>NC_036860.1:56979397-57001065 GCF_002910315.2 Salvelinus sp. IW2-2015
TTACCGGGTATCGGCCTAATTCTGCTCTGCATGCATATTTGGTGTTCTACGTTGTAAACGGAGGATATTTTTGCAGAATTCTGCAAGCAGAGTCTCAATTGGTGTCCCATTTTGTGAATTCTTGGTTTGTGAGCGGACCCCAGACCCACAACCATAAAGGGTAATGGGTTCTATAACTGATTACAGTATTTTTAGCCAGACATCCTAATTGGTATGTCAACTTTTATGTTCCTTTTGATGGCACTGAAAGCCCTTCTGCTGAAGATTGTTCTAGTGCCCTCGCCAATCGTTGATATATATGTAAGAGAGGTGGGCTTAAGCTACATCCCTGTCTCACCCCACGGCTCTGTGGAAAGAAATGTGTTTTTTCCTATTTTAACTGCACACTGGTTGTTTGTGTACATGGATTTTATAATGTCATATATTTTTCCCCAACACCACTTTCCATGGATTTGTATTGCAGACTCTCATGCCAAATTGAGTCAAAAGCTTTTTTGAAATCAACAAAGCATGAGAAGACTTTGCCTTTGTTTTGGTTTGTTTGTTTGTCAATTAGGCTGTGCAGGGTGAATACGTGGTCTATTTTATGGTAATTTGGTAAAAAGCCTATTTGACATTTGCTCAGTACATTTTTTTTACTGAGGAAATGTACGAGTCTGCTGTTAATGATAATGCAGAGGATTTTCCCAAGGTTGCTGTTGATGCATATCCCACAGTAATTATTGGGGTCAAATATGTCTCCACTTTTGTGGATTGGGGTTTCAGTCCTTGGTTCCAAATATTGAGAAAGATGCCAGAGCTAAGGATGATGTTAAAGAGTTTAGCCAATTGGAATTTGTGGTCTGATATTTTACAATTTCATTAACTTGTTATGGCTGGGGCAGTATTGAGTAGCTTGGATGAATAAGGTGCCCAGAGTAAAACTGCCTGCTACTCAGGCCCAGAAGCTAAGATATGCATATATTTGGAATGAAAACACTCTGAAGTTTCTAAAACTGTTTGAATGATGTCTGTGATTTTAACAGAAACTCATATGGCAGACAAAAACCTGAGAAAAAATCCAACCAGGAAGTGGGAAATCTGAGGTTTGTAGGTTTTCAAGTCTTTGCCTATCCAATATAGAGTGTCTATGGGGTCATATTGTACTTCCTAAGGCTTCCACTAGATGTCAACCGTCTGTAGAACCTTGTTTCAGGCTTCTACTGTGAAGGGGGAGGAATAGAGCTGATTGAGTAAGAGGTCTGGCAGAATGCCATGAGCTCAGTCAGGCGTGCGCCCGTGAGAGTTAGCTGCGTTCCTTTTCCTTTCTAAAGACAAAGGAATTCTCCGGTTGAACAAATATTGAAGATTATGTTTTGACACTACAGGGGGTGCTGTTTCAACTTGGACATTTATCGTTCCCAAATTAAACTGCCTCATACTCAATTCTTGCTCGTACAATATGCATATTATTATTACTATTGGATAGAAAACAATCTCTAGTTTCTAAAACCGTTTGAATTATGTCTGTGGTGAACCAGAACTCTTTCTGCAACGAAATCCATGACAGGAACTGCGAAGGTCTGAAAACGAGGCTCTGTTCTCAGATCAGTTTAAAGCTCTGTATGTATCCTATGGGTCGACATGAACTGCACCCGCCTTCCCCTGGATGTCAGTAACCAATAGAAGTGGAATGGAGTGTCTACTGTAGTTCTCAGAGCTTATAAAAGGCCAAGGAACGAAGTGAGCTCTCTTTCGTCGTTCGTCATTGCGCAAAGCAAGACCTCAAGATGGCATTTTGAAACGCTCAGTTATCGGCCTTAGCTATATCCGTCTGTAATTTAACGATATAGGTGTTAGAAACATCATAACGAAGTTATTTTAAACCGAGTTATATCAGTTTATGCGAGTATATTGCTATTTTCGGAATTTCCTTAGTATTGCGTTTTGGGGATTTGGCATGTTGTGGCCACAAAGCTATTGTTAGCTGCTAATTCCGAAGTTGAAGACGATGTTTTACAACCAAGCAACGATTCTTTTGGACAAAGGACACCTGCCCAAGATTCTGATGGAAGCTCGTCCAAAAGTAAGAGCTATTTATGATGTCATTCCGTATTTATGTGGAAAAATGTAAACGCATTTGTCCGCCATTATTGCGGCACTAGTCTGGCTGTAACGCACACTGTATGTCTAGTAACGTTAATTTTAAAAATCTAACTCAGCGGTTGCATTAATAACTAAGCATCTTTCATTTGCTGTCCAACCTGTATTTTTTAGTCAATCTAATCGATAAATAATCGTAAACTTAGGTGCCTTTCCAAGATGGCGCCGGTATTATCTTTTGCTGTATTGTTACGATCGCTAACCTGTGCTGCTGGTAAATTGCTTGTGTTTCGGCTATTGTGCAAGCTAATATAATGCTATATTGTGTTTTCGCTGTAAAACACTTAAAAAATCTGACATATTGGCTGGATTCACAAGATGTTGGGCTTTCATTTGCTGTACGTACGCTGTGTATTTTTCAGAAATGTTTTAAGATGAGTAATTTAGGTATTTGACGTTGGTCTCTGTAATATTTCTGGCAGCTTCGGCACTATTTCAGATTGCCAGTGCAATGTAGAACTGTGATTATACCTGAAATATGCACATTTTTCTAAAAGAACATATGCTATACAATAAATATGTTATCAGACTGTCATCTGAAGAGGTTTTTTCTTGGTTAGTGGCTATCACTAATAGTGTCTGATGTCCATTTTGCGCATGAGCATGCAGGAGAGAGAGCGTACTTCTACGTTTTCGTGTTTTATAGTGGCTCTGATTGCGCAATCGAATCCATTCAAAACGTGATGACGTACTGACACCCAGAGGAAGACGTAGGCAGTGTCGGTTTCTCTATAGCATCTACTGGCACCTTAAAACCGATCCCAGATCAGGGGTAAAAATTTCTGAAATCTGACTCCCTGTCAGGAAAAGTGATGTAGAAGTAGTTCTGTACCACTCAGAGACAAAATTCCAACGGCTATAGAAACTAGAAAGTGTTTTCTATCCAATAATAACAATAATATGCATATTGTACGATCAAGAATTGAGCACGAGGCAGTTTAATTTGGAGACCAAAAAATGCTAATGCGGAACAGCACCCCTATAGTTGCAAGAAGTTAACACAGTGTCAAAAGAAGGGCCAGAAGTATACAGAATAGTGCGTCTGCGTAGAGGTGGATCAGAGAATCACCAGCAGCAAGAGCGACCTCATTGATGTATACAGAGAAGGAGATCGGTCCAAGAATTGAACCCTGTGGCACCCCCATGGAGACTGCCAGAGGCCCGGACAACAGACCCTCCGATTGACACACTGAACTCGATCAGAGAAGTAGTTGGTGAACCAGGCGAGGCAATCATTAGAGAAACCAAGGCTGTCGAGTTCGCGATGAGGATGTGGTGATTGACAGAGTCAAAAGCCTTTGGCCAGGTCAATGAATACGGCTGCACAGTATTGTTTCCTATCGATGGCGGTTAAGATATCGTTTATGACTTGAGCGTGGCTGAGGTGCACCCATGACCAGCTCTGAAACCAGATTGCATAGCGGAGAAGGTATGGTGGGATTCGAAATGGTCGGTAATCTGTTTGTTGACTTGGCTTTCGAAGACCTTAGAAAGGCAGGGTAGGATAGATATAGGTCTGTAGCTGTTAGGGTCAAGAGTGTCCCCCCTTTGAAGAGGGGATAACCGCAGCTGCTTTCCAACTTTGGGAATCTCAGACGACACGAAAAAGAGAGGTTGAAAAGGCTAGTAATAGGCGTGGCAACAATTTCAGCAGATAGTTTTAGAAAGAAAGGGTCCAGATTATCTAGCCCGGCTGATTGTAAGGGTCCAGATTTTGCAGCTCTTTTAGAACATCAGCTGACTGTATTGGGAGAAAGAGAAATGGGGAAGGCTTGGGCGAGTAGCAGAGGGGAGGGCAGTGCTGTTGTCCGGGGTAGGGGTAGCCAGGTGGAAAGCATGGCCAGCCGTAGAAAAATGCTTATTGAATTCTCAATTATAGTGGATTGTCGGTGGTGACAGTGTTTCCTATCTTCAGAGCAGTTGGAAGCTGGGAGGAGGTGTTCTTATTCTCCATGGACTTTACAGTGTCCCAGAACTTTTTTGAATTTGTGTTGCAGGAAGCAAATTTCTGCTTGAAAAAGCTAGCCTTGGCTTTTCTAACTGCGGTCCATTTGAGCTTTTCTAACTGCCTGTGTATACTGGTTTCTAGCTTCCCTGAAAAGTTGCATATCACGGGGGCTGTTCGATGCTAATGCAGAACGCCATAGGATGTTTTCTGTTGGTAAGGGCAGTCAGGTCAGAGAAGAACCAAGGGCTATATCTGTCCTGGTTCTAAATTTCTTGAATGGGGCATGCTTATTCAAGATGGTGAGGAAGGCATTTTTAAAAAATGTCCAGGCATCCTCTACTGACGGGATGAGATCAATATCCTTCCAGGATACCTCGGCCAGGTCGATTAGAAAGGCCTGCTCGCTGAAGTGTTTCAGGAGCGTTTGACAGTGATGAGTGGAGGTCGTTGACCGCTGACCCATTACGGATGCAGGCAATGAGGCAGTGATCGCTGAGATCTTGGGTGAAAACAGCAGAGGTGTATTTGGAGGCAAGTTTGTTAGGATGATATCTATGAGGGTACCCGTGTTTACGGAATTGGGGTGGTACCTGGTAGGTTCATTGATAATTTGTGTGAGATTGAGGGCATCAAGCTTAGATTGTAGAGTGGCTGGGTGTTAAGCATGGTTAAAATTTAGGTCGCCTAGCAGCACGAGCTCTGAAGATAGATGGGGGCAATCAGTTCACATATAGTGTCCAGAGCACAGCTGGGGGCAGAGGGTGGTCTATAGCAGGCGGCAACGGTGAGAGACTTGTTTTTAGAGAGGTGGATTTTTAAAAGTAGAAGTTCAAATTGTTTGGAACAGACCTGGATAGTAAAACAGAACTCTGCAGGCAATCTTTGCAATAGATTGCAACACCGCCCCCTTTGGCCGTTCTATCTTGTCTGAAAATCTTGTAGTTGGGGATGAAAATGTCAGAATTTTTGTGGTCTTTCTAAGCCAGGATTCAGACACGGCTAAACATCCGGGTTGGCAGAGTGTGCTAAAGCAGTGGAACAAAACAAACTTAGGGAGGAGGCTTCTAATGTTAACATGCATGAAGCCAAGGCTATTACGGTTACAGAAGTCATCAAAGAGAGCGCCTGGGGAATAGGAGTGGAGCCAGGTACTGCAGGGCCTGGATTCACCTCTACATCACCAGAGGAACAGAGGAGAGTAGGATAAGGGTACGGCTAAAAGCTATGAGAAATGGTCGTCTAGAACTTCTAGAGCAGAGAGTAAAAGGAAGTTTCTGGGGGCGATAAAATAGCTTAAAGGAATAATGTACAGACAAAGGTATGGTAGGATGTGAATACAGTGGAGGTAAACCTAGGTATTGAGTGATGATGAGAGAGATATTGTCTCAGAAACATCATTGAAACCAGGTGAGTCATCGCATATGTGGGTGGTGGAACTGTGAGGTTGGATATGGTATAGTGAGCAGGGCTAGAGGCTCTACAGTGAAATAAGCCAATAAACACTAACCAGAACAGCAATGGACAAGGCATATTTACATTAAGGAGAGGCATGCTTAATCGAGTGATCAATAAGGGTCCAGTGAGTAGAGGTTGGTTGGGGTCACGGCGATCCAGACAGCTGGCCGGGTAGATGGCTATCGGTAGCAAGATAGCATAGTATGGAAGTCTATTTGTAGATACCTCGTGCGTTTCCGTCGGGAGGTTAGTGGGGTTCCGTGTGGTAGAGGGGATCAATCCAAATTGGCAAATAGATATAAGTGACCCAAGAAGAAAATAAAATAAATAAATAATAATAATAATTGTCCGATATACTTATTCAGATAGCAGCCGATAAGACAGCTAACGGTTAGCGGGCCCCAGATGAGCGTTCAGGTAACGTCGGGACGGAGGTGCCAGTTGATAACTCCCTCGGGCAGATAACGTCGGCAGTCAGTCGTGAAGGCCCGGTGGGGCTCCGTATCTGCAGCAACAACAAAACAAAAAAACAAAAAAAACTGGTCCGGATAGTAGCCCAGGAATGGCTGATGGAACTCCTCAGCTGGCTAGCTCCGGAATGAGCGCTGTAGTCAGATTATTGCATGGTGTGATTTTTTTCTGTAAAGCTTTTTTGAAATCTGACACAGCGGTTGCATTAAGGAGAAGTTATCTATACTTCCATGCATAACACTTGTATCTTTTATCAATGTTTATGAGTATTTCTGTAAATTGACGTGGCTCTCTGCAAAATCACCGGATGTTTTGGAAGCAAAACATTACTGAACATAACGTGCCAATGTAAACTGAGATATTTGGATATAAATATGAACTTTACGAACAAAACATACATGTATTGTGTAACATAGAAGTCCTGATGAGTGTCATCTGATGAAGATCATGCAAAGATTAGTGATTCATTTTATCTCTATTTCTGCTTTTTGTGACTCTCTCTTTGGCTGGAAAAATGGCTGTGTTTTTCTGTTAACTAGGTGCTGACCTAACATAATCGCGCATGGTATGCTTTCGTCGTAAAGCCTTTTTTAAATCAGACACTTGTGTGGGATTAAACAAACAGTTTATCTTAAAATGTGTATAATACTTGTATGTTTGAGGAATTTTAAATTATGAGATTTCTGTTGTTTGAATTTGGCGCCCTGCACTTTCACTGGCTGTTGTCAAGTCGATCCCGTTAACGGGATCTCAGCCATAAGAAGTTTTAAGGACACCATCAACACCAAAGGCCTTTTTGGGTTGGAGGGTTTGTATTTTGTCTTGTAGTTCATTCAATGTAATTGGGGAATCCAATGGGGTCTGGTAGTCTTTAATAGTTGATTCTAAGATTTGTATTGATCATGTACAGGACCAGTCAAAAGTTTGGACACACCTACTCATTCTAGGGGTTTTCTTTATTTTGTTCGACATTGTAGAATAATGAAAGCATCAAAACTATGAAAAAACATATGGAATCGAGTTGTAACCAAAAAAAGTGTAAACAAATAAAAAAATAATTTTATATTCTTCAAAGTAGCCACCCTTTGCCTTGATGACAGCTTTGCACACTCTTGGATTCTCTCAACCAGCTTCACCTGGAATGCTTTTCAAACAGTTTTGAAGGAGTTCCCACATATGCTAAGTACTTGCGGCTCAACTCATCCCAAACCATCTCAATTGGATTGAGGTCTTTGTGATTGTGGAGGCCAGGTCATCTGATGCAGCACTCCATCACTCTCTTTCTTGGTCAGATAATAAATAAATAAAATAAACTTTCATTAAATCACACATGTAAGATACCAAAATTAAAGCTACACTCGTTGTGAATCCAGCCAACATGTCAGATTTCAAAAAGGCTTTTTGGCGAAAGCATAAGATGCTATTATCTGATGATAGCACAACAGTAAACAAAGAGAGTAGCATATTTCAACACTGCAAGCACGACACAAAACGCAGAAATAAAATATAGATCATGCCTTACCTTTGACGAGCTTCTTTTGTTGGCACTCCAATATGTCCCATAAACATCACAAATGGTCTTTTGTTCGATTAATTCCGTCGATATATATCCAAAATGTCTATTTATTTGGACCGTTTCATCCAGAAAAACACAGCTTCAACTTTCGGCCACTTCACTACAAAATATATCAAAAGTTACATGTAAACTTTACCAAAACATTTCAAACTACTTTTGTAATACAAAGTTAGGTATTTTTAAATGTTAATAATCGATCAATTTGAAGACGGGATGATCTGTGTTCAATACAAAAAGAAAACAAATTGACACAACTTTTTTTCATTAACGTGACTCTCAAAATATTTACTTCATGTGACCCTCATTTACGATAGCCCTACTTCTTCATTACACAAAGGAATAACCTCAACCGATTTCCAAGGACTGRTGACATCCAGTGGAAGCGGTAGGAACTGCAAGCAAGTCCATTATAAATCTGGTGTCTAAGAAACCTCATTGAAAAGACAGTGACATCAAAAAAATKAATATTCTGAATGGTTTGTCCTCAGGGTTTTGCCTGCTACATAAGATCTGTTATACTTACAGACATGATTCAAACAGTTTTAGAAAACTTTAGCGTGTTTTCTATCCAAATCTACTAATAATATCATATCTTATATTCTGGGGATGAGTAGCAGACAGTTGAATTTTGGCATGCTATTTATCCGAAAGTGAAAATGCTGCCCCCTGCCCCCTGCCCTCAAGAAGTTAACAAAGTCGATGAAATCGGCAAGAGTTGCAAATCCAAAGAGATATCTGGGATTGTAACATACTCTGTTTCACGGAGACATGGCTAGCTGGGGACATGCTGTCGGAGTCCATACAGCCAACAGGATTTTCAGTGCATCGTGCCAACAGGAAAAACAATCTCTCTGGTAAGAAGAAGGGCGGGGGTGTATGTTTCATCATTAACGACTCATGGTGTAATTGTAACAACATACAAGAACTCAAGTCCTTTTGTTCACCTGACCTAGAATTCATCACAATCAAATGCTGACTGTATTATCTCCCAAAAGAACTCTCCTCGGTTATCGTCACAGCCATGTATATCCCCCCGCAAGCGGATACCAAGACGGTCATCAAGGAACTTCACTGAACTTCACTGAACTTTATGCAAACTGGAAACCATATATCCAGAGGCTGCATTTATTGTAGCTGGGGATTTTAACAAAGTTCATCTGAGAACAAGCCTACCTAAATTCTATCAGCATATCGATTGCAGCACACGTGCGAGTAACACACTCCATCCATACTGCTTCTCTAAATTCCGCGATGCATACAAGGCCTTCCCCCACCCTCCTTTTGGCAAATCTGACCATACCTCCATCTTGTTGCTCCCCTCCTATAGGCAGAAAGTAAAATAGGAAGCACCCATTCTTAGGTCTATCCAACGCTGGTCTGACCAATCGGAATCCAAGCTTCAAGATTGCTTCAATCACGTGGACTGGGATAAGTTCCGGGTAGCCTCAGACAATAACATTGACGTATACGCTGAATCGGTGAGCGAGTTTATAAGGAAGCGTATAGGAGATGTTGTACCTACTGTGACTATTAAAAGCTTCCCTAACCAGAAACCGTGGCTTGATGGCAGCATTCGTGCAAAACTGAAAGAAAAAAACTGAAAGCACGTACCAGCATTTAATCAGGGCAAGGCGACTGGAAACATGGCCGAATACAAACAGTGTAGTTACAGTGTAGTTATTCCCTCCATAAGGCAATCAAACAAGCAAAGCGTCAGTATAGAGACAAACTGGAGTTGCAATTCAACGGCTCAAACACGAGGCGTATTTGTCTAAAGACAATCACAGATTACAAAAAAAAAACAACACCGCCGTCTTGCTCCCAGACAAATCAAACAACTTCTTTGCACGCTTTGAGGACAATACAGTGCCACAGACACGGCCCGCTAACAAAGACTGTGGGCTCTCCTTCTCCGTGGCTGACGTGAGTAAAATATTTAAACGTGTTAACCCTCGCAAGGCTGACGGCTCAGACGGCATCCCTAGCCACGTCCTCAGAGCATGCGCAAACCAGCTGGCTAGTGTGTTTATGGACATATTCAATCTCTTCCTATCTCAGTCTGCTGTCCCCACTTGCTTCAAGATGGCCTCCATTGTTCCTGTTCCCAAGAAAGCAAAGGAAACTGAACTAAATGACTACAGTATGCAATAAAAGGAAATTTGATGTGGGGATCATCCATTCACCTACTTTGCGTCTCAGAAAGACACAGCGTTTGGAACCAAACATCTCAAATTTGGACTCATCAGACAAAGGACAGATTTCCACTGGTCTAATGTCCATTGCTCGTGTTTCTTGGCCCAATCAAGTCTCTTCTTATTATTGGTGTCCTTTAGTAGTGGTTTCTTTGCAGCAATTTGACCATGAAGGCCTGATTCACATAGTCTCCTCTGAACAGTTAATATTGAGATGTGTTTGTTACTTGAACTCTGAAGCATTTATTTGGGTTGCAATTTCTGAGGCTGGTAACTCTAATGAACTTATCCTCTGCAGCAGAGGTAACTCTGAGTCTGCCTTTCCTGTGCTGAGTCTGCCTTTCCTGTGGCGGTCCTCATGAGAGCCAGTTTCATCATAGCTCTTGATGGTTTTTGCGACTGCACTTGAAGCAACTTCAAGAACAGTCGCAAAGTTCTTGCCATTTTTGATTGACCTTTAAGTTATAAAGAATTGATGGAATGTCGTTTCTCTTTGCTTATTTGAGCTGTTCTTGCCATAATATGGACTTGGTCTTTTACCAAATAGGGCTATCTTCTGTATACCACCCCTACCTTGTCACAACACAACTGATTGGCTCAAACGCATTAAGAAGGAAAGAAATTCCACAAATAAACTTTTAAGAAGGCACACCTGTTAATTGAAATGCATTCCAGCTGACTACCTCATGAAGCTGGTTGAGAGAATGCCAAGAGTGTGCAAAGCTGTCATCAAGGCAAAGGGTGGCTACTTTGAAAAATCTCAAACATAAAATATATTTTCAGTTGTTTAACACTTTTTTGGTTACTACATGATTCCGTATGTGTTATTTCAMTAGTTGTTATGTCTTCACTATTATTCTATAAAACAGTAAAAATAGTGTCCAAATGTTTTACTGGTACTGTAAATGTTTTTGCTGTTTGTTCTTTGTTATATGCCTCTCTCGCTCCCCTCCCTCTCTCTCCTCTTTCTCTCCACTACACCCCTACAGTCTGTGTAGCTGATCTCCTAAATGAAAGGGGAATGTAGTGCTGTTCTTGGTTTGGTAACAGCACAGAACAGAGTATGTGTGCGTGTGTATGATGTCTTGGCCAAGGTCTAATCCATGTAATCAGAATCCCAGAAGTCATAGCTGACCTTTCCACCAGTCCCCTTTGATTACCTGCTTAATGAGAGACATCCGCACGCACCACAAGCACACATCTACAGTATACTACACTAGGACTCAACTTTGTTTTGATGGCAGCGGTGAGCAATCAGGCTAATTAACCATGGCAACACTGATGAGAGAGGACAGAGAGAGAGAGAGAGAAGAGAGAGAGAGGAAGAGAAGAGAGAGAGAGAGAAGAGAGAGAGAGAAGGGAAGACGAGAGGAGAGAGAAGCGAGAGAGAGAGAGGAGAGAGAGGAGAGACGAGAGAGAGAGAGAGAGGAGAGAGAGAGAGAGAGAGAGAGGAGAGAGAGAGAGGAGACGCAGAAGGACGAGAGAGAGGAGAAGAGGAGAGAGACGGAGAGAGAGAGGAAAAACAGCAGTCTGGACAAACCGAATCAATGTCATTAATCATTGTATTAAGTGTGTCTGTTCCCCATTAGATTCCAGACAAGGTTGGGTTGACAGGTCCGTGGGCGGTGCGTAGCTACAGAACTTACCAGACGAGCTTGTCGTACAAACTCACTGATGTACCTCTTGACCTGCCGGCTGCCATGCGCATGCATACATACAAAACCCCATGCACTGACCCCAGAGTTACCCAGCCTGTCCTCAGTTTTAATATAGGGGTAAGGGATACTGGAGTGATGGAGGTAGATATTATAGGGGTAAGGGGATACTGGAGTGATGGAGGTAGATATGTATAGGGGTAAGGGATACTGGAGTGATGGAGGGGACATTAATGGCTGCTGGAGGGGATCACCTGTTTTACGGGGTCTTAACCAACGTGCTATTTTGTTTAGTTTTTTCGCATTGTTTTTGTAACTTATTTTGTTATAATGTTGCTGCTACCGTCTTTATGACTGAAAAGAACTTCTGGACATCAGAACATCTGATCCTGCTGGGACACCGTCTGGATTACTCACCTCCAACTTGGATGAAGATATTTCTTTTAATGAGTTCCAACGCGGATACTGCTTTGACGAGACAAGGCCAAAACCCGTCCGCGTGAAGAAAAGACAGAGTAAAAAGGGGAGGAGGTAGGGGTGCCTTGTAAGAATTAACAAGTAAACAAGTTAAACCGCACTACCCTTGATAGTATTGGCCAATGTGCAATCATTGGAAAACAACTGGACGATCTACAATTAAGACTATCCTACCAACGGGACATTAGAAACTGTAATATCTTATGTTTCACCGAGACTTGGCTGAACGACGACACAGATAATTAGAGCTGGGCTGGCTTCTCCATGTGTCGGCAGGACAGAGCAGCTACGTCTGGTAAGACCGGGGGGGCGGGCGGGGCGGGGCGCGGCCGGGGCGCGGGGCGGTGGCCGGCGGCTGGGCGGGGGCGGGGCGGGGCGGAGTCGGCGGCGGGAGTGTGTGTCTTTTTTTGTCAATATCTGCTGGTGCGCGATGTTAAAGAAGTATTGCGGTATTAATAAACGCCTGAGGTAGAGTACCTCATGATAAGCTGTAGACCATACTATCTACCAAGAGAGTTCTCATCTATATTATTCATATTATTCGTGGGCGTCTATTTACCACCACAAACCGGCACTAAGACTGCACTCAACTCACTCTATAAGGTAAGAAAACAAACAAGAAAATGCTCACCCAGAAGCGGCACTCCTGGTGGCCGGGGACTTTAATGCAGGCAAACTTAAATCAGTTTGACTTAATTTCTACCAACATGTCACATCTGCAACTAGAGGGGGAAAAAACTCTACTCCAAACGCAGAGACGAGTACAAAGTACCCTAACCAAATGCATGCTTTTCAACCGTTCGCTGCCCGCACCCGCCTGCCCGACTAGCATCACTACCCTGGACGGTTCTGACCTAGAATATGTGGACAACTACAAATACCTAGGTGTCTGGCTAGACTGTAAACTCTCCTTCCAGACTCATATTAAACATTAAACATCTCCAWTCCAAAATCAAATCTAGAATCGGCTTTCTATTTGGCAAAAAAAMWCCTTCACTCACGCCGCCAAACTTACCCTAGTAAAGCTGACTATCCTACCGATCCTCGACTTCGGCGATGTCATCTACAAAATAGCTTCGGCAAACTGGATGCAGTCTATCACAGTGCCATCCGTTTTGTTACCAAAGCCTCTTATTCCACTCACCACTGTGACCTGCATGCTCTAGTCGGTTGGCCCTCGCTACATAATCGTCGCCAGACCCACTGGCTCCAGGTCATCTATAAGTCTATGCTAGGTAAAGCTCTGCCTTATCTCAGCTCACTGGTCACCTTAACTTCTCTAGGGTAGGGGGCAGCATTCGGAATTTTGGATGAAATGCATGCCCAAATTAAACTGCCTACTTCTCGGGCCCAGAAGAAATCATATGCATATACACCTGTAACCATCTGATCCTGCTGGGACACCTGTCACCATCTGANTTTTCCAGTGAGAGATGGGGAGCTCCGAGTTTGAAATAGATGACTTGTCTTAGAGTTGGGGCCGGCGGGGCGGGCCGGCGTTGTGGGCTGAAGTGGCTGATGCTGGGAATACAGAACCCCTCCCCATGTGAATGAATATTATCACACACACACACACAGACACACACAGAAACACAGACCAACACCACACACACCCACACACAACACTCACACACACACACACACACACACACACACACCAACACACAACACACACACACACACACACACAAACACACCAGGAACCAAAACCACACAGGCAGTCCATTCAGTTGCCCCAGTAGAGAGTGGACAGGGGACATGGCGCCAGGCGAGGCGGACATAGGGGGGAGCAGAGGTCTTTCTCCTCATCAGACGTAATTCCAGCAGCCAACTGTTGCATGGGAAAATACAGCCTGTGTCTCCCTCATCTCAGCTGCATTCAAGCCTAACAGTAGCAAATCCCTGTGGGTGTGGTGTGTGGTGGTGTGTGTGTGTGTGTGTGTGGTGTGTGTGGTGTGTGTGTTGTGTTGTGTGTTGGTGTGTGTGTTGTGTGGTGTGTTGTGTGAGTGTGTGTGTGTGTGTGTGGTTGTGTGTGGTGTGTGTGTGTGTGTGTGTTTGTGTAGTGTGTGTGGTGTGTGTGTGTGTGGTTTACTACTCGACCCTAACCCTGCCTAAGTCTGTTGCGTCAAAAGATGCAACCAGATAGAGCAAGCTGGACCGTTAAAGAAAGAAAGAATGAAAGAAAGACGAAGAGAAGGGAGATTTGTTAGAAGAGGAGATGAGAAGAACCCTGGGGGCTGAATGAAATGAGTCCACATCCTCTGGACTAGCAGTCTGACCAGCAAGACACGAACATGACAAGACTGAACAGAGAGTTTATTTCACTACCTTATTTCATAATTATTTGCCTGTTTCTCACGCAGCTTGCTGCTGTTCCTCTCGTTTGGGGGATTTTTTCAGTGGTGGATAGCTTACTTACCTGCGTAAAGGTTCTGATTTTTTGACACGAGCCATGACAGCTGTAACTTATTATTGTTGATGCTTAGACTGTCGGTAAGGGTGGGATAGCGTCTCATACTACTAAGGGACAGACCATATGTTTTGAGGGGAAAACATGTTTTTGAAGCCAAGTTGTATACACAGGGAGAAAAATTGACCCGGATTAGTAATTCATTACAAATAACACACCACACACACAAACCTGCTGTGATGAAAAGGAGCATAGCGCCACTCATTTCCTCCCCCCCCCCGCCCCCCCACCTCCCCCCCCCCCCCCCCCCCCCCCCCCCCCCCACCCCCCCCCCAACCGCGTCCGACACACACCACACCACACCACACACACACACACACACCACAACACACACACACACACAACATACACACCACCACCAAACACACACACACACAATACACACACTACCCACAACACACACACCACACACACACACTACACACACACACACAACCACACGCCCCGCGTTCCCCGCCCCCGCCCCCCCCTCTCCGCAGAGGGTGGTGTATGTTGCTGGAAATGAAACGACCCCAGGGAGTTGTAAAACAAGTTCAAGTACAATAGTCCAAATATGCCTTTTTTTGTTGATGCTTTTTGTTGATGACTTGCCATGGACATGTTTAGACTGCTGACTGTATGCGCTAACAACATCGAAAGACTCTAAAGAATAATGGTTTGTTACCGCATCTAAACATATGTTCAGTAAATGCGTAGCTGGTGACAAAACACTGAGAACTTCAGAAATCTCCAGCTAAGAATCTCAGTAGCATCAATACACATTGCAACAGACAACCAAGCTCTGGTGAGACACAGAGAGAACGCAAGACCCACAGCTCTGGCTGAGACACAGAGAGGACAACAGGCACGAGGACCGCATCACTCTGGTGAGACACAGAGGAACGCCGAGGACGCCACAGCTCTGGTGAGACACAGAGAGGAACGAGAGCGCCGCGTAGACACAGGCACCAATCCTCTGGTGAGACACAGAGCAGGAAACGAACAGAGACCCCAAGCTCTAGGTGAGACCAGAGAGAACGCAGAGGAACCACAGTCTGGGTGAGACAACAGAGAGGAAACGAAGAGGAACCATCACTTGGTAGACACAGAGAACGGACACGCAGAGGAACCCATCATCTGGTGGAGACACAGAGGGCCACAACAGAGACCCAATACTGGTGAGACACAGAGAGAACCAGCAACATGAGAAAGAGACACACGGCATCACTCTGTGAGGACACAGAGAGGCAACACAAGGACCCACACTCTGGTGAGACACAGAGAGAGACACACACAGCAGGACCCACGCTCTGTAGACCACAGAGAGGAAGCACACAGAGAACCTACACGCTCTGGTGACGACACAGAGAGGGAACACACAGAGGACCCAACAAGCTCTGGTGAGACAGAGAGCGAACACAAGAGGACATCACTCTGGTGAGACACAGAGAGGAACACACACGACCACACTCTGGTGAGGACAGAGAGAACACACGAAGAGGACAACACTCTTGTGACCACAGAGAGGAACACACAGCGGACCCACAGCTCTGGTGAGTAGCACAGAGAGGACAACACAGAGGACCCACTCGTCTGTGATGGACGACAGCAGAGGCACACCAGACGGACCAAGCCTGGTGAACACAAGAGAGGAACACAGAAGGAACACAGCTCTGGTTGAGACCAAGAGAGGAACACACAGAAGGACCATACTCTGGTGAGACAAGAGCGAGCACACAGATACATCCAAGTGAGAGCGAGAGGAACACGACAAAGGAACATCACTCTGTGAGACACAGAGAGGAACACACAGGAACCATCACTCTGGTGAGACACAAGAGGGAACACACAGAGGACCCACACTCTTGGTGGACCACAGAGAGGAACACACAGAGGAACCTCCTCTGGTGAACCAGAAGAACACACGAGGAACAGCATCTGAGAAGGAGACCCAGAGGCACGGCTTGGTGAGACACAGAGAGGAACACATCAGAGGAACCATCATCTGGTAGACACAGAGAGGAAACACAGAGACCCATCACTCTGGTGAGGACACAGAGAGGAACACACAGAGCACCCAACAGCCTCTGTGAACAAGAGAAGGACACACGAGGACCCCAGCTCTGGTGAGACACAGAAGAGGAAACACATTAGAGACCATCCACTCTGGTGACGATACAGAGAGGAACACACAGAGGGAACCATCACTCTGGGACTTGTGAGCAGTTCAATAGACTGATTGCAGGATGAGTCAAGTCTGTGTACCAATGACAACCCCTTCTCTGAATCTCACCACTGACTCTAAAGATAGATTAGAAAAAAACAGCCTACCCACTTCTATCAACACAACAGTTATTTCTCTCTGGTATACCAAGGTTTTTGAAGTCTGTATGTGTAATGGAAATGAGAACAATCTGGGGTTTCTTCCAAAAAAGTTCAAAATAGGATGATCAAATAACACACACACACACACACACACACAACACACACACACACACACACACACACAACACACACCACACAACACACAACAACACACACACACTACACACACACCACACACCACACACACACCACAACACACACTAACACCACACACACACACACCACACAGTAAGCGTCGAGCAAACACCAAGCACACACTGATAGCATACCAGTGCTGCAACCCAGGACGTTCTCAGACAACGCCTCGGATCCGTCTCTCCATTTATTATCAATAATTGAATAGGTTCTGGTTATTTCAATTTATTCCCCAACTTTAAATGGTTCAACGAGGCAGGTTAACATTTAGTGTCTAAGGAGTCTAGAATGCTCTGGAATTTGCAATATCGTCATTGGGTATACCAAAGCCAACAGTGGGTATCCAGTCCATATCCACTATGGGTAATACCAAGGAACATCGTATTGGACAGCAGATTATCAGCTTTGGGTATACCAAAGGAACAGTCCAATTATCCAGCTTATTGGTTATACCAAGGACAGTCCATTATCTCAGCTATTGGGTTATACCAAGGAACGTCCAATTTCTCCGCTATTGGTATTACCAAGGACAGTCCAATTATCAGCTATTGGGTATACCAGGACAGTCCAATTATCCAGCATAATTGGGTATACAAAGACAGTCATTATCCCAGCTATTGGGTATACAAGACAGTCCATTATCCAGCTATTGGTATACCAAGGACAGTCCATTATCCAGTATTGGTATACCAAGGAACAGTCCAATTTAACGTATTGGGTATACCAAGACAGTCCAATTATACACATTGTATACCAAACATCCAATTATACAGCTATTTATATACAAGAAGTCCAATATACCAGCCTATTGGGTTATACCAGGAACATGTCCAAATTACCTGCAGCTATTGGTATACCAAGGAAGTCCAATTATCCAGCTATTGGATACCAAAGGACCAGGTCAATTATCACGCTATTGGGTATACCAAGGACAGTCCAATTATCCAGCTATTGGTATACCTAAGGACCAGTCCAATTATAAGCTATTGGTATAACCAAGGACAGTCCAATTATCATCTATTGGGTATACAAGGACAGTCCAAATTATCCAGCTATTGGGTATACCAGGACAGTCCATTATACAGCTATTGGTATACAAACGGAAACAGTCAAAATATCCACTATTGGTCTACGCAAGACCAGCTCAATATAACAGCTATTGGGTTACCAAGGACCATCCAATTATCACAGCTATTGGTATAACCAAGGACAGTCCAATTATCCAGCTATTGGCTATACGAAGGACATCCCAATTATCACATTGGTATACCAAGGACCAGTCCAATTATCCAGCTATTGGTAACCAGAAGTCAATATCAGCATATACCAGGACGTCCAATTATCCAGCTATTGGGTATACAGGACAGTCCAATTATCCAGTATTGGCGGTATACCAAGGACAGTAACCAATTATCAAGCTATGTGGTATACCAAGGACAGTCCAATTATCCAGCTATTGGTATACCAAGGACAGTCGCAATTATCCAGCTTATTGGGTATAACACCAAGGACAGTCCAATTATCCAGCTATTGGTAGTACCAAGGACGCCAATTTCCAGTATGTATCAGCGTCATTAGCATTGGGTTACAAGACAGTACAATTAATCAGTATTTGGGTATACCAGGGACAGTCCACTTATCCAGCTATGTATAAGGCATCATATCAGCATGGAAACAGGACAGTCCAATTATCGCTATTGGTATACCAAACAGTGCAATTATCCACTATTGGGATACCAAGGACAGTCCAATTATCCAGCTATTGGTATACCAAGGACAGTCAATTATCAAGCTTCTTGGGTAATCCAAGGACAGTCAATTACTCCAGCTATGGTATACACGACAGTCAATTATCCAGCTATTTGGGTATACCAAAGGACAGTCCAAAATTATCCAGCTATTGGGTATAACAAGGACAGTCCAATTATCCAGCTATTGGTATATAATTACCAGTAATAAGGACAGTCAATTGTCCAGGCTATTCTGGGTATACCAAGACAGTCCAATTATCCAGACTATTGGGTATACCAAGGACAGTCCATTTATCCAGCTATTGGGTATACCAAGGACAGTCCAATTTATCCACGTATTGGGTATACAAGGACAGTCCAATTATCCAGCTATTGGTATACAAGCGAAAGAATTACCAAATTGGATACCAAGACAGTCATTACCACTGGGTATACCAAGCAGTCCAATTACCAGCTATTGGTTATACCAAGGACAGTCCAATATCTGCCAGCATTGGTATACCAGGACAAGTCCACAATATATGCCTAGCCTATTGGGTATACCAAGGACAGTCCAATTATCCAGCCGTATATTGGTATACCAAGACGTCCAATTATCCTGCTATCTGGTATACCGGACGTCAATTATCCAGCTATTGGGGTATACCAAGGAAGTCCAATTATCCAGCATTGGTATACCAGGGACAGTCCAACTATCCAGCTAGGTTGTATACCAAGGACAGTCCATTATCCACGATTGGTATACAAGGACAGCCATTATGCGCTATTGGGTATACCAAGACAGTCCAATTATCAGCTATGTGGGTATACCAAGGACAGTCAATCTTCCACTATTGGTATACAAGAGAGTCAATTATCCAGTATTGGTTATACCAAGGACAGTCCAATTTATCCAGCTATTGGTAGTACTAACAGTCCAAGACATCCAGGTTACCAAACATCAAGTATCCGCTATTGGGTATACCAAGAACAGTCCCAATTATCCAGACAAGGGTATACCCAAGGACAGTCAATTATGCAGCTATTGGGTTACAGGACAGTCCAATTATCCAGCCTATTGGGTGTACACAAGGACGTAATTATCCAGCTTATTGGTATACAAGGACGTCAATTATACCAGCTTATTGTGTATTACAAGAACAGTCCAAATTATGCACTATTGGGTATCCCAAGACAGTCCATTACCAGCTATTGGGTATACCAAGAACAGTCCAATTTCCAGTCATTGGTTATACAAGGCATCAAGTATCCAGCTTTTGGCATGCTGAATTGTTCCCGTTATAGAGACTCAGATGAACTGTTGATAGGGTCGTAGAGTTCATATTCTAGAGATTTTTTTATATTCCTGTCTGACAAATTGCAGGCTTCTCTATTTCTCTCCTTTCTTCTATTTTTTATCCATGTTTTATGAATGTGTCTCTGTCTCTCTTTTTATCTCTGTTTCTCTCCGTCGCTCTCCACATCTTTTTCTCTATATCTCCCTCTCTTTTCTCTATATATCTCTCTCTTTTTCTCTATATCTCCCTCTCTTTTCTCTATATCTCCCTCTCTTTTTCTCTATATCTCCCTCTCTTTTCTCTATATCTCCCTCTCTTTTTCTCTATATCTCCCTCTCTTTTCTATATATCTCCCTCTCTTTTTCTCTATATCTCCCTCTCTTTTCTATATATCTCCCTCTCTTTTTCTCTATATCCCTCTCTTTTCTCTATATCTCCCTCTCTTTTTCTCTATATCGCCCTCTCTTTTTCTCTATATCTCCCTCCCTTCCCTCTATAACCCTGTGTCCATCCAGTCCCTGAGTTTGTAAAGAGCCTTCCCTGCAGAGGGAGTTGAAAGCATTCTTCTCACTCCCATGTCATCAAGATCTATTTAATAACTGTCCCAATAAAGTCAACAATTGGCCCAAAATCTCCTCCTCCATCCTCTCCATCCCCGCCCAGCGGCCCCCTCCCTGAGTGGTGATGAATGGGGCCATCAGGAAGGCCAGCTGCCCCGGAGGTGAGCAGGCTGCCCCCGGCCAGGCCGCCGGGCGAGAAGGAGGAAGAGAACAAGGGGAGGAGGGGAATGGAGGAAGGAGTGGAGCCCAGTGTTGGGCCAGCATGCCAAGGCTCACACTGGGCTGAGATCGGAAGGGAGAGGACTAGTGGAAACAGAGAGGAGGGAGGGAGGGATGGGGAGAGGGCAGGCCGAACAGAGGGATACAGGATACACACACAAACGGGCGCCAGTCCCAGCGCCAACAACTCAACAGGCAATATGGATACACTCACAACATGTTGGTGCCCACTGCTCACGGCTGCAGGCTCGTGACTTTCCACACAGAGCTACCTCTCTTGACCTGCACCTAACTACTGTCATTTTGATTGATGTTTTTAAGTGAAATGTCATCTTTCATTCCATCTACCACCATAGATGATCATGTGTGCATATTATCTCCTGTTCAGGTCAGAGGTAATTACATGAGAATAGTGTGTTTCAGATTGAATACATGTTATGCGTGCCACAATCTTCTATAGCATGCCTCAGGGTACATAGTCTTAGCATGCTAGGAGGTACGATCTTCAGAACACAATAGAGCACAGAACATATGCATACATTTTGCAACATGACCTGTGTCTTACTCTCCCCATTAAGATGATGTAATGCCTATGGTACACATATATTCATCATGGTTTTTGGAAAATACTTGTGTCATGCACAAAGTAGATGTCCTAACCGTGTGGTTGAAAAATGACTCCAACCTAAGTGTATGTAACTTCTGACTTCAACTGTAGATAGAGAGATAGATAGATAGTAGATAGATAGATAGATAGATAGATAGATAGATAGATAGATAGATAGATAGATAGATAGATAGATAGATAGATAGATAGATAGATAGATAGATAGATAGATAGATAGATAGATAGATAGATAGATAGATAGATAGATAGAGAAAATAGTGAGAGAGAGCAAGAGAGCAGACAGAGAGAAAGAATTGAAAATTGAAATTGAAGTTGAGAGAGAAAGACAGAGAGAATAGGGAGAATATT
>NC_036860.1:57003740-57013440 GCF_002910315.2 Salvelinus sp. IW2-2015
AGAGAGATAGATAGACAGATAGAGGGAGAGAGAGAAAATAGAGAGAGAGCAAGAGAGAGAGAGAGAGAGAGAGAGAGAGAGAGAGATGTTGATACAAATCAATAGGTAGGAAGAAGCAGAAAGATACTTTATGGAAGAGAGGGAGGAAGAGAGTGGAAGAGGGAGGAAGAGGGATAGGATATAGCAGACATTTCTTCTACACATCAATATGAGAGTAAAGGAAGGGAGGACAAAGTCAGGGATGAGGAGCGCTATTCAACAGGGGATGTGCATCAAGCCTGCACAAGCCATATGGCACTATTTGCTGTCCACGACATACACAACACATCACAACACTAAGTCTGCGTCAAAACGTCACAGAAACAGGGGGGCTGGAGTTACTCATGGATAGTTTACCCATAATTGCCTCCAACGACTAGGTTCGTCCTTGATTTGTTTTGATTCATCTTGGAGCTCCTGCTCTCCTCTCTGCCGGTGCAGCTCACAGACCAGACAGTTCTCTAGATAAAAACTCTTATCTCTCTCCAACTCACTTGCTCTCTTTACCTTCCCATCCTGACTCATTTGGGAACTGTTTATTTTCCTAAACAAGCTGTGCTGCCAGTAAGAATGCAGCAGAGCTCTGTGAAGATGGCTTCAAAAGGAAGAAGCCCTAAACTCTATCTGAGGGAGAGTAGTTTGTCTCTCCTCCTCTCCTATCCCCAGCCAGATCCCAGAGCCAGCCCAGCCGCAGCTGTGTTGAATATTTCCCTCTCTGTTCAGTTCATTTGGAGGTGATGTGAGGCCTGAGTCCTGTTAGCCCCCAGGACACAGTGGAGTGAACAGGGCTGGCTATCAAAGCAAAGCAGCAGAGCCACCCAGTCAGAAAGACTGGAACATGAGGAGGAATATAAGCCCATGACCACTGGGGCTACAGAGACAGGACATGACAGGCAGCTGGACAGAGATCAAACCATAGACATACACACCATGGGGTCAAACCCACCCAATCAGAGTGGTCTGTCTGGAGTAAGACTACTGTTTAAGTCTGGACATATAGGAGTCTTCATATCATATAAAGCAGTCACCTGACCTCTGAACTGACAGTCTTAGCCTTCCTTTGACCTTTACAACTCTCCCATTCACTCAGTGGTGGGATAGATGAGGGGGGCCACGGTGTTCTGCCAATCCTCTCCTCCCTCTCTGTGGCTCAGACTGATAGCTGCTCAATCATTCATTAAAGCACAGGGCAGAGAAGCAGCAGAGGAATTTAAAAGGTGACTGTTTTTCTGTTGCTCACAGAGAAGAGAAGAGGGCTTCAGAAGGAGAGCAAGTGGGAAAATTAATAGAAAGATAGATGGGGATACTGTTGGTCACAACTCTGTGTATGCGTGTCAGGTAGTTAGAGAAACACACAGAGTAGCCAGTGTGGGGTGGGAGCCGTTCAATCAGAAGGAACTAATAGAGTAAATATGGAGTGAAGGACTCATCTCATCTCTCTCTTCTTGGCCCTCTCAGCCTCTCCCCTCAGCCTCTCCTCTCAGCCTCTCCTCTCAGCCTCTCCTCTCAACCTCTCCTCTCAACCTCTCCTCTCAACCTCTCCCCTCAGCCTCTCCTCTCAGCCTCAAAGAGAGCGATCAGTATTGCGTAGTTAAGATAGAGGTATATAGAAATAATCTCAGAAGTAGACAGGCGTATATTGTCTCTCTCTGTGTGTCTGTGTGGGGTCGTTGGTGTTGGTGTGGTGTGGGTGTGTGTGTTGGTTGCGTGCGTGGTGCGTGTGCGTTGCGTGCGTTGCCGCTGGTGGCTGCGTGCGTGCGTGCGTGCGTGCGTTGAGTGCGTGCCGTACGTGCGTGGCGGCGTGCGTGTGTGAGAGAGTGTGTGTGTGGGTTGTACTGGTACAGGATGCTTCTTACAATGGTCCCTGGGGGTGACTAGTACTTCCAGCGTAGATGCCTGGGGGTGCCTTGGGGAGGATCTTCTTAAGTCGAGGGCATCTGACTTCTCGTCGATGTATGGGATTCAAACAGAGCTTCATCCGCTCCTTCACTGCTGGACACTGCACCTGGACTTAGGGTGAGACAACTAATCACCTCGTGTAACAGCTACACAGACACTCACCTGTGAGCAGAGGAGAAGAGACATTGAATGCAATTTCATGAAATGTACTCTAGAAATCTATTCGTTACATAGCAGCTGGTCACTAGGTGATTTTAAGCAGGTAATCTTGATTTATGTTCTTATAGTCACAATATAGATCTGGTTTTGACCACTGCTTTACGCAGTGCCATGTTTTCTAACAATATCAGGTCCGTTTACTCTGTTTTTTGCAGGAAAATGCAACAGATACTCATGTCCTGTATGAGTGTGTGTACGTGGAGAGAAGGAGACTGACTCAGTAGATTGTACCTTTCGCTGTTTTAAAGAGAAAAGAGAGAGTAATCGTCTGGCCCATAGAAATCATTTTCTCATCACTCATTGTGACAAAATCTTTCTTCTTCAAGACACAGGATACTAAATACAACAAATCATCTAAGGAGATAACCTGTTTGCGTTTCTGACAGTTACTGTGTGGGGTCTGTCTTTTGTGTGGTGGGACATTATTCAATGTTGTCTGTGTCAGTCCCGGTGAAGCGGAGGAGCTTCAGTACTTCGTGGTTAAGGTAGGGGTGTTTCTCCTAGGTAAGCTGACAGTTATCTCAGGATGAGCCAGTGACGGCCCTGCTTATACTATAGAAGAGACAGCTGTATTGCATCCCCACACCCAACAACACCCATCACACAGCCCCACACCACGATACCACACATGCACCATACACACACACACACACACATCACGCTGCTTCACTTGCGTATCCGCACACACATCACACAGCAAACGACACCACACACCACACATCACACCAGTGCTACACACACACGTGAAGAGGAGAATAGTTCAGGATGTTGGAGTCTTGTTTATGTGGGTGATGGTTTTTGAGTACCAATTTGTCAGTTATTCATCATTGAATCATCCCTGTTTTTAAACTGGGAATTTACTAACATTCTGTTTTACGCCATAGGGGCTAATAAATGTCATGGTTTTCTATCAAGTGTATGCTGTTAAGTCATATTATAACATTACCTCATTGACACTCACTGGACAGGATTTAGTGTACAGGTGGGTCCTAATAAGAGGAGAGTGAGAGGAGAGGTTCTGGTCTTAAGTAGACATTCAAATGGTTTGCGTTTCTTGGTCAACTCTTTTATCATAAGAATTCAGTCTTCTTCTTTCTTTATTCAACTCACTTACCGTTTGTTTAGACACTTGTCAAGGGCCTTATGGCTACAGTCCACGTCTCTCTTGAGGCCTTACTGTATTATAGTAGATGTTTGGGCTCATAGGGGATGAAACTGGTCGTTATTATGTGTTCCGGCGTCGCTGAACTCTGGCATGTGCCTGAAATTGTTGTGGCTGTCTCACCGATCTAGCATGCTGTATAGATCGAGAACCCAATCTGCAATGCTCTTTTCTTTACAAATAACTCCCTTGCTCTTCCTCCCTCCTCTCTGGTCCCTTTCAGTAGCAGTCACTCAGGCATTTCACTCTCATTCTGGACTACATATACAGTAAATTAGGTTGTGTCTGCTTCTGTCGACAACCAGGAACAGGATCATAACAGATTGTTTTGTTTACGATTTGTGAATGGAGATACAGCGTGTGTGTGGGTGTGGGGGGCTTAGAGGGTAAGAAAAATAACGCATCTGAGAATGCTCATTGACATTGGCAATCCCTGTAGTGTGGGATTTGAGTAGATTGAGTTCAGTTGAGCGTTAGATCTTCAGTCTGAGAGGGAGGGCAGATCTTTATTACTACTGCTGGTGTTTGCACAGAAGTTTCCTGAAGGCCCATCTAGAATTTGGGTTGGAGAGGAACGAGAGATACCACTGATATACTGAGCATGCACACATCAGGGGGTCACAGAGTTAAAACACACTAAGGCAGACACAATTGAACTGGATGCAAAGTCATGCCTGTACGCCACTGTGTAAGTGTGATGTCTCCATCTTGTTCCTCTATATGCTCAAGCTGCGGTCAGGCAGCGGGGTGCAACCCTGGGATGTTACAGGTAGCTGTCAAGAGAAAGGTCAGTGTCGCCTAGAGACAGGTCGTGGCCAAGAGACTGGTCAGTCACTCTTGACATAGTAACAGTCGACCTTATGAAAAGGAGTGGTGGTGATGGACGTGCACTGCTCAACCCTAGTAACTACATATAACAGGGGTCGGCAACAGGAGCCGTGGGCAAAAACCGCAGGACATTGTTTGTTGTAGAAGAAATAGTAATGGTGATCGTTAATCTATGTCATAAGGTATCGGGCTAAATTATAAACTTTTTTATTTGAAATACATATCTATTTTTGGCTTAGTTGTGGTCAATTTTCAGTGTTCAAATTGGTCAGAATATATATTGGGGAGTCTTACGCGGTGAATGTAGTTTGCTACCCCTGACCTATAAGTCTGTAGGGATTCCTATGGTGTATCTAGTCGCGTATCTACTCTGTTACCATACAGTTACTATTGACTCCTTTTTGAGCTGTTTTTCACCTGCTCTCCGGAACCTGCTCAGAAGTACAAGTTACATAATTATCATCTTCAACTGAATTTGGTGCACTGTAGACCTACAGTAACTGTAGATATTCCTATGGTAAATATGGGGCCTTATCTTTACTTTATAAGTACTATACCTTCATGATCTTCTCTACAGCAGCTTCCTGGTCCATTCCTGCTCAAATGTAAAGAGGCTAACAATAATATACTAGGGCCGGTTTTTCCCGACATAGATGACGCTAATGCCAGTACTAAAAAGATATCTTCATGGAGATCTCCATTGAGGTGCTTTTCAGTCCGGACTAGTCTTAATCTGTGTCCGGGAAACCGTTCTCTAAATGTCTACTGAATCTTGCGCATTGTAGCAATAAACTACTGTGATCCTGTAGGAGTCCTTCACCAGAGTGAAATATACTGTAAACTATTTGTGGTGACAGTAGTACATAAATTCATTTGCTAAACTACGTCAGTAAAATAAAGGGATACTATGTTGACTAACTGTAATCTAATCTTATTACTGTATTATTGTGGTGAAATATAGTGTAAGGGGGTCATGTCTTGGAGTGACTGTACAGTCTCATTGGATGTCACAACAGAGTTACTGCAGGGGGATCTTCGGGCTGATTCCCAATTTTGCGTAGAATTCAAGATCCGGAGAGGAAGGGGGATACTTGCAGCTATCATTAGCAGTCAACTCGTGGTCCCAATTAGGGCCACATGCTCATATGAAGTAATATAATACTCAACATGGGAGGGGTTGGTCCATATTTCATCGAGCTTGAAAAACAATGATCTCGCAAAATGGTTCTTGCCACAAAAAGCTTATTTATCGTGTTTGTTAGTCACCTACAGGTAAAATCTGTAGTGAGCGATTCTCTCCTTGCCAAGGATATCTATCCACCTGAAGGTTGTGACATATCAAGAAGCTGAATAAAAAGCATGATCATTACACAGGTGTACTTGTGCTGGCGGACGAATAAAGGCACTCTAAATGTGCAGATTTTGCTCACACGGGCTCAGTCCAGGAGTGTCCTCTAGTTGAGGGAGCAGCGCAATTTGGCATGCTGACTGAGGATGTCCTCCGTACTGTTGCCTGATAATTTAATGTTAATTACTTGGCTTATCCATAGAGGCGCCTCAAATAGTTTTAAAGAATTTGTCAGTATCATCCGGCTACAACCGCAGACGACGATGTAACCACGCAGCAGTACTTCCAACATCTGCTCTTTCATTCTGTGGGATTGTTGAGTCCAGCACGCAGGACAGCTGATGAATTGTTTGGTTGTCCACGATCATATCTGTCCAACTGTCAAGAAACCCGTCTCGGGAAGCTCATTGCGGTGTTTCGCTCTCGTTCTGGACTAGGGTTTGACTGATGCAGTTTGGCGTCATAACTTTGACTTCAGTGGGCAAAATGCTCTCACGGGGTCGATTTTGCCACTGGCGGCGTAATGCTGGAAGAAGCGTGATCTTACCGCGGTATGAATCCGGTTTTTCAATCGTACGGGCCGATGGCGATGGCCACGTTGTGGTTGGTGTCTGTGTGGGCGAGCAGCTTTTATGATGTCATATGTTGTGACAGAGTGCCCATGTGGTGGTGGGGTTATGGTTGGGCTGACGGCATAGCTAACCTGGACTAGTACGAACCACATATTGTCATTTTATCGATGGCAATTTGAGCACTGCGGGGACACAATGATCGAATTCTCTGAGGCCATTGTCATGCCATCTCTCATCACCGCATACTGTTTCAGCATGATAATGCGGCCCATGTCGCAAGGATATTCACAATTCCTTGGAGTTGAAGCATCTCCCAGGTTCTTCATGGCCTTATTCTCACCAGACATGAGCATGTTTTTGGAATGGCTCTGGTATCGATTGTGACGACAGGCGTGTTCCAGTTGGAGACTCTTATTACTAACAAGCCACAGATCAACGCTGATCAGAACTCACGCTAAGGAGACTGTGTCGTGCTGCATGAGGCAAAAGGTGGTCCACAGATACGGAGGTGGTCTGGGCTCTGATCCACGCACCTACCATCTATTTATTAAGGATCTCTGTGACCACCAGATGCATATCTGTAATCCCAGTAATGTGGGAGGAATCTCATAGATTAGGGCTACGAATAGATATTTAAACTTGACTGTATGTCCTTATATGAACTGTAATCAGTAAACATCTTTAGAAATTTGTTAGCATGTTGCGTTTATATGATTGTTCAGTGCAATTCAACTACATAAAATACATGTAGTTCCAAGGATGAATAGGGTAGGTTCTGTTATATGTGTATAGTGTGTGTGGTCCTTATACAGTTGACCTCCCCAGGTTTGGTCTCCATGGGTTTTTTTTGCTAGTAGACTGGTCGCATTCTGCACCGGGGCTCTGCTGAACTTGGGGCTGGCTTGCCAGCACGACATAACCATCAAATCAGATATATTGATTATTACTCATGGGGGCATTATTTGTTTTCATCAATTCTTACTTATATAATCAATCATTGATCTTGCAATAGTAAAGTATATGTTTAACCAAGCTGGTGAATTCCATTCATTGCTACGCCTCTTTCCTTCTTTCTCTGCCAGCACTCTTTGCATCTGACAAAATGCATACACCAACATAAATCACTATAGGGGCAACAAGTATGTGTGCTGTTTCACTTCACATTATTTTTGATCACTATCAAATTAAATTATGGACTACTACTCGTAGCCAAGTGAAGAGCCTGATAGTTATTCATGACATTTTAAATTAGAACTGTTTGGTGGAAGACCGCAAAGAAAGTGAAATGACTCCATTCTAAAGCTGGTTTTTTCTAGTGAATGACTACTTCAAGGACATACGCACATGAGCTGTTCGTATTCAACCTGAGTGGGGATAGATCTAGGGCAACAGTCAGACTGACCACCAGAGTTTAACCACAAAATCGGGGCTTCTCCAGATACTACTTTTTTCTGGGCTTCACTTAACCTCGGCCTTACCTAACCAGCTTCTGCCCCTTTCTCATCTCTCTCCTTCTTCTGTCACTTCTCTTTCAGACAGGTGGGGTCCCTTTTCCTTCTTTCCTCCCCTCACTCTCTCCTCCCATCATTCCTCTATCTCATTCTTTGCGATGTGGTGCAGGGAGAACTGTAGAGAGGGTTGATGTCTCCGTTCGCATCCCCTCCTCTCCATACCTCCTCTGGGTGTGGTGCAGGGTGGACCAGTAGAAGTGGTGTCTCAGCTCCAACAGTAGCTCCTGGATCACTGATGCAGATCATGAAGAGAGCATTGGGCGAGTAACAGGGCTTCAAAAATATTTTTGAGAGACGAGAGAGACGAGAGATGGCGGATCGAAGCATGCCGAGAGACGAGAGAGAGGAGAGCGAGAAGAGAATGTTGTAGTGGAGGAGGGATTTGGGGTTCTGGATATGGGGATAAAGTCATTGACCACATGTGCTCGACAATAACCCACTAATGAGGTGTCATGGGCTGACGTGTGTACGACACAAGAGTGAGGTGTCCATACGTGACAAGTGTGTATCCCTAGAGTGCGGTGTCCATAACTGTGGACAAGTGGTGTATAACACTATGTATTGGGTGAGCGTGTCATTACGTGACAGTTTGGACTGACTCCTAGAGTGATGGTGTCCATACGGGGAGCCGTGTGTGCATAAACTGAGGTGAGGGGTGTTCCATACGTGACAGTGTGTATTACTATAACGTGAGGTGTCCATGGAGTGCACGTGTGTCTATAGGCACTTAGAGTGATGTGTCCATACGTGACAGTGTGTTAACACTAGATGTGAGGTGTCCTATACTGCAGTGTGTATTAACACTAGTGTGAGGCTCGTCCATACGTGAATGTTGTATACCCTAAGTGAGGTGTTGAGTGACGTGGTGTGATAACTAGAGTTGGGTTCATCTCGGTGCAGTGTGTATAACACTAGAGTGAACGGATGTCCACATAGTGACAGTGTGTATAACCTGAGTGAGGTGTACCTACGTGATGTGTGTATTAACATTAATAAGTGAGGGTACTTACCTGACAGTGGGTGTATTTAAAAAAAAAAATTGTATTTTGTCAAATGGCGAATACAATACAAGGTGTGTAGACCTTACAGTGAATGCTTTCTTTACAAGCCCTGTAACCATCAGTGAAGTGTTAAGAAAAATATGTGTTAAGTAAAAAAAATTGCTGGGTAAAAAATAAGAATAAAAGCAACAAATAATTAAGAGCAGCAGTCAATAACAATAGCGAGGCTATATAGAGGGGCTACCGTTAGACTCAATGGTGAGGCTATATAGAGGGGCTACCGTTACAGAGTCAACTGTGGAGTATATAGAGGGGTCTACCGTTACGGGTCATGTGGAGGCTATATAGAGGGGCTAACGTTAGATCATGTGGGGCTATATAGGGGGCTACACGGTTAGAGGTCATGTGGAGCTATATGCGGGGCTACGTTAAGATCATGTGGAGGTATATAGAGTGCTACGTTACAAGAGTCAATGTGGAAGTGGCTATATTAGAGGGGCTATCTTAAGAGGTCCAATGTGGAGGCTTATAGAGGGGTACGTTACGAGAGTCACTGTGGAGGCTATATAGAGGGGCTACCGTATACAGCGGTTAATGTGGAGGCTATATACGAGGGCTATTGTTCATTGGGAAGTAACTTGTGGTGTTGTACTATAGAGGGCTCGTAATACAGAGTCAATGTAGTGAGCGATTATATGGGGGTCCTTACCAGATAGAGCTCCAATTTGTGGAGGCTATATGGGCAAGGGGCTACGGTACATGAGTCAATGTGGAGGCTATAGAGTTGGGCTACCGTTAACGAGTCTATATGTGGAGGTATCATAGAGGGGCTACAGTTACAGAGTCAATGGGAGGCTATATAAATGGGGCTTACAGGCTGTTACTGATAGATGTGGTAGGTAGTAGAAGGGCTAGCCGTTCACGAGTCAAATGTGGGGCTATTGCTGAGGGCTACCCCTTAAGAGTCATGTGGAGGCTATACCGCTACTGGCTGGTACTGCGCTAATACTTGTGCTACTGCGTTACCGCTCGCTGGCTGATCTGCCTGCTGCACTGCTGAACAACTACTTACTGGCGTTACTTGACTGCTGGCTCTAACTGTTGTTACTTCGCACCGCTAC
>NC_036860.1:57013465-57022695 GCF_002910315.2 Salvelinus sp. IW2-2015
CACCCTCACCCCTCCCTCTCCCCCTCCCTCCCTAGCCTTTCCTCTTCAGCCTCCCCTCCTCCTCTCAGCCTCTCCTCTCAGCCTCCCCCTCCTCATCCTCTGAGCCTCTCTCATCAGCCTCTCCTCTCAGCCTCCAACCTCATCTCTCCCTCTTAGCCTCTCCTCTCAGCCTTCCCCCTCCTCTCCTCTCAGCCCTGCTACTACTTCTGCTACTGCTGCTAATGTTACTGCTACAACTGCTACTGCTGCTGCTGCTACTGCTGCTACTACTGTTGCTATTGCTACTGCTGCTGCTGCTACTACTGCTGCTACTACTGCTGCTGCTACTGCTACTGCTGTTACTGCTAATGCTACTGCTACTACTAATGCTACTGCTACTACTTCTGCTACTGCTGCTACTGCTGCTACTGCCCACATCTTCCTGAGCTAAACCCAAGCTCACTTACTCCAATCCAGGGCGAGGCCCAAGGTGGAATTACTGAGTGTATATATTGTAATCCTATTATATCACAACTGTACACGTGTACCAGAAAATTACACCCTGCTTATTCTGTTAGAGTTCAAGGGGTCAGTGACTTGGTACATTCTCGCAACTACTACCCTCAGGCTAGCTTTGAGGGCACGCACAGATACAGTGCTTTGGACAGGAATATAGCCACATACTTTATTTTAGAATTAACAACAGTTTTGGAATTTTAAAGCTGCACTATGCAGAAATCGCACCCCTTTTTCCTGGTTGCAAAAATTCTAATAGTAGGCCTAAATTCAGTTTATGCGACAAAACAAGCAAGTATAGTGTAGAGAATCATTGTAGCATCTAAACCGCTGTGAAATATATTTTCCGTAACCACAAATATTGTATTTTCATCTGTTTGAAGCTGGTGTACAAAACCACAAGTAAAATACACAAAAACTAAACTTACGAACAGGAGGCAGATCTACAGCTTCTTAGACTTGCTTTCAATGAGAATGACAGAACTATAACTCACATTTCTATGTGAATTTGGTCAGGTCAACCAAAACGTTATATATTGCAGCTTTAAAGGGAAACTCCTCTCAAAAACTGTCCTTTGACATTTTGTTGATACAGCCCCAAAATGTTTTSCATGTCAGCAGTCAAGTACAAAAGAGAAATTAAAAAAGAAAAATAGTTTTTGAGTGGATTTCCACTTTAAATAAATAACACACTCAAAGCTAGAATATCCGTCAGAGCCGCTGGCCTCACATATTCCACCCATCTTACAGATCTCTTTCAGTAATGTTCATGCGTACAGTCCAGCAGCAGAAAATCTAAAGATGATTGAGTGATAATAACTACAGGCTATACAGTCAACATTGCATTAGAGTGGTGGACGGCTTGTTAAACCAAGCAGAAGGGTTGAACCCAAGATATCTATCTCCAATGTGAGGCGGGTTCTAATGGTGTCAAAGTCTATGAGTGTTACTCCTCCCAGAGCAGCACAGTGTGAGTGGCTAGTCAAGGTAAAACGCTAGCGCTAAAGCTAATTACTGCTACCAGCCCAGTGAAGCGGAGTCTATCATCATATAGGACAATGAAAGGGTCAAACAGAGTTATGGGCACACAAATAATTATCACACCTACAATACAGTAGTAGACGTATAATAAACTGCTTGTGGTCAAAGTGATAGCCAGTGATATCAGTTATCCAATGTCCGTATCCTACTGTAGGTTGTATCCTTTCACCTTTCCTACTCTCCCTTCTACACAGACACTCTAGAGTTTCACCATCCGTCTTCACTCTCTAGGGAGACTTCCAGGAAGACCTTTATAAATAGACTTTATATATAGACTGTGAGTCTCGCCGCCATAATTACCGTGCGCCATTGTGTGGTCTAAAGTATTATTAAACTGGTTGTTTGGATCCTGGATTGGATGAGCAGTGTTCCAAGACTTGCTGTATTGGCCATCACAGACACACCTCTGCCTGCTAACAGTTCCATCTGAAAATGATCACTACGCCTCCATGAGAATATCATGTTCATGTTGCTGTCTGAATCATCTCTTGTATTTATCTCAACTCGCACATTATTTCCCCTTGCTTCCAGACTATCATTTACTTTGGTACAGCAGGGGTAAATATAAGCCTCAACATCTGTCTGTTCGACTGAAGCAATGTTTCACTTTTGAATACCGATCTCTGTAGTACCATACATCGAGTGAAAGGTGCCCAGACACGATGAGACAACTTTTTCTGAGCCAGACGAAATCACCCATCAATCATGGACATATTCAAGTACATGTCAATAGAGAAAAAGTTCAAACAAAGGAAAATGCAGCTAGTGTACTGTCATTCCAGGCTCGATGTTTTGACGTAACTGAGTTATCTGAAGTTGTGACAAGAACGTTATCCAGCCTGCATAGCAACCATTTTGTTTAGAACTGACGACCAGTCCTTTTGCATAGCAACTATGCAAAAATAATTAAGGACTGGGTCGCGTCTGTAGCCACATGACCAAAATAACTAACAACCAGATTTTGGTCCGGAATATATTGTAGCTTCTGGTGGAAGAATGAAATTGTATGAATTGACTTATCAAAATAATGTTTTCATGAAAATATGTAATTCATTGTTATTTTAATATGTCAGTAACAGTTTTATAAAAACAATAAGGTATGCGAGGCAGCGCTGTATCATGAATACAGTCACAGGTAAATGGGTTGATGCCATCAAACCGAGCCAATATATCCTCCAAAAACCGGCTTCGAGGGCATTATCACTTTTATGAAACGGATTTTCAACATATTCAAATAGTGATTGACATATTTTCATTAAAAACATTATTTTGATGAATTTATTCATATTATTTCATCCTTCCACGATATATAGTCCTGACACAAATCTAGGTTTGCCACCCAAGCCAGCTGGGTCGTTCGATCGATTGGTTCAGTTGCCAGAGACGCGACAAAGTCGTTCGTTCTAAATGTTCCGTTGCCATGATGGCTGATAACATTCTTATCCCTTGCTTGCTAGCTAGCCAACTTTGACTAACACAATCACGTCAATCAGAGCAGCCAGAATAACAGCAAAGTAGCTGCATTTGTGTTTGTTTAAGCTGTTTTATAGTGGTTGTTTTGGGACACATACATAACAATGAGCTAATGATCTGCAATTTTCGCCTGGCATAGAACATTTGATCTCTCGTCATTCCACTGTTCAGAAGAGATAGCCAATTACAAGGCTAACACAATCACTTAAGACTGAAGCGGAAATGACAACAAACGACCTGCATTTCCTGTTTTTCTATTGACATGTCTTTTTATATATCCATAGAAATTATGCTGATTCCTGATTTCGACTGGCTGAGAAAAACTACCAGCCTGTCTGTCTTGTCCCGAATCCTGACACGTTCATTACCATAGGACAGCTGGAGATCTATTTTCAATATTAAGACAGTGTTGCAAATATCAGAGAGACAGACAGCAGGGTTATTACAAATATTCGCTGTTGAAAACCATTTGCTAGTCTAACAGAAATGGGAGATAATGTCTAGATACTTTTTATAGTGGAGATCAAGTTTATATATTGTCTGGCTGGGCTGATGAGATAGCCGTTGTATAATGCTTAACTATGGGACAGTCAAACCTGACAGACTGTGGAGACTGTGGACTGTATGGCCTCTTTACTTTTTTTTTTAGGACAGACACCCTGTGCATTACCGAGAGTAACACTATTTTACAGAGAGGTGGAAATATGGCAATCATGTTGGAGGGTTACTCTGTGAGTGGCACTGCCCAGCTCTGTGTCACCTTACCATGTCCACTTTAATTGTATTCCATCCAATTCTATTTCATTCCTGTTGTAGCACTTTTACAAAGTAATTGCTACAGAGGACTTTAACAAGAACTATAACCTTAACTTGCTTCACAGTGAAAATACAAAGTGGTAGGACAGGGGAAAATACAGGGCTTTTTCTGTTTTTCAATGTGTCTGACTGTCTCTTTTCTCATTCTCACTCCTTGTGTTGCACCTCATTCCCGTGCTGTTTCAGACTCTTGTTCCTTTCCTCTAAAGTTTGACTCCTTGCAAATGGAAGCGGTGGAAAGCTGCCTATGTGTGTGTGTGTGTGTCAAAATCATATCAAATCAAATGCTATTTGTCACATGCGTCAAATACAACAGCGTCAAATACAACCTTACTGTGAAATGCTTACTTAGAAGCCCTTAACCAACATGCAGTTTTAAGAAAAATAAACTCAGTTAAGAAAATATTTACTAAATAAATTAAATAAAAAAAATATACTGTATATATATATATATATATAATAAAAATAAAGTAACACAATAAAATAGCAATAACTAGGCTATATATACAGGGAGTACTGGTACAGAGTCAATGTGTGGGGGTACAGGTTAGTCGTGGTAATTGAGGTGATATATGTATATGTAGGTAGGGGTAAAGTGATAATGCAGAGATAATAAACAGCGAGTAGCAGCAGCGTAAAAAAAGGGGGGGGTCAATGTAAATAGTCTGGGTGGCCATTTGATTAACTGTTCAGCAGTCTTATGGCTTGGTGGTAGAAGCTGTTAAGGAGCCTTTTGGACCTAGACTTGGTGCTCCGGTACCGCTTGCCGTGCAGTAGCAGAGAGAACAGTCTATGACTTGGGTGGCTGGAGTCTTTGACAATTTTTAGGGCCTTCCTCTGACACCACCTGGAATAGAGGTCCTGGATGGCAGGAAGCTTGGCCGTACGTACTACCCTCTGTAGCGCCTTACGGTCAGATGCCGAGCAATTGCCATACCAGGCAGTGGTGCAACCAGTCAGGATGCTCTCGATGGTGCAGCTGTAGAACTTTTGGAGGATCTGAGGACCCATGCCAAACCTTTTCAGTCTCCTGAGGGGGAATAGGTGTGTGTGTGTGTGTGTGTGTGTGTGTGTGTGTGTGTGCGTTGTCTGTGTGTGTCGTGTGTGTGTTGTGTTGTGTGTGTGGTCACTTGTTGTGTGTGGGGTGTGTGTCGTGGTGCTGTGCTAGCTGATGTGTGTGTGTGGAATGCTGTGGTGTATTGTGTTGTGTGTGTGTGAGGAGGTACTCCTCAGACTGGCGTGAAGGAACTGTTTAAAGGCTCAACATTGTTGATGTCAGGCGGCAAAGTCACAGCACATCAAGAGGTGTGATTCATGTTAGTTCTGTAGGAGTCCCTCTCTCTACGACTCCTGCCCCTGTACAACCCACTGAGCCCAACTGTCTACCCCAACACAGTACAGAGCCACACACACGGCTGCCACAGCACCACTGAACAGTCCCAGTACTCACCACAGTGGTTTACTAGTTTCAGCTCTGAGCCCAAAGGAACAAATTTTTAATGGAGTGTGTAAACGCCAAGAGAGGTTAGGGGGGCAGGGGAGTTACATTGCGTCATCCTGTGTGTGTGCGTGTGTTGTTGTGCATACTCTGTGTGTGTGTGGTGTGTGTGTGTGTGTGTGTGTGTGTGTGTGTGTGTGTGTGTGTGTGTGTGTGTGTGTGTGTGTGTTGTGTGTGTTGTGTGTGTGTGTGTGTGGTGTGTGTGTGTGTGTGTGTGTGTGTGTGTGTGTGTGTGTGGTGAGAGACCAGCGGGGTCTGGCTGTTCCATCCTGTTGGCTGAGGGATAGAGTGTGTGAGGGGCCTCTTCTCTCTTAATCTTATTCAGGCAGCTTGTTACACTGCCTCATTTCTCCTCAGCCCTCAAAAATGTGTTTTCATATGACCAGCAAACATTGAAAAAAAGACTCAATCTGGAATAAACCTGTATATTTTACTGTTTATTTCAGATGATACTTTGACCTGATATTACCCTAGAATAGAATTAGGACATCTGTATACTGTATATTTCAAAGAATTCAAACAATTTTGTGCCAAAGGTGTCTGGTTATTGTAATTGAGAATTCCCGGTGATGCAACCTCCTGTCCCCCCTTCATAGCCAGGCAGAGGAGGGCAGACTTACAGCCCACTGACGCGGCTTTAATTACACAGCCACAAACCATTAGCTAGACCTGGTGAGTCTCTGTGTGTGTGTGTGCTTGTGTGTGTCTGAGTAATGTATGTGTTATGTCTGATGTGAAGTGGTTGTGTGTGTGTCTACATGTGCTGCTCATTTGTGTGTGTGTGTGTGTGTGTGTGTGTGTGTGTGTGTGTGTGTGTGTGTGTGTGTGTGTGTGTGTGTACATGTGTGTGTGTACATGTGTGTGTGTGCGTGCGCGTGTGTGTGAATGACTAAAGTCAGACACCAGGAGCTGCGCCTCCATGTCAAGAGGAGATTTAACAAGCTTTAATAACAAGCCTTAATGAGCTTAATTAGGCGTCCATGTGATCTCCATGGAAACGCCGGAACCCTTCGGAACCCGACTCTGGGTGTCTGAGGCCGTTTCAATAGGATTACTGAGGCTAATGTCACTGAGACACAACACAGAAAACAAACAGACTGCAGAGGAGAAGAGGATGAAGAAGAGGGGATGAGGGAGGATGAGTAGGAAAACAGGGGGCTATGTCCCAACAGCACACGGACCTGGCTGAGGATAGGGAACATACCTACGGAGAGACAGGGAGGGGAGGACCAGAATAAACAGTAGGATTAGTGTCTCCTTCCCTATCTTCTCCACACCTTTCTCTATCCCACTGAAGACTATCCCACACAACCTGGCCGGGATGGCTGAATCATCCTCCTACACACCTCAGCGTTAATATAGCTCTCTTATCTTCTTCTATTCTCTCTCTCCTACAATTTTTCTCTCCTCTAACAATCTCCCTCCTCCTCACACTCTATCTCTTCTCTCCCCAGCAGAGGGAAGGGGGGAACAGATGGGGTGATCATGCGATGAGTACACGAGGGTCATGTGGACAGGACAGGGACAATGAGAGAGTGACTTTTCATACCACTGTGACATGGATTTACAATTCTTCCAATGATCATGGCTATTCCGTGCCACTAGTGTTAAGTGAAGTAGTTGACTAGCTAATCAGATGCGTGGCTTTCAGATCACTGACATCAAATATATAACACAATGTCAGGGATACATATAGTTTTCGGTAATTACAATTATTAATTGGTAATGAGGTTTCCGACAAGTGGACATACCAGTACTCACTCTGTTCAACTGCCCGACAGCTAGCAGTGAGGGAGGTGGTTTCATGGTGGTTGTCTGTGCACAGCTTACCCCAGTAATACCCACACAACATGTTAAAGCAATACGCATGTGCAAAATATGAAATTTGCTCAAAATAAGATACTTCAAGCTAGGAAAAGCAGTTGACCTTGTCCATTAACAGTGACTGGAGTCAGATAAGGCCATGTGCCTCAAGGATTGTAATGCCTTTGAATGGATGGAAAGAAAGGCATGAATGCCCTGGGGCCTTTCCTGAGCTTTTGATGCAGTTTTAGATGATTATTATGACTTTTTGCATAAAAACCACCAGAATCATTGAGAAAAAACAATACCTAACAAAAAATAATAACACTTTTTTTCAGTAACATTTTTTATTAGGCTTTTCATAACAGCTTTTTAAAAAGTATTATCACAGGATAGGCTCTGCCTACTCTGCCTACCCTGACTGCACTTCACTGACACAGGCATATCTGATGACCCTGTCTCTGACAAACCAGCCCCCAGAGAGGCTCCCAAACACAGATCCTCTTCCCAAGCAATGGATCATGGGATGTCAGCTGGGAGGTAGGTTCCAGGACACCGTCGTGCAGTGCACCCTGGGAGTTGCTGGGAAAGGAGAGGAGGGGGTTGAGGCGGGCAGGCGGGTGGGAGAGATAATGACCTAGGAGACTATACAGAGGTCAGTGAGGCCACCCAGGACAGAATGGGCATCATATGACCATTTCTGTAGATCTTACCATCCCCTTGATTTCAGGGGGTTTAGGGATGGTCCTTTTAAGGTGTCAAAGCAACCATTCTCCTCTATAACGTCTCCTCTGCCTATAACGTCTGCTCTTTCTTGACGTCTCCCCTCCATCTCTCCTCTCTCTCCTATCTATTGAGCGCAGCGCGGCGTCCTGCTGCTGTGGAATGAGGCAAAGGCCCATCATTATAAATCAGCCGGTTAAGAGGTATAAATATTGAAAGAGCTGCTCTGGATTCAAACTGGGCTCTCCATTAGGGGCCAGGACAAATGGCTGAGCACATGGCAACACAAAACAAATCAACACAACAAACTCTTTAGTGGCCGTATTCAAATCCCCAACTGTATTCCTCCTTTCTCAGTTATCTCAGTATGTAACTCAAATTCCATCAGACAAGGAGTTGAAATGTATAATCCATATGTTTTATGTACTGATAAAACCCCCATGTATCATGTAAAATATCCCGACACCAATAACAAGATAAGGACAAAACATCTGGTTTATAAAACCACTATCTTTAATTGAAATCTGTCCGTTTCCCGGTTTCCCACATGGAAATAAACAAATATAGGAAATAGTACAGATTATTATACTGTAAATCAGAACCTTGAGATGAACATTGAGCCTGTGTTTTGTATTCTATACCTCAGCCTGATCTTTCATCACTCTCATCGTTTACACTCACAGTTTTCACCAGTTTTACCTGCTTCACCTGCTTTATATGCTTCACCTGCTTCATATGCTTTACCTTCTTCATCTGATTCATCTGCTTCATGCAATTAGGAGAAATGACTCTTTAATCCAAATAGACACTATTTTCCTAACCCTCCAGTCAGTCTACATAGACCAAGAGGAGAAACGTGTGGAAAAGAGGGGAGAGGAGGAGAGGAGGAGAGGAGGGGGGGAGAGGAGGGGAGGGTAGGAGGGGTGGAGGATAGGGCAGGAGGAGAGGAGAGGAGAGGAGAGGAGAGGAGAGGCTGTCTCTTATACACATCTAGATGTGTATAAGAGACAGCAAATGTGTTATTCATGACCAGCAACATTGAAAAAAAGACTCATATCTGAATAAACCTTATTTTTACTGTTTATTTCAGATGATATTTGCCTGATATTACCCTGAGAATAAATAGGACATCTTATACTGTATATTTCAAAGAATTCAACAGATTTTGTGCCAAACGTGTCTGCGTTATTGTAATGAGAATCCCGGTGATGCAACCCTCCTGTCCCCTCTAGCCAGGGAGGAGGGCAGACTACAGGCCTCACTGACGGCTTTAATTACACAGCCACAACCCATTAGCTAGACCTGGGAGTCTGTGTGTGTGTGTGCTTGTGTGTGTCTGAGTATGTATGTGTATGTCTGTGTGTGTTGTGTGTGTGTCTAC
>NC_036860.1:57029166-57082966 GCF_002910315.2 Salvelinus sp. IW2-2015
CACACACACACACACACACACACACACACACACACACACACACACACACACACAGAAAGGCTTTTCATTTTGTTGCTGCCTGAGGGAGGTTGCTGTGCTCGTCTCTACATGTGATGTGATCTGGGTCTGATAGCATGCTCCTCGTCTTCAGGCTAGAGGAGGGGGCGATTAACGACAGTGTGTAGTGTGTGTAAGTGTGTGTAAGGCCTGATCATTACAGCGGCCAACTGGTGTAACACAATTACAGGGAATTGCAGAGAAACTGCTAATGTGCATGCAGGCAGCTCCGTTGGACAGATCAGGTATTGAGCTTTCTCTGTTTAATTCACTTTCCAGCACACATACTGGGTGCATTAGTTAGATTAGACCAGGGGAGGCTGGGGGGAGCAGGGGGAGGATAGGGCTGCTGGGCTACAGCCAGGGCCAGGGAGATTTGTTTAGTTCAGCCTGTCAATTACAGTCCTGACCCTTACACTAAATGGCTGCTCATCCCGTGGAAAAAAAGGGACAAGCGGGGAACTAAACAAAACCTAGACGTGATTGGTAAAGACACGGCCATTTGCCATGGGAGATAACTAGTGACATGTTGTGGAGCACATAGAGAACCTATTAGATGTTGTATTAAGTATCCTAATTCCTCATTCTATGGTGGAGCCAAACAAAAGTCACAATATCCAGCATGATGCCTCACAAATAAAACAGAGTGCTGCCAGGGCCTTGAAAGATCAGCAGTTACAGTGAGCTCCAAAAGTATTGGGACAGTTTTTTGGGCTCTGTGCTCCAGCACTTTGGATTTGAAATGATACAATGACTATGAGGTTAATGTGCAGACTGTCAGCTTTAATTTGAGGATATTTTCATCCATATCGGATTAACCGTTTAGAAATGTTTGTACATAGTCCTCCCATTTTAGGGGACCAAATGTATTATATGTGTATTAAAGTTCTGTCATTTTGGCGTAGCTTTTATTGTAAATAAGAATATAATGTTTCTAAACACTTCTACATTAATGTAGATGCTACCATGATTATGGATAATCATGCTGAATCTTGAATAATGATGATTGCGAAAGTAACAGACGCACAAATATCTCACCCCCAAAAATGCTAACCTCCCCTGTTATTGTAATGGTGAGAGGTTAGCATGTCTTGGAGGTATGATATAAAATGCTAACCTCCCCTGTTATTGTAATGGTNGGTATGATATAAAATGCTAACCTCCCCTGTTATTGTAATGGTGAGAGGTTAGCATGTCTTGGAGGTATGATATAAAATGCTAACCTCCCCTGTTATTGTTATGGTGAGATGTTAGCATGTCTTGGAGGTATGATATAAAATGCTAACCTCCCCTGTTATTGTAATGGTGAGAGGTTAGCATGTCTTGGGGGTTTGATATTTGTGAGACTGTAACTTTTTCACTCATCATTATTCACGATTCAGTCAGGATTATCTGTAATCATGGTAACATCCACATTAAAAGTGTTAAAAAAAATATATTATATTCTTATTTACAATAAAAGTGACTTCAAAATGACACAGTCTAATTTCTAAACGGTTCATCTGATATGGATGAAAATATCCTCAAATTAAAGCTGACAGTCTGCACTTTAACCTCATAGTCATTGTATCATTTCAAATCCAAAGTGCTGGAGAGTTAAAACAACAACAAATGTGTCGCTGTCCCAATACTTTTGTAGCTCACTGTATTTACAGTGTTGAAATGACCATATTAATGTTGCTACAAATGGGTGGTAGTAATGGGACCTAACCTTACAATGCTCAGTGGCAGAGTTAGACAGGTAGATACTCAGGAGAGATGAGTTGGAGAATATCATCTGACTAGCCGGTTGGAAAGGCCACATCCAATCAAATAAATGTATGGGTTAGAGATGTATACTGTCTATAATCTACTGCAGAACGTCACGTTGATACACAACACCATTGTATCATTTTCAAATGATCAAATTCTAATCTGCATATGGCCCATATTTTTTCCTGTCTTCTTTCAGGGAAGTTATTCAGCCGACTAAAGAAGTGGAAAAACAGATGAAAAACAAAAGTTTGAACTTGCTAGCAATTATCATGTGGTAGAAGCTTTGAAACCCTCCCTACAATGTGTGTCCTTGCATCTGTGTAAAGCAATTACAGACGTTTTTCACCAAAGCTGAGACTATCTACCTCAGGGGAGCGCGCTCCAACTGAAAGACATGGAGTATGGTGCTAGTTAGAGAGTCATTATCAGCGTCTCCCAGAGATCATAAAAGTAGAGCAGCAGAAACAGCTCTGGATCCACAGCTTCTCAGTTTCTCCAGTAGCTAAGTGAAGAAGAAGAAAAAAGTGGGTCTACGGTTTCCTGCGTAAACACCTCCCACCCATGTAAACAAACATAATCACAACAATATGGCCAAGGGTTTGTAATCTTATCACCAAAGTGAGATGACTGAAATTTAAAGGGGGGGACCATTGTTGTCGTTTGGCAGTTTATTTCATTAAAATGGCTGCCTCTCTCCCCTGGGAACACCCCTATACAAAGGTGCCACATTTGGGCCATGTTTCTAGGGTAAGAGCTTTTCTAAAAGACACCCTGTCTGCTACCCCTGACACTACACTTGCCCTCCCGTCACCCTCCCCTTTTCTCAAATAGAAAGGAAGAAAAATGAGTGAGTGATCCAAAGAGAAAGAGAGAATAAAAAATGAAGAGTTTGGTTAGACGTGACCGGCAGTGAAGAGGGGACGTGGTGCCGCTGATAGAGGTTAGACATCTAGGCTACATCCCCTCTGTGTGACACATCCATTACACACTTCCATTACACTGTTGTCCTACCCCTGGTTCACCAGAGACCCACACTGTGTCTGTTTGTCTGTCAGGACTGTCCTAGACTGTCCATTCCACTCACACCGTCAGCAGCTTCAAGTCCCGTTGACTTTACAGGGCCGACCATTGACGCTCCCTGGACTTGACATGCTCCATGGAAATTCCTGAAACCCTACACTGCATTCTGTCAAGTTCTTATTAAAACAAACTACAGGAACAGAACCCAAATGGAAGCTTCAATGTAAATATTCAAGCTCGTGTTTTCTCATGCCCTCGTCTCTCATATTCAATCAATGGAGGAATCAAACTGCCAACAAGAAAAATGGCCCCCTAAAACTAAAAGCAGGTTTCCACAGGATGGAAACACAATAGGGCTCAGTTTTCCATACCCAATCATTCCCCAAAAGGACGAATGGGAACAAACACATGCATATGATTCTGAGGAAATAAAAGCAACTCAAACCTTACTACAGATTCAGTTTTTTTCAACATTGTTGTACTTTTTTTGTATATTTAATGTTCTTACTGGTCCCGTGTGGCTCACTTGGTAGTGCATGGCACTTGCAACTCCAGTGTTGTGGGTTCAATTCCCATGGGGGATGAGCACAGGAAATACAGTTTTTACAGCGGGTTGGTCAAAACAAGCATTGTGATTGGTTGAGACACATTCTAAGCCATAATTTTAAAAAACGGTTTAGCAGCACGGGTACGCCTATGATGCAAAAATAGCCTAACATTTGGTTTGCAACAATGGGGGTTTGTACAAACGTTGCTGTCTGTCTCTCAACATTTGCAATGTAGTTTCAAAATTGAAATTCGATCTCCACTGTCCACTTGAGAATGAACATGTCAGGACGAGACAGACATCTTCTCTCAGCCAGTCCAAATCATGAATCAGCATAATTTTTATGGATATATACAAAGGAATGTCAATCAAAAAACAGGTAAAATTACATGAAATGCAGCTAGTTTGCTGTCTTACCAGCTTCAGCTTGAAGTGATTGTGTTAGCTGTGTAGTTAGCTAGCTCTTCTGAACAACAGTGTCTTGACGAGAGAGCACATGTTCTATGCCAGGCGAAATTGCGCCTCATTAGCTCATTGCTATGGATGTATCCAAAACAGCTTAAACAAACCCAAATGCAGCTGCTTTGCTGTTTTTCTAGCTGCACTGTTAACCGTAGTTGGCTAGCTAGCAAACAAGGGGATAAGAACGTTGCCAGCCAGCATTTAGAATGAACGACTGAGTCACGTCCATAGATACAGAACAAAAAGATTTAATGACTGGGTCGCGTCTCTGGCAACCTACCCAATAGAATGATCGGCCAGCCGGCTTGGCTAGCAACCATAGATGTGTTGGGACAAGGCTTATATTTTTGTTGAGCGATGAAATAGTAGCCTTTGAATACATTTATCAAAATAAAGTTTTTATTTAATTGGTAACTCATTGTAGAAAGGCAATTGTACACTTGAGGTTGTGCAAAATGTCTGTTTTAGCACGGCTGAGCTGATCCACGGTATGAGGCGGACTGCAGCACAGCCGTGCTAAAACAGTTGTTTAGCACGCCCTCTCATGTACAATTGCTTTAATGAAAATGTATGCACTTGCTACTACTGTAAATTGCTCTGGATAAGAGCATCTGTTAAATTACAAAAATGTTACAAAATATATTTTCATGAACAAAGCAGCCCAGAATAGCTGTGGTTAACGTGTCTGTATCCTACTGGAGTCACGATGCGTGTGCCTGTTCAAATAGCCTCTTAAAGCCACACAGCTTAGAAGAAGCGGCTGTGCTATCTGTCTCCTTCCTCTCCTCCTCTTTCTAGTCTTCCTCTTTGGCCTGTCTCTGTGCTTTTGTTGGCAGAGCCCGTGCTCACTAGAGCCTAGCTACACAATAAAGCATCTCACAGTGATAAAACACAGAAAATGTATCCGGCGGAAAGCTGGTAAGTTTTCCTGTAAAAACAAAAACATGATGATTTAGTAATGTGTTCTTTTGCAAATGAGAGGAGTATGGGAATGTGTACGCTGGCATTTATGCTGGAGGCTACCGGAGGAAACACCTCCGAAGACGTACAGATTGCACTGTTCACAGATTGACCCGTTCACATGGCAACCGTTGCCGTGGTGCGGTGAGTAACCACCCCCAACTAATACCTGCCAGCTCGACTTACCCTGTATCAGCCTAAAAACCTGGGAACCCCTACTCTTTGTGTGTCACCAGTGAATTATCGGTTTCCGGTGCACATGTTACAACATAGCTACAGCAACCCATTATGGTGTATTGGTTTCCACTGGCGAGCTGGTCCTCCTACATATGTGTTACTGTATGGGGTCATGTTTTATAGGGGTCTGGACTTACAGGAATAAGCCCGTCATCTAATTTCATATCAATCATTTATTCCGTTCACCAAACTTCTTCCTCTATAACAAGCCTCCTTTTTATAAAAATCAAGAGGGATGGATGGCTGGAGGCTTGTGAAAAATAACTGATCCAAATCTACACTAAAACAAAATGAACATTGTTTGGAAGCCATTCAAAAGTTTTATTTATGTACGTTCCCGTACACTGCCTTGAAGCATTGCATAAAACCACAGCACAGCAAGCCGTCAGAAATGTCTTCCTCAGACAGTCGAGACTCCATTCACAGTCCTCTTAGCATTTGACCTTCAAAACAGCCATTTTGTGGTATGTTCGTTCCAGTCTGATCATCACAACAACATTCATTATTCACCCTCTTCCTGCTCTCTATTTGATCACCCACTTCTGGACTGTTTATCCCATTCTAAGCCCTACCTAACTTAACCATTTCCATACTTTTCCACAAAGTATGAAACCAAATATGTGCTGCATATCTGTTTATCTGGGCCTCTGTGTGCTGCCTCCCTGATGACCAACCATTTAAAGAAGGTCATAAAATATTGCACCAAAAATGTAATAGATCCAATGTTTGCCCTCAGATTTGAGCTACTCTACAGTTGAACATTCCCCCCCCCCCCCATCAGACTCAGAGGAAAGTGTTGTGACAGTTCTGGTTCTGTTAGAATATTAGAGCCCACACATATCATCCTGACCTCATTTCCACATCTGTGATTACTTAGTTTTAACTTCCACTGACCCCTTTATGAGCTTCTTTCAGTCATGTTCACCTCATCTCCATAAGGCTGTTCATTCCACTGGACTAAGTGGTATGAGAAGTGTCTCTCCGGGGCTAGGGAGTAAAATCATTTTGTCTATGAGTCCCTTTAATTTGACAGACAACTTCAGATTTGATCAGTATTCTACACTTTGGTTCCTGACTGCATTTCTGAAGAGAAATACAGCATAGACACCCTTTATTTAGCGAGCAGACATACTGTAACTTCATGACAATGCGGTTCACAACAAGGATAAGGGGAGTCGTAAAGTAACCCTTCGCCATGGGGTTTCTGACTGGGCCCCTTTTAAATTAGCCCAATGTAACTCTGCCTGCCAGCTAGCTGCTCCTGCCACTGGGGACTGATCACAGAGGTATGGCACACACACCAACACACAAACACATGCTGTACAAACACAGAAAAGTGCTGACACCTGAGAGCCACCTTGAGCTGAGAAATAATGGTGGAATTACAGTAATAAGCCCCAAAGTGGAGAAAAGAGGTCAGAGTTTGGGGACGGGGTCCATCACACACACGTAGACAAGATACATTAAAAACATATTAAAGGGAAAAAGAAAGCGACACTGGGCAGAATATGCAGAGTAGCGGTTATTTACGTGGCTAGACCACTAATGACGAATTCTAATGTTGAGTGTCCGCTGAGAGCATTATAAAACATCAAAACAAAAATAACAATTGATCATAATTCCGATATAATTATAAATGATTTCAATAACATTTATTTCTTAAGTGTTTAAGCGTCTTGACACACACTGTCGTCACTTTCTCTCTTTTCTCTAAGTCAATAACCTGAGAGGGAGGAGAATCGATCCCACACTCACCCACGGCCCTGCAAACCAATGGCCTAGGCTTTAATTTAGCACCTCATTGAACAGACAGAGTAAGAAACAACAACATCACACATTGACATTCTGACAAACATTGAATGGGGCCTTGGTCATAATGGCCTGTTGTGTTTAAAAGTCTGTTTTGCAGCTCTGTAGATAACAGATAGAAGGAAAATGAGTGGAATTATGAGAAAGATTGATTTCCTGGGGATGAATGGCCTGGTATTTGTCATAGATATCTAGAGCAGACTATCCTTCCAGGGTCAGTTATTATCACACACACACACACACACACACTCACACACACACACACTCACACTCACACACACACAGTGTAAAACATATGCAGAAGTTCAGAAGGTATTTAGAAAGGTCAGGGTTAAAAAGTGTGTGCGTGAGGGGGGAGGATCCCAGGGAAAACTGGTAAATGTTTAGCAGGACAGGTCTAAGTCAACGGGTGGGAGTATAATCTCTGCTTCTGCAGTGGTTAATGTTGTCCAGAACTAGTCTCAGGGATTTAAGGGTGAGACACAGAGCTTTTATCTCCTTAGATAACCCAGAGACACCCCTACAACACACACCACCCCAAAATCCATTTACTCCTTCCTGGTAAGATTGGCCAAATATATAGGCCTAATGTAGCAGTGTTCTACCCACACTCCCCATTACTGCACCCCCTGCCTCATTTCCCATTCCAGTTTAGACCATTAATTAGTGTAAGGGGACAAGAAGTAACCTTGCTCTGTTTGCATCCCTAGTCTGCCTCTATTGAGCTCTAATGTAGCAGAAACCACAAATTATTGTGAGATCTTGTGGGGAGGAATGGAGGATAGGGGAGGAGGAGAGGGAGGAATGGAGGATAGGGGAGGAGGAGAGGGAGGGAGGGAGGGAGGAGTAGGTCCCTCATTTAAGCCCCATAAAAAAAGAATCACAAACATTTATCTGTGCTGGCCTTTCATCAGGTGCTTTAAGAGCCCAAGAATAACAGAGGGAGATGCTGACAAACATTAGACAGGAAACACCCCGCCCCCTGCATGCCTCAATGCTGACATACAGTACATACGCCAAAGCACTACCAAGACTCATGCCTGTGTCTCCATGGACAACTCAGGAGATAACGTGTTAATGCTTAACAAAATATCAGTAAGATACATTACTTATATGATGGATTAATGCTGTTTCTATTCTTCGAGGGGTTTTAACATTTGATTGAGTTGTGTTCCTCTAACAGTGTTCCACAGTGAAAGCAGCAAGCTTTAGCTCTCTGCACAAGAAGACATGGCAGGGCCGGATTAATTAAAGCTTTAGCTTTGCCAATCAGTAGACAGCATAGATAGGAGCTCTCTAAGGAGGCAGGATTTTCATAGTGGTGGTGTACAGTATAGTACAGTACAGTAGGTTGCAGACGATGCCTGCTCTGCTCCATACTGTGTGGTGGTGGAGGTGTTGGATTAGTTAACACACCCATCAGCTCAGATCAGCCACCTCCTGCTGCTGCTGCTGTGAGCCACCCAGGTCTTTCTCATTTGCGCTGCATGACTTAGGATGACTTTATAATGACTTTAGCTCCAAAGAAAGATGGGGCTGTAGTTTTCTTGAAAGTAAAAAACCCTCCTCTCTCTTATAATGGGACACAAATCCATGTGTGCTCACTGTAGGCCTAGATTCTGTATTCTGTGCAGTTTGGAGTCTGAGGTGCATAGCATGTATGGCATGGCACATAGTGGTGGTTTCTATTTCCCCATCTCCTGTAGCTCTGTGCCATGTCCCAATCTGTATAGTACTATAGCCTACAGATGCATTATCTTAATTTGACTGCAGTGGTTAATGTATCAATTATTTATAAAGGACATTTTATGTAGGGGTTGATACATTTTTTGTTAGGGCAAATCAAGTCTGACATTTTAAAGTGGAAATTACTAACTTTAGAAGCCTTTTTCAAACTTGAATAAAGTACAATTTGCATTTCCTGCTTTGCAGGAAAATTCTTTGCGACAACAGAGTGATCAAATTAAGACACAGAATCTGTACTGTAGTGTACCTGCTGGGGCAAGGCAGCACCGGGAGTCTGCAGGGAACGCCATTAAAGGACAGCAGGGAAATAACAGCCATACGACTGACTGGGCTGTTTGGTGATCATCAGCACTTTGGGGCTTTTTGTAGTGTCTGCTGTATTCGTGTAACATCCGTGTGCCAGCAGCATTCCAATTCAGTCCCAAATCCCCTCACTCTGCCTATTCTGTGTACTAATCCTCTTAAAATAGGTAAACTAACATGCATAGCTACAGCATAGCTACAGGAGAGGACATCACTGTGATTGTCTAGTGTCTACTTACTGTGTATGTCAGGTAGTAGGCAGAAGCAGTATTTCACCAGGTGAGTGGCTCAAGAACTGTTCCATAGTGTGTGTTGGAGTGTGAGATGAGTGTATGAGTTGACTCTATTGGATACAGTGGCTTGCAAAAGTATTCACCCCCTTGGCATTTTTCCTATTTTGTTGCCTTACAACCTGGAATTAGAATGGATTTTTGGGGGGTTTGTATCATTTGATTTACACAACATGCCTACCACTGTGTGTGGAGTGTTGCATTAGCAGTATGCTTAGGGTCATTGTTCTGCTGGAAGGTGAACCTCCGTCCCAGTCTCAAATCTCTGGAAGACTGAAACAGGTTTCCCTCAAGAATTTCCCTGTATTTAGCGCCATCCATCATTCCTTCAATTCTTACCAATTTCCCAGTCCCTGCCGATGAAAAACATCCCCACAGCATGATGCTGCCACCACCATGCTTCAATGTGGGGATCGTGTTCTCGGGGTGATGAGAGGTGTTGGGTTTGCGCCAGACATAGCGTTTTCCTTGATGGCCAAAAAGTTAAATTTTTGTCTCATCTGACCAGAGTACCTTCTTCCATATGTTTGGGGAGTCTCCCACATGCCTTTTGGCGAACACCAAATGTGTTCGCATGTTTTTTTCTTTAAGCAATGGCTTTTTTTCTTCACTCTTCCGTAAAGGCTTAAAGTGGTCCTGTGGACAGATACTCCAATCTCTGCTGTGGAGCTTTGCAGCTCCTTCAGGGTTATCGTTGGTCTCTTTGTTGCCTCTCTGATTAATGCCCTTCTTACCTGGTCCGTGAGTTTTAGTGGGCGGCCCTCTCTTGGCAGGTTTGTTATGGTGCCATATTCTTTCCATTTTTTAATAATGGATTTAATGGTGCTCCGTGGGATGTACAAGGTTTAGGATATTTTTTTAAATTCCAACCCTGATCTGTACTTCTCCACAACTTTGGCCCTGACCTGTTTGGTGAGCTCCTTGGTCTTCATGGTGCCGCTTGCTTGGTGGTGCCCCTTGCTTAGTGGTGTTGCAGACTCTGGGGCCTTTCAGAACAGGTGTATATATACTGAGATCATGTGACAGATCATGTGACACTTAGATTGCACACAGGTGGACTTTATTTAACTAATTATGTGACTTCTGAAGGTAATTGGTTGCACCAGATCTTATTTGGGGGCTTCACAGCAAAGAGGGTGAATACATACGCACTTACCATTTTCCATTTCTTTAGAAAACATTTATTTATTTATTTATTTTTTCATTTCCCTTCACCAATTTGGACTATTTTGTGTATGTCCATTACATGAAATCCAAATAAGAATCCATTTAAATGACAGGTTGTAATGCAACAAAATAGGAAAAAAGCCAAGGGGAATGAATACTTTTGCAAGGCACTGTAGTACAAAGTCACTGTCAGTCAACTCATAAACAACAATGTGCCATACGTTAATGCCAAAACAGTTACAAACCGAAACAATGACAAACAGTGATGCCGTCCATCCCATAACATATCATGTCAGCCATGTGTTTGCTTTAGCTAACTCCTCTTTTGTGTGTGTTGCAATGCTAACCATGCAGCCTATGACATATGACAAAAGGCTTGGCTAAAGCACATATAGATTTACATGGCTAGTCACATAACAAAAAAACATGCAATTCTGTAGCAACAAGCAACATTGAAAGCACACCGAAGATTCCATAAATCCAGTCTTTTACTTGCCCTTATAAGGTGATTTCCCCTGGCTGCTTTCCTGCTAAGGGCATGGAAAGATGGAAAAGCAACAGGACATTTGTGGTTGCACCCCAGTGGAGCCCATAGGGAGAAGAAAGACAAATTAAAGGGCAGAGGATAGAGTGTGTACTTGTACTCACTCATGATGTGCCCTGTCAGTCCCTCTCCTTATAATGGCATGAGAAGGGCCACTTAATTGGAAATTACTTTTCCCTCCCTCTCTCTTTCTCTCCTTCTCCCTGTCTCTCCCGTTCCCTCTCTCCCTCTTGTCCTCCATTTCTCTCACCTCTGATCATAATTGGCCTCTCCATGAGAAGTGGGGGCCATAGTACTCCCCTGAACCCCCTCTCTTCCCCTCTCCTCTCCTCTCCTTGTCTGGGATCCTTCAGTGTAATTACTGGTGTGTTAGCTGATTCACCCTCTGAATGTGAAATGACTGTGAATGTTACAAGCCACCAGCCACCTTAAATTGGGAGAGCCATTACCTGGCATTTACTTCAAAACAGAGGTGAGAACACAGGTAACCATCACCATCATCATCGTAATCATCATCCCTTATCCAAGCTGGTAGGTCGATTGAGAACAGGAGCTCTTTTTCAATGACCATTTTCAGTGACTTAATGCAGTCAAAAGTCAAAATGGGACACAGTACTCTGGCGATAGTAGTCAGACAGAATGATCGCTCACTGAGCTCTCTAATGCATTCTGTGTCACTCCAAACCCTGAGCACTCATGAAAACAAAGCCGCGCACACACACACACACACAATACACATTACACACAACACTTCAGCTGTGTATGTGATGTGAATGGGAGAGGCTTTCCGCTCTCTGGGTGGTATTGAAGAGGAGTATCCGTTGTGTTGAAAACAGAGGTCAGCCGTTCTGGCACAGGCCTGCTTGTCAAGTGCTGCTACTTGTGCTGGGCCCTGCTAATGTACTGTAATAGAAGTGAATGTTGTACTGTGACGCTCTCCTGCAGTTTAGAGTGTCACTCTGCAGGGTGATTAATGACATTCTCCTCTCCTCTTCACTCTCTGTCAACCTCTCATCTTCTCTCTCTCCCTCTCAACTTCTACATCCTACTCTCTCTCCTCTTTGACTCTCACCCTCTCCAACCTTCCTCTACTGTATCTCTGCTCTCTTCCCTCCCTCCCTCCCTCCCTCCCTCCTCCCTCCTCCCTCCTCCCTCCTCCCTCCCTCCCTCCTCCCTCCCTCCCTCCCTCTCCCCTCTTCTTTCTTGTATCTCAGTGAATAAGACAGACGACACACAGGATGTTGGGAGTCGTTACTGTGCCCATGATACAGTATCTAGCCGCATCTGCACAGCTGGAGATATCCGGATTCAACAGCACTGCTGCACACACATCCAGTGCAGTAACAGTCGTGTACCTTTTCCCACCAATAAAAATAGAAAATGACGTCAGGTGTGGGGACACAAACACAGCAGTCTCTTTTCACAGTAATTATCACACTGAACCACACACTGTCTGGGGTAGAGCCAACAAACAGCATGTTCCTCTGACATCATCAGCCTGAGGAAAAGGCTCCGGGTGGCCATTTGTGATGACATACACAGTGTTGGGTTTTGCCCTTTGCCATCACCTATGTGTGAGTGCTTATGTTACTGAGTCTCATTTTCCCTCAATTAAATATGGGCTTTAAAGTATAAACTGTGTCATCTTGTCACATTCTGGGCATTGCCAAAAGGTCTTAGCGCTATGTAATTCACAAGCATTCCTCCACACACAATGTGCTCATTGTGCATACAGGCATCGTTTGTGAAATGACCGCAATGGCTGTAACCTTAGCAGCACCTCTGGGACCATAGTTGCCAGGCAATGGGGGGAAACGGTTAGAGTAAAAATAATGATAGCAATAACATTCTCACTAACCTTGATTTTTTTACACACTTTCTGATCAATCTTGACATACGAGGGTGAGAGTGTGTAATGCGTGTGTGTGCCTCTGCATGTGTGGTTAGGCCTCCACACTAAGTTTCCCTTCACTTAAAAAATGACCAAATCTGTCTGGTAGTTTGAACAATATAGATCCCAGTAGCTTTTCTCTCCAATAAACAAAGCTCAGAAGACACATACTAAAGACTAGGGGAAAATAGGGAGAGAGGGAGAGAGAGAGAGATACTCCATGGGTTCTGTTTAGTTAGATTAGGTTGATTTGATTTGATTAGGATCCCCATTCGCTGATGCCAATGCAACTGTATAATACTGTACGTTTCCTTGAATTTGTTCTGGACCTGGGAACTGTGAAAAGACCTCTGGTGGTATAGTGGATTAAGTGCGTGTGTCATTTAGGCTTGGGCGATATCCAGATTTTCATACTATCATACCGTTCTTTTGCCATCCTGAGATTTACGGTATTGCCGGCATACCGCACAGGGGTGCTAAAAACGAGCGAAAAAAAGCTCATTGGGCGTCGATTACCAGAATGCTAAGAAAATTAGCACAAGTAATAGCTAAATCACATAGACGCTGTTAGCGAAAACGAACATAATCTAATTGCAAAGACAAGCAAAAGCATAGCTAGTAGCTACCGAATGTCATTTTCGGTAAGTGTGGACATTTACAAGCGAAAGTGAACGAGAGAAATTGTGCAAATGAACAAAGTTCATGCATGCTTCTCTGAAGGAAGAGAAGCATGTGTACACGAAGGGGAGTACAAAGAAAGGAAAAAACGCTAGTAGAGAAAAAATGGCAGCTCATCCAGAGCTCTTGGACATCTCAAACACGGCAGAGAGCCGTTCTAAGATATCTGATGGCAAACATTTAGTAGTGAATTGCATACAAGTGTAACTTCGTCACCTCATGTGCGTTGCACAATAGAGACTCGCCGATAGATATAGAACGTAATGGACTCACCACCTCCAGCTTTCTCCTGTTGTGCTATTTACAAACAAACAGGTGACTGGCTCATCTTTTCAACAGAATCGGCAGACTGAATACACCCCTGATCACACGCAAAAGCAGTTCACTATCATAGCAGCTAGATCGTTGTATAATTCCTTCTCGCATCTACGAACTGTCCTCCTCTCACCCTTTCTCATCGATTGTGGACTTCAGTGCACAACACATCAGCTGGCTGTGACTAGGCGAAAAAACCTTTCCAAGCCAAACCTTCATATCATGACTGCTAACCGCTACACACAGCCTACACCGTCACTATATTAGCTAACATCAAGTCAACATAGCTACTAGAACTAACTTGTTAGTAAACCCGCTACAATCATGCAGTACAGTGTACAGTTAGCAAGCAGTTTAGCAGTTACACCGGCGGGCCCCGGTGGCAATAAATTAATAAAACCAAAAGCTTACCTTGTCTTGGAAGAGTTCCAGTGTTGGATAGCCATAGCCAGCTAGGTGACATAGCATCCCTCTCTGTTTGAGCCAGGTGTTTGAGTAGGCTAAACTTGCTAGCTGGCTGCATTTTCTAGCTAAGTAAGTGAAAGTTAAAAAGAAATTGAAATATAACTACAGTTTACATACAAATATAGTCGGAAGTTTACATACACCTTAGCCAAATACATTTAAACTCAGTTTTTCACAATTCCTGACATTTAATCAGAGAAAATAATTCCCTGTTTTAGGTCAGTTAGGATCACCACTTTATTTTAAGAATGTGAAATGTCAGAATAATAGTAGAGAGCATCATTTATTTCAGCTTTTATTTCTTTCATCACATTGCCAGTGGGTCAGAAGATTACATACACTCAATTAGTATTTGGTAGCATTGCCTTTAAATTCTTTAACTTGGGTCAAACGTTCCGGGTTGCCTTCCACAAGCTTTCCACAATAAGTTGGGTGAATTTTGGCCCATTCTTCCTGACAGAGCTGGTGTAACTTAGTCAGGTTTGTAGGCCTCTTTGCTCGCACTCGCTTTTTCAGTTCTGCCCAAAAATGTTCTATAGGATTGAGGTCAGGGCTTTGTGATGGCCACTCCAATACCTTGACTTTGTTGTCCTTAAGCCATTTTGCCACAACTTTGGAAGTATGCTTGGGGTCATTGTCCATTTGGAAGAGCCATTTGCGACCAAGCGTGAACTTCCTGACTGATGTCTTGACATGTTGCTTCAATATAACCACATAATTTCCTTTCGTCATGATGCCATCTATTTTGTGAAGTGCACCAGTCCCTCCTGCAGCAAAGCACCCCCACAACATGATGCTGCCAACCCCGTGCTTCACAGTTGGGATGGTGTTCTTCGGCTTGCAAGCCTCCCCCTTTTTCCTCCAAACATAACGATAGTTATTATGGCCAAACAATTGTATTTTTGTTTCATCAGACCAGAGGACATTTCTCCAAAAAGTACGATCTTTGTCCCCATGTGCAGTTGCAAACCGTAGTCTGGCTTTTTTATGGCGGTTTTGGAACAGTGGCTTCTCCTTGCTTAGCGGCCTTTCAGGTTATGTCAATATAGACTCGTTTTACTGTGGATATAGATACTTTTGTACCTGTTTCCTCCAGCATCTTCACAAGGTCCTTTGTTGTTCTGGGATTGATTTGCACCTTTCGCATCAAAGTACTTTCATCTCTAGGAGACAGAACGGGTCTCCCTCCTGAGCGGTATGACGGCTGTGTTGTCCCATGGTGTTTATACTTGCGTACTATTGTTTGTACAGATTAACGTGGTACCTTCAGGCGTTTGGAAATTGCTCCCAAGGATGAACCAGACTTGTGGAGGTCTACAATTATTTTTGATGAGGTCTTGGCTGATTTCTTTTAATTTCCCCATGATGTCCAGCAAAGATGCACTGAGTTTGAAGATAGGCCTTGAAATACATCCATAGGTACACCTCCAATTGACTCAAATTATGTCAATTAGCCTATCAGAAGCTTCTAAAGCCATGACATCATTTTCTGGAATTTTCCAAGCTGTTTAAAGGCACAGTCAACTTAGTGTATGTAAACTTCTGACCCACTGGAATTGTGATACAGTAAATTATAAGTGAAATAATCTGTCTGTAAACAATTGTTGGGAAAATGACTTGTGTCATGCACAAAGTAGATGTCCTAACCGACTTGCCAAAACTATAGTTTGTTAACGAGAAATGTGTGTAGTGGTTGAAAAACAAGTTTTAATGACTCCAACCTAAGTGTATGTAAACTTCCGACTTCAACTGTATCTCTCTCTCTTGCTTCTCCCTCATTTTTGAATAAATTAATTTGGTCAAAACTGTTCAACTATTATTTCTCTCTCTCTTTGAGTCAACTACTCACCACATTTTATGCACTGCAGTGCTAGCTAGCTGTAGCTTATGCTTCCAGTACTAGATGAATTCTCTTGTCCTTTAATCGGGTGGACAACATGTCAGTTCATGGTGCAAGAGCTCTGATAGTTTGGAGGACATCCTCCAGAAGGAGTCATAATTACTGTGTAAGTCTATGGAAGGGGGTGAGAACCACGAGTCTCCTAGATTTTGGATTGAAGTCAATGTACCCAGGGGAGGACGGAAATTAGCTGTCCTCCGGCTACACCATGGTGCTAATCTACAGAGTTCTGTTGATTCCACTGTAGACCTTAATTGCAAAACAATGTTATTTGTTGACGTGAATATATTTAGTATAGTTTTATCTAAAATTGATCACCTTTTTAATGTTTCACTATTTTTATTTTTATAAAATTCACTGAGGAAGATGGTCCTCCCCTTCCTTCTCTGAGGAGCCTCCACTGGTACCACCCAAGCCTAGTGTCGTTGCTGTCTGTAAGTTTACTATGCAAACAATTTGGAATGTAACACCAAGGTAACACCAAGTATTGAGTCTCATCAACTTGCTCAACAGCCACACCATTCATTACTAGATTCAGCTGAGGTCTAGAACTTAGGGAATGATTTGGACCAAATACAATGCTCTTAGTTTTAGAGATGTTCAGGACCAGTTTATTACTTGTCATCCCATTCTATATCTGACTGCAACTCTTTGTTTAGTGTTGCAGTGATTTCACTAGCTGTGGTTACTGATGCGTATAGGGTCAAATCATCACCATACATGGACACGCAGGCTTTGTTTAATGCCAGTGGCAGGTCATTGGTAAAAATAGAAAAAGAGTAGAGGGCCAAACGTTCTGCCCTGTGGTACACCACACTTTACATGTTTAACATTAGATAAACTTACATTAAGGAAAACCCTCTGTGTTCTATTAGATAGATAGCTCTGAAACCACAATAAGGCAGAGGTTGAAAGGCCATAACACATACGTTTTTTCAACAACAGGTTATGATCAATAATATCAAAGACTGAAATAGTGCAGCTCCCACAATCTTCTTATTATCAATGTATTTCAACCAATAGACTGATAGGAGCAGTACGTATGTTGAGTGGCCTTCTCTATAAGCATCCTGCAAGTCTGTTGTTAATTTGTTGACAGACAAATAGCATTGTATTTGGTCAAACATATATTTTTACAACAGTTTGCTAAGAGCTGGCAGCAGGCTGTTAGAACAAGTAAAGGCCACTTTACTGTTGTTGGATAGTGGAATGACTTTGGCTTCCCTCCAGGTCTGAGGAGCAACACTTTCCTTTAGGCTCAGATTAAATATATGACAAGATAGGAGTGGCTATAGAGTCAGCTACCATCCTCAGTAGCTTTCCATCTAAGTTGTCAATGCCAGGAGGTTTGTCATTATTGATCAATAACAATACTTTTTCCACCTCTCCCACACTAGCTTGACAAAATTCTGACTTACAATGCTTTTCTTTCATTAGTTGTTTTTTTATGCATGAATACGATGGCTCACTGTTTGTTGTTGGCATTTCCTGCCCTTAGTTTGCCCACTTTGCCAATGAAGTAATCATTAAAATAGTTGGCAACATCAAATGGTCTTGTGATGAATAAGCCATCTGATTCGATGAAAGATGGAGTTGAATTTGTCTTTCTGACCATAATTTAATTTAAAGTACTCCAAAGTGTTTTTTTGTCATTCTTTATGACACTGATCTTGGCTTCATAACAAAGTTTCTTCTTCTTTTGGTTGAGTTTAGTCACATAATTTCAAAATGTGCAGTAAGTCAGCCAGTCAGACGTGCAGCCAGACTTATAAGCCACTCCGTTTGCCCCATCTCTTTCAACCATACAGATTTTCAATTCCTCATCAATCAATGGAGCCTTAACAGTCCTAACAGTCAGTTTCTTTACTGGTGCATGTTTATCAATAATTGGAAGAAGCAACTTCATAAATTAATCAAAAGCAGCATCTGGATGCTCCTTATTAATCCCATCAGACCAACAAATATTTTTTACATCATCCACATAAGATTCACAGCTAATTATTTTGTATGATCTCTTATACACTATTTTAGGCCCAGCTTTTGGAACCTTGGCTTCCCTGGATAGTCACTGCATCCAATGGGTACAGGTACAGTGTTAGAACAAAGCTCTACAGTATTAGTAAAAATGTGATCAATAAATGTGGATGATATACACTGAGTGTACAAAACATTAAGAACACCTGCATATACTGACCAGGTGAATCCAGGTGGAAGCTATGATCCCTGTTAAATGTCACATGTCAAATCCACTTCAATCAGTGTAGATAAAGGGGGGATTATTTAAGCCTTTAGACAATTGAGACATGGATTGTATATCTGTGCCATTCAGAGGGTGAATGGGCAAGACAAAAGATTTAAGTGCCTTTGAACGGGGTATGGTAGTACAGTAGGTGCCAAGGGCACTGGTTTGTGTCAAGAACTGCAATGCTGCTGGTTTTTGATGCTCAACAGTTTCCTGTGTGTATCAATAATCATCCACCACCCAAAGGACATCCAGCTAACTTGACACAACTGTTGGAAGCATTGGAGTCAACATTGGCCAGCATCCTTGTGGAATGTTTTCGACACCTTGTAGAAAAAGAACAGTGTAGAAAGACAGGCAATGTTGTCCCTGCAAGACATTTCAGAAATTTTAGGAAGGTGTTCCTAATGTTTGGTATACTCAGTGTAGTTACTGTGTTTGTAAACAACCTGGTAGGTTGATTAATAACCTGAACCAGATTACAGGCGAGAAGCCACCTCTAGAGCAGACAGCTTGATGAAAATCAGTCAATATTCAGGTCCCCAAGAAAGTAGACCTCTCATACCCTATCAAGTATTTCTATCAATAATTTCACACACATTATTTAGACACTGACTGTTAGCACGTGGTGGCATATAGCAACACCCTAAAATAATAGGCTTAACATGAAGCAGGTGAACATGCTACCACAACATTTCAATAACATTTGACATGAGATCTTCTCTAAGCATTACAGGGATATGGCTCTGAATATATACAGCAACGACTCCTCCATTGGCATTCCTGTCTCTTCTGTAGATGTTAAACTCAGTGGCCAGTTTATTAACACAAATGTGTTTCACTCCTACAGACAGTGAGTCATGCAGCTATGGATTGCTATATAAAGAAGGCGGACAGGCATCGAGGCATTCAGTTACTGTTCAATTTAATGTTAAATGGGCAAAACAAGTGATCTAAGTGACTCAGAGCCTGGAATGATCATCGGTGCCAGGCGCGCCGGTTACAGTATCTCAGAAAACAAGAAGAAGTGGCTCCAGTGGGCACGCGATCACCAATACTGGACAATTGAGGAGTGGAATAACCTCGCCTGGTCCGACAAATCCCGGTTCCTGTTGCGTCATGCTGATGGTAGAGTCAGGATTTTGCGTAAACAGCATGAGTCCATGACCTCATCCTGCCCGGTGTCAACGGTACAGGCTGATGGTGGTGGTGGAATGGTGGGTGGAATGTTTTCCTGGCACAAGTTAGGTCCCTTGATACCAATTGAGCAACGTTAGGACGCCACACATTTTATCTGCAACAGCTCTGGTGAACATTCCTGCAGTCAGCATGCCAATTTCACATTCCCTCAAAACTTGAGACATCTGTGGCATTGTGTTGTGTGACAAAACTGCACATTTTAGAGTGGCCTTTTATTGTTCCCATCACAAGGTGCACCTGTGCAATGATCATGCTGTTTAATCAGCTTCTTGATATGCCACACCTGTCAGGTGGATGGATTATCTTGACAAAGGAGAAATGCTCACTAACAAGGATGTAAACAAATGTGTGCACAAAATCTTATTGGAATAAGGTTTTTGTGCATATGGAACACTTCTGAGATCTTTTTTTTCAGCTCATGAAACATGAGACCAACACTTTATGTTGCATTGGAGAAAAAAAAATGAAAAAAATTGCTTCTTAGCAAAGAGCAATTTCTCAAGCAAAAATGTTGCTAGAACTGTCTGGGAGTGGTCTGAGTTGGGAGGGGAAAGCTCTCCCCACTTGACTGAGAGGTTTGGAACTCTTTCTTATTGGTCTATTAACTAATTTACCACATGGTGACGTCACCATGGAAGGCTAAAACTCCCTACCACCAAAACAAAGAAAAATCACGTTTTGGACTGCACTGGGCCTTTAAGTTACAATTTCAGACAGTGGCCAATAGACTTTTGTGGCTATTTGAGTATAATGTAGGCCCATCGGAGTGGCCCATCAACAAAATAAAATGGAGAAAATGCCATAACATTTCCACGTGGATATAGCTGTTGACTTCTATGACATTGCCTACAATAGCCAATATGTGGTGTTCAATATATGTCTACATTCCATGAGACTTTAAAAAAATCTCTTTATAAATGTAATAAATTATCTGTAACACAATTGGCCAAATAGCTGACTGAAAATTGCATTATTGGGTTACATGATGCAAGAAACCACTTAACAACATTTCATTCATCGCTATCATTATTATTACCATACAGAGAATCATACAAAAAATGGATGCTAACCTCTGCCTTCAAGCCAGTCTCAAAATAGGACACTGCCCCTTTAAGATTAAAAAAAACTCTTTACATGACTCTCTTTTCAAAGACAGTTAGAAGTACACATTTTGTGCTCTTGTAGGAAGCAGTCAATCCCCATTGCTATAACCAAACGAGTAACTCACTAACTAGCAAAGAATATCAACAAATGAGCACACGTGGCTACACGCGGCTCTGCTCTGTAATCCAAAATACGCATTCTAGGCTACTCTTCAACCGAGGGTGATGGAAAAATCGCTGGTGCCCGTGAAATAGAACAAGGCTACTCCGATATGCTTCTCAACCTACAACAAAATCCCCAACGCAGTTAGATGTGGTTTTCTGCATTGAACGGGGCTGTTATTGTGTTGATTCAATACCACTTTCCACAGTTAAGAGAAAATTGTATATGTTTAAAGCCAGTGTAAATTTCATTGAAGTTCAATCTCGTGCACCTCTGCGCAGGCTGGCAATTCTTCTGTGTGGGCCTGTTCCAGGAACTGCCGTCCGCAGTTTAGAAGGAACATTGGTGAGGGTTGAACATGATCATAGTAAACATATGTTAGATCCCTGGGGGGTTTGATCGTTCTGGCGATCATAATAGAAATAGGCGTTCGAGGGGAGACCAGGGCTTTTGGCACCGCTAGGTTGCTACATAGTAGCCGACCAGTAGAGCCGAAGTGCTCCAGACCAGACACTGGGAGCTTGATTATTATGGGCTACTTTTTAGTCCTTTCCTGGGTAGCTTATCAGTGCTAGACATAATATGGAAAAGAAGAAACAAAGCACCAACAACAACAAAAAACATTATTCAGCAGCCCATCAATCAGTTGGTGTGTGCTGTGGGGTTGAAGCTACGAACCCATAGCTTGTCCTTGAACCTCAGAAACTTGACCACTATCTGCCTGGACCTGTTACCTGGGCCGGTGGTGGGTTTTCCAATCCTGTAGTCGTACTCCACCTCAATCTTCATGTGGCCCATCTTCAGTTTCTCAGTGATCATTTTCCTCTCTTTGTCCTCAGACTCCGTCCAGGTTTCATGTGGAGATTATGCAATTCCTTCCACACCAATGTTGGTCCCTCGAGATAATCTGATTTCTCCATCATTGTTATCATAGATTCACATACAGAACTGATGTCCTCTCTCAATGAATTACAGATTGCTGTCATCTTGCTGTTCTCCTGTTTAAACTCATCGAGCTGACCCTGGGAGAACTGTAAATTGTTCTTCAGGTCCTGGACCTCTCTGGTCAAGTTGTCCATTCTTTTATTAGTTGACTCCACCAGTATTTGGACTTGAAGCTATTTTCTTGTTGTTGTAACAACTGCTTGTAGAACACTGTTTGTTTAAAAGATCCTTCACCTGTGATAGAGACACTACTGTCCTCAACAGTACTCCCACCGGCCTTGGTCTTTGTCATGGTAGCAACGTAGGCTACACTTTTACTCCTCGCAGTTCCAGAAAGGGTAGGTCACAGGGCAGATGGAAACCACAACAAAAATCAGGGATTCAAACAGTCACATTCCCGGGACAATCCGTGGTCCTAGCCGCAAGGGCTGTGGGCTGTCTGCAAGCTGCTAAGGAAATCTGGCTAACTTGAGAGCTAGCTAACGTTAGTTAGAAGCTAGTCTAACGTCTGCGTCAACAAGGGAACAATGAGCTACTTCTCTGGAGCAAAATAGACCTGCCATTCTTCCCTGTAACACAGCGAATGTCCCACACCTTAATGTGATGGTATATGTTGACAATTATTTGAAAATAAGTTAATTCATAGTCATTTTGCAAAAGAAAGACATGAGAAAAATGCATCTTTCAATGCATGCCACTGGAACTGCTACATGTGGAGAGCTACATGTGGAGAAGCACAGTGAGGATCATTGCCTCTGCACAGTGTCTGAAGCTGCAGTGTCTGAAAAGAACAGAGAGGCTAGGCTGGCGTCACACTGCTCTTCGTTATGAAGTATCTCATGTATTTAATAGGCCTTTAATTTAGTTAATAATAGAGTTAAATCTTGTTAACACATTTGACTTTTGGTTCAATATAATTGTGTAATTCCATACCTTAGTGACAGCAGGGTGTATGTGCTGGGATGTATTTGAAATAGGCCTATACATTGATTTAGCTATGCACTGTTTGGAGAACGACTGCCTCTTCTCGCTCATCCTCAGCTCATCTGCATATTCAAACAGTCCCAGAGTGATAGCTGGCCAGCTGGGAGTAGAAGGAGTGGGAGCCCTTCCAAACGGAAGTTCCATTCTACTCTCTCTCTTTCTCTCTCTATCACGCTTTCTCTCTGCTGGAATCAAGCTAGGTGGATTACCTTGTCAAGAGTACAGGTTCAAACATAGACTAATAAGAAGAAAAGCCAGTTGAAATTCACCATGAGGAGCTACCATCCCGAGAGTCTGTCCCATACTATCAACTATATCTTTCAAAAAATACCCATGGCTTCCTTACACTCCTCACTATCTAAAAGAGAAAAGCACCAGGATACTGCTGTGCAGAGCAGAGCAGGTGAGTCTGGGTAAGTGAGACACTGTAATCACCAAACGAGTGAGTCTTTCTGCGCTGAAGAGACTCTCCAGTGATTTGGAAATGTGCACAGGCAACTCATCAGTGTCCAAAAAAGGCAGGGCCATTAATTAGCCCCAAACAATGTTCTCCTGGCTTATTGACTTCTTAATGTACAGGGAACGACCTGGTTTGTGTTCCCACTCCAGTCAATGACACAGGCCTCTCCGGGGTTCTGGAATGACCATAATGTCATCCTAGCCCTGCCCTTCAGAAATCAGAGCTCCACTGTATTTCATCCTTCGTTTTCTCCTTTGCTCATTCCTCATTAACTATGTAGGAGACTGTGATGCCGGGGCTGGGACACAGGGCTGGGTATTGGGTTGAGGCTGAGAGCTGGGGCTAGGTCTGGGTCTGGTAGCTGCTGGGAGCTGAATATGGGTCTGGAAGCTGGGGCTGGGGCCAGGACTGACTGAATGTGGGTTGATTTTCCCTGTATGGATCATCTGAAATGATGGTGTTGGGTCTGCAATTTGAAATTGCAGGCTACTCTTGGAATGAGCCAGAGCATGAAGGGCAAAAGAGTGACTTCCAAACCACTCGTAATTTTTTAATCCTTCCTCCTCCAGCTGGGTCTGTGTTAATAAAGCCCTGAGTTCTGACACAGAAAATTTGAAAAATCCTCACACCATTACTTACATTATGTGTGCATGGATGTGTTTTGGATTTTCACATAGTACATGCACGATAGTAAACAGGCCACCCACCTGCCTCCTGAGGGAAAAAACACACACATACAGGAATGCACATTCAACGCACCCTAGGGGATAGTTTTATACCCTTTTTTGTTTGACAGACAATCCCGCTATGTAGGGAGTCGATTTGGTAAAAGCGTTTGTGTGTTCTACACTGCTATTTACTGTGTGATAACACCTTTAAAAAGAAAACATCATTTAATATACATCTGTCTCTGTTCCTAATACTGTAATAAAATGTCAGAAGGCATTAAAAGAATGAAGACTGATACAGGCCGACACAAAAAAATCTGAAATGTATATTAAACCAATAATGCTTTCCAGTACTATTGTTGACCGATGACTCTAGCCTCAGCATTGTACCACTGTTCAGATAACAGCAGGTGAATAACCAAGGACAACAGATGCGAGGAGCAACTCTCCTGATGGATGAGGCAGTGACCTATAACCCCAAACTTCACCATCCTCTAAAAAGGAGTCAGTGAGGGAGGGAGGGAGGCAGGCAGGGAGGGGGGAGAGAGGGAAATGAAAGGTGATGAAAATCCACAACAATAGGAGGCAACATCATATGTCACAACTATATACTTTATTATAAAAGTCTATGAGTGCATTAAAATCCAATGAAAAGATTGATCTAACCCATTGTAGCAACAATATGATAAATGTGGGTTAAGCGTATGACAAAAGATAAGCCCCCACAGGCAGTTATTAAACAGAATTTTTGCTGATGGGGTTAGAGTAGTAAGTAAGTTAAATCAAAATATTTTCAATTGCTGTATTAAGCATACAATATAAGATGGCAGCCAGAGAAGCTTCACTATCAGATAAGTCTTTTTTTATAAAGTCTCATATAAAAGATATCCCGACCAGCGCACTGGGATCCGCACGCAGGGTTGAAATCATAGTGTGTGTGAGAGAGAGAGAGAGCGAGAGAAAGAGAAATGGGATAAACACCAAATTGAGACTCAGCATGCAGAATTCTGCAAAAATATCCTCAGTGTACAACGTAAAACACCAAATGATGCATGCAGAGCAGAATTAGGTCTATACCCGCTAATTATCAAAATCCAGAAAAGAGCGTTAAATTCTAGAACCCCCTAAAAGGAAGCGATTCCCAAACCTTCCATAACAAAGCCATAACCTACAGAGAAATGAACCTGGAGAAGAGCCCCCTAAGCAAACTGGTCCTGGGGCTCTGTTCACAAACACAAACAGACCCCACAGAGCCCCAGGACAGCAACACAATTAGACCCAACCAAATCATGAGAAAACAAAAAGACCATTACTTGACACATTGGAAATAATTTACAAAATTGTGCAAACTAGAATGCGATTTGGCCCTAAACAGACAGTACCCAGTGACAGAATACCTGACCACTGTGACTGACCCAAAATTAAGAAAATATTTGACTATGTACAAACTCAGTGAGCATAGCCTTGCTATTAAGAAAGGCCGCCGAAGGCAGACCTGGCTTTCAAGAGAAGACAGGCTATGTGCACACTGCCCACATAATGAGGTGGAAACTGAGCTGCACTTCCTAAACTCCTGCCAAATGTATGACCATATTAGAGACACAGATTTCCCTCAGATTACACAGATCCACAAAGAATTCGAAAACATATCCAATTTTGATAAACTCCCATATTCACAGTGTGCAATCACAGCAGCAAGATGTGTGACCTGTTGCCACAAGAAAAGGGCAATCAGTGAAGAACAAACACCATTGTAAATACAACCTATATTTATGTTCATTTATTTTCCCTTTCGTACTTTAGCTATTTGCACATCATTACAACACTGTAAATGGACATAATATGACATTTGAAATGTCTTTATTCTTTTGGAACTTTTGTGAGTGTAATGTTTACTGTACATATTTTATTATTTATTTCACTTTTGTTTATTATCTATGTCACTTGCTTTGGCAATGTAAACATGTTTCCCATTCCCCTTGAATTGAATTGAGAGCAAGAGAGAGAGAGAGACAGGGAAAAATAAAGAAAAAGATTGTGACTATATGACTCAGGTGTAGCTTAAGCTTCCCAGTCTTTCATAATACAAAAATAATAAAAACGGAGCAAAAATTGGTATGGTCAACCAAGACTATCTGTCTGTTTACACCAAACTAATGCTTCATTGAAACTGTGTCATTTGAAGGCATAGCCTAACACATTTTAAAAACGTTGATATCCACCTCATTACAGTAGTCTAGAAGAAACAGTAATTGGGGGYAAATAGCCCAGTGCGCATGATGTGCCATCACAGACATTACATTTTAGCAAAACATTTCCATTCTAAACTATTTGCGTCCTCTAGGCTTTTTTCGTTGAGGGCATAAAGTGGCAAGTGTAGACCATTTATTTTTCTGTAGGCTAACTATGATTATTTTTTTGCGAAAATCCAGCCTACAAATGATCTACTTTTTGATGGCATAAGCAGCACAACTGGCCATCCGGACAACACTCGAACACTCAGCTCGAGCATTTTTCTGCATGCAGGTATGGCTATAAATTCGATAGCTTACCTTGAGAAGCTCCGATATCCACGAGGGCAATTAGAAAAAACAAAAATATGGTGATCATCTTCAATAAGTATCCCGCGACTCCTCTTCTTCCACTTCTAGTAGTTTGTCTACTGTACCCCATGACGAGGAGTCAAAAACTCCGCGATGAAGCAAGTCCAGTGGCTATCAAATGCCGTTCCAAATGATCTACAGTCCTTGCAGCAGAGGCAATGGAATCTTTCGGAGCCTCAAATGTAATGGATAGAAGGGGAAGGTAGAACGAGGGAGGAAACTTGATAGAGAATCAACAAATTCCAGGACTTCGGTGAAACAGTTTTGAAATATGACAGATATTACATTGGCTTTATATGAAGGTATGCATGAAAACCTCTGAAATTACCGTTTGCTCTGTTCACTTTAATATTGAACTGGTCTATAGCTGAATCTATGGGCCGATGTCTTTTCGATATGTAGTTCATGTTCCGAATCTGAAAATTCACAAAAGTCCTCCGTAACTGGCTCTACCGCGCTCCTCACTCCATCAAGCCAGAGTGTATGCAACCTCAGTACGGAGTCTAGCGCACTGATCGACTTTAATCAGAGAAGGCGCCGTCTCTATACTCTGCCGCTTCAACCAATCCAAATACGACGGACTCCTGTCTGTGGATGCCATATCAAAACCCGGCCTGGCTTTTCGGAATGGATGATGTTGATGGACTATAGACGGCTGAGTTGTTATAGCAACAAAACTGATGTGTGTGCAACTTTGGAGCAAAACAGACTGACTTGGCTTAGAATCAAAGGATTGTTGACAACATGTCAACTATATTTACTTTCCAAATGTTTATTGAAAACGTAAATAGATTAGTAAATGACCACTTGTTGGTTCTCAAATACATTATTACTGTTGTTGGTTAGCTAGCTAATACATTTTTGCCATATTAGCATAGACATGACATGAGTCAAAACATCTCAAAGTAACAAATGATATCAATAACAAGATCTAGCTGAAAGAGACACCTCCCCACATGACAGCATCTTCTCATTGTTGCTAGCTATCTGGCCATCCAGAGTCATAACAACAAATGGCTCGTTTTCGTGACATTGTCAGGCAACCAGTCTGTAGGAGTGTGTGGAGTTATTGATAAGCATTAGTATACCATCAATTATTTCCCATGCTATGATGATTTAAGTTGAACCCTTTTCGAAAATTCCCCCAAAATGTTCACAAATTGGTATGGATATATTGTAAAGAATAGACTGTGGACATTGAAATTGACCCTAACATTTTTGGTGATGTAGAGGTAGCCGAATCAGTCAGTTTTGAATTTAAATATATGGCATTTAATAGTTATATTCTACCCTACAATAACTATAATTTGTATTTGGCTATTACAATATATGTTGTAACGGTTATTTGAGCATGAATATTGCTTACTGAGCAAATGTAAGGCAACATCTATTTATACTGCTGTAAGGCCACAAATCAAATCAAACTGTTGAAATTCAATCAGGAAACACATTTTCTCTAACTGGCATTTGTTCTTGTCACAGCCACACTCCTGATTCTCATTTAGACACAGTCATTAGGCCTAACATGCAGCAATGTCACAAGACCTGATCAATAATTACCACAGAGGGGCATGAATGAGTCTCAACACCCTTGGCCTTGTCTGACTCCTTCAGTCCCTGCTCCCACATAGTCTGACCTACAGGAGAAAATAAATCCATGGATTCTGCACAACAAGCTCCATATCTCATTGACATTGAATGTGTCTATTGAAATAACGATGCAACCCTGGATGGAGGGAGATCAATATCATGTTGTGTTTACTTTTTGACAATTACAGTAGGGAGCCTGCGTGAATAGACCAGTATAGTTGACATTTCTGGTACAGATCAATGCTGCTAAGCACTGTAACAGTTTTGTTTCCAGGGGCAACATGTTGTATGAATGAACAATATCCTGGTTGGTTATATCAGAAAGCCGTACGAGTCATGGCCACAATGGATAGGCTGAAGAGAGTTTGAGAAGCAAGCGCAAAATTGGAAACAAGTAAAAGTGGGGTTTGGAGAGTTTAAACAGGCACACATAGTTTAAGGCTTTGGGGATGTGATGATTCAGTCCGCAACAATTTTCAAAAATCACTGCACATCAATCAAGCTCTATGGAGTCTTACCTTTTTAGACATAACTTTGTTTTGCGAAGAGAGAAAATGGCAAAGACTTTATTGCATTTAGGGCAATACTTTTTCCATTAGAAAATTTAAAAAAATCTTTTTTTATATTTACTGCTGCTGAAAGATTATTTATGCGTGACATAATCTACACTACCTGGAATCTTTGTGATTAATGTGAAATGTGAAGTCGACAGTAGCTCTATGCCTAGAAAAACTGTAAAGTGAAAATAACCATTTGTAAATGTAAATCTAATTTAAGAAACAGGGTATTCTTATCACCTTCCCTCCATTTAAGGTGAATGAACAATGATGTCAATGGGCCGTTGTCAACTCACTGGCATTTCAATTTGAGTTACGAGATGCAGGAAATTGCTTTTTTTGCCAGTAGAACTCTTGTGGGATGGGAGAGACAAGTTGACTGGCATGATGGGGCTCCAAAATATCCATCCCTCAAATAGACTTATTTTCAGAATCACTTTCAGTGTGGTGATTTGCCTAGTGATCCAGTTACTATAGGTCAATATTTTAATGTGTTAAATATACAACTGTATGAACAGTAGTATACTGGGAAATTAAAGCAGATTATGCCTTTTCCATTTTTACATTATCACTCTATGAAAACCTGCTGCATTTGTATAATTGCAGTCAGTATTTTCATTGGACTCTAATTAGACATTAAAGGTCATACAGATACATACATCTGTTGTTAATTCATGGGGAAAGAGCTAATGTTACTATTACAGTACTGTTTACATGGTAATTGCATATATATATATATATATAATAAACACATAGACTACTGTACTTTCTGCTAAATATTTCAAATTCTTCAGCTGGTTGACGTTTATTGTCATGAGTCTTATCCTGGAGGCAGAACTGAGCGATTTCCCTTTAGATAGACCAGCTGCAAAGTCATTAAAAAAAAAGTAATTCATTTAAGGTTAGGGTTAGGCATTAGAGTTAGCAGTGTGGTTATGTTAGGGTTAGGTTAAAAATCAGATTTTATGACTTTGTTGTTGTGCTGCCTCCAGAACAATATTCAGGATGAAAATCGCTAACCTGCGTAATTTAACTATTTTGTAACTACTTTGTGGGGATTAAAAATGCTTATTCCATAATGATGTTGGCTATTAATTACCTCCTTGTGATATAAGTAGATATAGTACCATGTAAATAGTGCATGGTTAAACATTGCTCCCAAACACTCTGACAGATAGACTCATTAGAGCCCAGATGAAGCAGGCTACTCTTTCCTCCACTCGTATTAGTGTCAGATTTTAATTCATTAAAGGACAGTAAAAGTGTTGAATTTCCATTCATGTGTTATTAATGGTGTGGTTGTTAATTAGAGAAGGAAGAAGGAGAGGGAGGTTGTGTGTTGTGGTAATCGGGCTGACCACACCACAGACTAAATTGTACAATAAACAGCAGCAGTCAGTATTCTGTCTCTCTATAGCCCTGCTGATAGCCTACAGTAGTTAGGGAAAGTAATGTCCCCACACTGTTCAGGCTCTCCAAAACTTTAATATTCTCAGTGTCTCATCAAAGACTACTTAGGATTGATGTTGCCATTTGCTTTTGGGACTCAGTATGAGGCATATGATGCCTTCAGAAGGTATTTATGCTGCTTGACTTATTCTACTTATTCTATTGTTGTGTTACAAACTGAATTCAAAATTGATTAAACATATATTTTTTTCTCACCCACCTACACACAATACCCCTTAATGACAAAGTAAAAACATGTTTTTAGAATTTTTTGCCAATGTATTGAAAATGAAATAAAGAAATATCTAATTTACCTAAGTATTCACACCCCTGAGTCAATACCTTGTAGAAGCACCATTGGCAGCGATGACAGTTTTGAGTTTTTCTGGGTAAGTCTCTAAGAGGTTTCCACACCTGGATTGTGCAACATTTGCCCATTATTCTTTTTTCTTCTAGTTCTGTCAAATTGGTTGTTGATCATTGCTAGACAACCATTTTCAGGTCTTGCCATAGATTTTCTAGCAGATTTAAGACAAAACTGTAACTCGACCACTCTGGAGCATTCACTGTCTTCTTGGTAAGCAACTGGCCTTTTTGGGTGTTTTAGGCTATTGTACTGCTGAAAGGTGAAGTCATCTCCCAGTGTCTGGTGGAAAGCAGACTGAACCAGGTTTTCCTCTAGGATTTTGCCTGTGCTTAACTCCATTCCGTTTCTTTTTATTCTGAAAAAGTCCCCCGTCCTTAATGATTACAAGCATACCTATAACATGATGCAGCCAGCACTATGCGTGAAAATATGGAGAGTGGTACTCAGTAATGTGTTGTATTGAATTTGCCCCAAACATAAATCCCGACAGCTGTGATGGGAACAGGAACTATCGGTACAATTTTATAAATCCCGACAGCTGTGATGGGAACAGGACTATGGTACACATTTTTTATAATCCCGACAGCTGTGATGGGCAGAAACTATCGGTACATTTTAATAAATCCCGACAGCTGTGATGGGAAACAGGAACTATCGGTACAATTTTATAAATCCCGACAGCTGTGATGGGAACAGGACTATCGTACAATTTTATAAATCCCGACAGCTGTGATGGGAACAGGACTATCGGTACAATTTTATAATCCCGACAGCTGTGATGAGAACAGGAACTATCGGTACAATTTTATAAATCCCGACAGCTGTGATGGAACAGGAACTATCGGTACAATTTTAATAATCCCGACAGCTGTGATGGGAACAGGAACTATGGTACAATTTTATAAATCCGACAGCTGTGATGGGAAAGGAACTATCGGTACAATTTTATAAATCCCGACAGCTGTGATGGGAACAGGAACTATCGGTACAATTTTATAAATGCCGACAGCTGTGATGGGAACAGGAACTATCGGTACAATTTTATAAATCCGACAGCTGTGATGGAAAGGAACTATCGGTACAATTTTATAAATGCCGACAGCTGTGATGGGAACAGGAACTATCGGTACAAAGTATAGAAAATGCTCAATTAACAGCTGGGAGGAACATCGGACAATTTTATAAATGCGACAGCTGTGATGGGAACAGGAACTATCGGTACAATTTATAAATGCCGACAGCTGTGATGGGAAAGGAACTATCGGTACAATTTTATAAATGCCGACAGCTGTGATGGAACAGGAACTATCGGTAACATTTAGTATCACCCGAATGGCATGCTCTTTTTATGTCGCTAAAATTAATTATAAGAGAAATTGGCAGCCGAAGAGCTTTTTGCACAAATATTGATATAATAACCATCCTCGAGGTAAACTTGGAGTAATGCGATGACATGGTGTGTGGGTCCTCCCAATATGACTCGGGAAACCATGCAGTTTAAATTTGGCTACAGATAATAAATGATGATGAACATCACAGGGTGGTGAACGTGCATGGTGGAGCTTGATGCTCTTTCCAATAAATATTGAGGGTCTTATTCTGGTGACGTGATGATCGATGCTTGACTGCTGTTTTGACAAATAAAACATTCTCGCTCTTTATCCATAATCTCATCATATAGACGCCTGAGAGAGAGAGGAGAGAGAGAGAGAGAGAGAGAGAGAGAGAGAGAGAGAGAGAGAAGAGAGAGAGAGAGAGAGAGAGAGAGAGAGGAGAGAGAGAGAGAGAGAGAGAGAGAGAAGAGAGAGAGAGAGAGAGAGAGAGAGAGAGGAGAGAGAGAGAGAGAGAGAGAGAGAGACTGATATAGTCTGCACACAAAGCAGCAGTTCAGAGGTGATTTGTATTACTGTAAGCCACAAGAGCACAGTGACTGTCTACCGGTCAGTGTCGACAGTATGTGCCACACAATAAAGCTGTTTTCGATGGATTCAGCGCTACTTTAACTGCTGCCCTTGGAATCAATATTAAAGTGATTTGCGGCACCATATGTGGCAAGGAATCAAAACTTAATTTAGGCAGATAAAGATGCCATTTCACAGGGAGATAAAGTGCTGCATCATGGGAGATGTGTTCTCCCCTGGCCTGCTCTCAGCTTCTCACTCGGCCTCACAGATTTACAGGCTCCTTTTTCCTGCCCCATAAAACGGCAAATCTGCTCACCAGGCGACACAGGAGAATGATAGTGGATTAATTTGTCAAGAAGCCTCCACTTATTTACAGTCTTCTTCCATTACCGTCGCTTTTCCTGTAAGACAATAACGAGTGTCTGAAGTCAAAATATCGATTTACCTGTCCATCACGACCATGAGTCATCGTGAAAAACACACACAGCCATAGACTCTGCTGACCTACCTGTCTACATCTAGGATGGGTTAGTGTCACCTCAACAGCTTCACAGTGAGATTTACATAATCATTTACATTTTCCATAAAATGTTACTTCTTTAGTAACTGAAAATGAGTGTAATTAAGAATACAGTTATTTATTGACAATGTGCCAGACAGAGTCGGTAAATTAATGGTGAGATATTTTGCGTTCACCAACCCAATATCTCTTTCTTAACTTGTTTACACAGGCAGCACAATTCTAATGTTTTCTACACTAATTGGTCTTTTGACATCAGATCTTTTTCAGAGACCAATTAGGGAGTGAATGTTATTTATAATAAGATTTACATGTAGAAAATCGGACCTTTCTGAAATAGAAATGGATGGCCCTCACTTCAGCAAAATATATTTTACCTAAACTCTCCCTGAACGCTTAAAAAAAAGTGACCCTCCCCTATACCCCCAAATAATAATACAAAAAGCGGATAACAGAGAACATGTCTATGTTTACCCTCACTTCTTGGACAGACCAGAGCCTGCAGTTTTAGAAGCTGTTCTTCATCCTGTAAGCTTTACATGGCAATGCAGGAATTTTGATAGCACACAGAGCTGCAGGCCAGAAGGTTTTGGGATCACAGGTCACCATGGACAAGAGTAGGGGTGGAAAGATCTCCTTTATAGTAAAAGCCTTGCATGAATCTATCATCGTATTTGCAGGCCCATGAAAACATTTGCCTTTTATAAACATTTCATGCAATTCTATGTCATTTTACATATTAGCAGAATCTTTTTTATACCACACAAATTACTGAAATGGCAAGCTAAGAATGGACAGAGAGATAGAACTATGCGTTCATCTTATCATATTTCTCCAATGCCAAATCAGTCTGTAACGAAACTGTCCCTGTTTGCAAATAATTAAATCTGAGACCTCATTAGGAATCTGAACATGGTACTGTACTTTGAAAAGTTAGGCCTACCTTTTCACACCAGTCAGACTAGGCCTATTGATGCAGAAAAATTACAGCTTTATTAACTGCTGGCTACTCTTCTTCTGTGGCTTAACCCAACGAGACAAGGTTACAACAAGTGTTTCCCTAAAAGCTGTCTGGATTTAAACATATTCTATTGTACAGAAAGTGAATAGCTTAATCAATTGATAGTGACAGAATTAGATTAATTCCCAAGCAAAGTCCATTTTTTGTCTCCTTGGCCATAGAAGGTTGTAGCTCAGCCTATGAATGTCAAAGAAATGAAACAATGATATCCCCATTTGCGTCGGAGACACTTCTTTCCCGGGTATTTCACAGCTTGTTTCTACCATAAAGCATTGCGGACCAAAGCGCTGTTATATATCACTTTATATAATCAGATTTGTTTTATTTTCTTCAAAATCTTAAACTAACAAGGGGTAGTAGGCTTGTGCTTTTTGCCATTTTCATTAATAAAGGGTAGGCCTATGGCATACCCTCTCATACCCCCTCAATTTGAGTCTTGGTTTTAACTTAACAGCCCTTCACTGACATGGAGGTTGGCTATTTAAAGAGTGCATGGTGTGTTGAAATTAATTATGTCTACTCCAATGTTTCTACTTTCAGCACCATGAACTGTCCATTTCCGATTGATTGTGCCACTTCAAGTTTCAGCACCACGGTGTAAGTTATTCGAATCTGGCTTGAAACATATTGTTTTTAATAAAATCAATTATAGTAGTAGCAAGCTATCAAAGTTGACCTCCGGTCCTCCTTTCTAATCTCATCGTCGCGCTCTCCTTCTCAAACTGACAGAACATAGGTAATAGGATAGTCCACCACAAGATAGTGATTTTTTTGGACTAGGCCTAATCAACAACAAAAAACAAAAACTTTGACTCTCCTCCTGAACTGCCACCGTAGCCCTACACAGCACAGCCATTGGTTAGACAGCTCAAAAAAACGTTTTTGATCAGCAAGAGCAGAGAAGGCCGGGGCTCAGGGTTGGATTATCCATTACAGTGTGTAATGCAGCCTAGTTTTATTTACACCATCCCAGCAGCTATCTTACAAATATAACTTTGCTCTATGCTTCTCCGAGCATGGACTTTGTAGCCTATAGGCTATGGATCCTTTGATTGAGACCACACTAAATAGCCTATAGGCGTACTTGATATTGGGCGCCCAGCGGAGAATCAGAGATGAGGGGCGGCATCAGGCACACATCGATATATAGCCTAATAAGTAGCCTATAACGTATAGGCTATAGATCATTTGATTGAGACCACACTAAATACTGTAGCCTAAAGGCGCACTTGATATTGCGCGCCCAGCGGAGAATCAGAGATGAGGGGCGGCATCAGGCACACATCGATATATAGCCTAATAAGCGACTAATTCTAAAACACTGAGAAATATTGATATTTCATAAATTACAAATGACATGCCCCCACCTGGACTAGATTTAAAAATACTAAACCCTCCCCTTGACTGTAATTTAAAAAGCATGACCCTCCCCCATTTTCCTCCAGGTAACCATTTTGTAAATTTTGATCCATCCCTGAAAAAAATATCAGAATTGGGCTGCATGTGTAAACGCAGCCGATGCAGTGCAGTGTCTAGCCTCTTTCATGCAAAGTATTAAGATCAGTGATGAGTGGTGCCTAGGAAAGTCTTACTGCAATTTTCTAAGACGTATCTATTTACGGCATGTCTCAACCATTCCATTGACTTATGCCTCTTCTGTCTCAGTGGTTGCAAACTAAGAGGTATTTTCCTTACTCTCACTCCTCGTCCACAACTTTGTACTTTTACATTAATTGCTGCAGAGAATCTATGAGAAATAATTGGTTTTCTGGCATGATTAATATATTCTGCATAACCCAGTGAACCTCTTAAAGAGACTAAAGTCATTTGGTTTCTGAAAGGGTTAATAATGGCAGAGGGTTAATTTGATGTTATACTCCTTTGTGGGTTTGCCAGAACAAACTGGGCAGCTCACCACTTTACATACTGGAGAGAGTAGTAGGTTGGGAAAGGTAGATAGAGCTAAACTGGAAAATAGAGTATGCATTCATTTATTAGATAATGGTCAGGTTTTCTGTATTTTGGTACTGTACACATTGTCTGATAAATTAATGCATACTGTATGTATTTCATCCACATAATGTGTTGTTTGTTTCTGGTAAGGGACCACAATGCAGTACCTTACTATTCTGCCCTTCACTTGACGACTAATGGTCTACGGAGGCCCTAATGGGCCTCCGTAGACCACCACTGTTGTTCTTCGGTGTCCAGTGAAGTAAGGCAGATCTTAACCCTAACTCCTAACCTCTGACCTTTCACCCTATTTCTCCTGTGAGCTCAGAGCCTATAGGAAGGTGGGAGGCAGTTTACTGTGCTGTGGCCCAGAAGCTCAGTGTCCGCACAAATTACACAAAGAAAAGAAGGAAGACTGTAGGGATCCAACATGGTGCTGAGGTTCAGCCTCAGATCATCTGTGAAGCTCCTTAAGTGTGTTTTCACTGTCATATTCATGATATAATAGATGTCACACAGTATATTGTCATCTCAGTCGATGGCATATCTTGTGGCATGCTGATAACAGTGTAAAGGCCATATAATTAGGAAATAGAATAGTAATTCAATAGGATCTCTGTGGTTAAGGCTCTGCTATGGCAGAGGGTTTGAATAAAGTGCCCCCACCTACAGGTGAATAATAAGTCATAGTAATATATCAGTGATTCAATAGGTTGAAGGAAAATGTCAGCGTCATTGACATGAAGTTTACAGGTTAAAGCAAGCAAATCAAGACGAGGATAGAGTCCAGGGTCTTAAAGAAGCTATTCTTCACATTTCCGCTTCAAGGCCGAACCTCATAAACGTGTTTAGTCCTCGAGTGACTCACTGTCACTCCTATTGCTGTACATAGAGGTGAAAGATGACATCCCTGTGACTGTTCCAATATCCTGTGATGCAATATGATTGGATAAGCCAAACGTGCGTTTTGGCTATTGTATCACAACCCTGTCACTGTTACAGTAGCCTGTGATACAAAAGTCAGAAGGAAATCCTTTGTGTGATTATATCTGTGATCTATTGTTTGATATACCATCATAATCACCACAGAACACAACCTTTGAGGAAATGTTTGTATGCCTCTGCTTCCACCAAGCATTATATGACTCAGTACCATCGAAATGTATTGTTGGCCTTTCTAACAGTATGAAAGGTTTTGTTTATTTCTCGCCCATCCCGGCACACAAGGGCCAAACAGAGCACAGAATCTCTGCTTGGCTCGCTGTACTCCCCCGTAGACCTGTGAGAATACCACACACACACACATACATAAACACTCTCACACACACATACACACGCAAATGCACGCACGCAAACACACACACAAACTACAACACACATAAACACACCCACATCATATATGTATGATCCCATTCATGGTGACCGTACGTACAGTATATGACTTCACTTTACCCTCCAAGAGCCCCTTCCCTCCATGGGAATGGTTTGGCCTTCTGTGGTAAACAGGCATTAATCACTGTTTGAGAGGGAATTGTCAGGGGGAGAGCCCCAGGCATCTGAGGAGGGTTGGTATGTGGGCATGTGTGGCAGGGAGATGTAGGGTGTTGCTCCCCCTCCGGGAGCTGGACTGCACCAGCTGATGGGGTCAGTGTATCCACAACCTTGAGAAAGTGTGTCTAGGACACCGAGTGAGGAGGGAGGGAAGGATACTTCTACGGTCTGGAGGAATCCATCACTCTCCAACCCAATAATGGAGCAGCACCGACTTGTTAGACCAAGCAGCAGTAGCTGGCAGTACACCATAAGCACTCTTATGTCCTGCTTTGAACTGCTGCCTGGGACAAACAATAATATGGTACTGAAATGGAACAATTCTGAATATGAATTAAATATCTTACGTAACAATGGATAGAGGAACAAAGAAAATATACCTCAGACTGCTCAGAGCTTTCTCTGCTCTCGTTTAGTAAATGTCACATCATTTAATTCTTATAAATCATTATTGGATTTCTACTTTCAAGCGTTTCATGACAGTATGCAACATGATTCCATTTCTGACAGACACATTCAATTAGCCTCCAATAACTGTTTACATTCTTAAAATGAAAAGTGCCTCACCAAGAGCTAGTACTTGATAAGTACAAAAACAAGTCTGCCAGAAACACAACTGTCACGAGGAAGGTGTGTTGAATTGAATCAGAGCTTATTATTTATTTTTTTAACCTTTATTTAACTAGGCAAGTCAGTTAAGAACAAATTCTTATTTACAATGACGGCTGAGCGAGGAACAGTGGGTTAACTGCCTTGTTCAGGGGCAGAACAACAGAATCCTTTGTCAGCTCGGGGATTCGATCCAGCAATCTTTCAGTTACTGGCTCAATGTTCTAACCACTAGGCTACTGGCAGTCCCACTAGGCTTCCCGCCGCTACTTCTTGGGTTATCCTTTACTATCATGCTGCTGGAGGCTATGTCTCTGGTACAGTCCCCTGATCCTAAGACAATGGACCCCTGGCCTACAGGAAAAAAAACAGGCACTCAGACAGAGAGTATATAGGAGACATATGTCCCTCTTCTTAAGTGGTACTTTAAGAGGTATTGATGGTTTAAAGCAGCCAGTAAGTACGAAGGTGATCAATGAGGAGATCTGTGTCTGTGGGTCGTCATCGTACTGCTGCCTCCTAAACAATGATATATTGTACAGATGGAGCCTGTCAGAGTGCTCCGATCCTCCCTCTATAGATTCCTTCAGTTCACTCTCAATTAGCTGAATTCATTCAATTTCGAATAATAAACCTTTCGATAGTCAATGAAGAGGCTTGATCTATTGTAAAATAAATAAATTATTAAACGACAAAAAAAAGCCAAAGTTAAGCAACCTAAATCCCTGGATGTGCCATTGTGCACTGGAGCCTATTTCTGCTGAGGTGTGGAGTGTGGAAAACAACGATGTTACTGTGTGAACTGGAACTGCAGGAGAAAAGCTCTACTGATTGCAATCAGTAGAGGTTTGATTGCAATTGTACAGGGAAAAATAGGTTTCTTAGTTCATATTTTTCCTCTATTTGTCCATTGCTTATGTAATGACCTTGCAGAGCAATTTGGGGCATCTGAAGTACATAGGGTCACTGGTATGTCATTGATTGTAGGATAAATAGATAGTGACTGGTATGTTATTGATTGTAGGATAAATAGATAGTGACTGGTATTTCATTGTTGTAGGCTAAATAGATAGTGACTGGTATGTTATTGATTGAGGATAAATAGATAGTGACTGGTATGTCATTGATTGTAGATAAATAGATAGATGAGGTATGTCATTGACTGTAGGATAAATAGATATGTGAAATGGTTTTTTATTTGGTTTTTCCATTGATTTGTTAGGGGGGGGCTTTAAATAGGAACAAGTTTGGGAAAACTGTTTTGTCATTGATTGTAGGGATAAATTAGATAGTGACTGGTTATAGTCATTGACTGTAGGATAAATAGATAGTGACTGGTATGTCATTGATTGTAGGCTAAATAGACAGTGACTGGTATGTCATTGATTGTAGGATAAATAGTCAAATACAGTATGTAGATTTTTGACAGTTTATTATGACTATGAATTCAAAAATAAGACTAAAGTATGATCTTTGTTCCCAGTAATATGATGTTAGTTGCCATCTATGGTTTTACCTATTTAATTTCTTTACCATTTGGACCTATTTTCCTAAATCGTACAGAAGTTATTGTTGAATGAATGCCTTTGTCACACCCTGATCTGTTTCACCTGTCTTTGTGATTGTCTCCACCTCCCTCCAGGTGTCTCCCATCTTCCCCATTATCCCCTGTGTATTTATACCTGTGTCCTCTGTTGGTCTGTTGCCAGTTTGTCAAGTCAACCAGCGTTTTTGTGTCTCAGGTCCTGCTTTTCCTAGTCTCTCTTTTTCTTGCCCTCTAGGTTTTGACCCTTGCCTGTCCAGACTCTGAGCCCGCCTGCCTGCCCCTGACCCTGAGCCTGCCTGCTGACCTGTACCTTCGCCCCACCTCTGGTTTATTGACCCCTGCCTGCCTTGACCTGTCTATTGTCTGCCCCTGTTGGATCTTTAAACCATTGTTAATTTGACGTTGTCTGCATCTGGGTCTTGTCTTTTTCAGTTCCACTTACTTTTACTGCTCAAAATGCTGCATTTTGTTTTTACAAATAACTGAGTATGCACTATGCACACCATCATGCTCTCACTTACCTCCACTCAGAGCCATATAGATATGACTCTGCCTCCACTTATTCGATACCTCTGGCATTCGTTAATAGCTTTAAAGCAGCCTGACTGTCATTGTAGCCTACTCAGTCTGGCAGGAATAAACACGGAAATCCAAATTCCTGGCAGGTTTGGAGGGAGAAAAGCTTAACATAATGTACTGAGGCATTAGTGCTCTCCACTTTCTGGGAGATGCTTTCATCCCTCTCTTTGGAACTCAACCCTCTTGTTCTTTGTTAGGGGTGTGAGTTTCAGTAATGTTTGTAATTGACACTACACAGCCAGCCATGTTTGTATATCCAGTGTATAAATTCCTGACTAGAGAGGACTATGTGGTGATATATTGGCAGGATGTCAGAAGCTGTCTGTTAACGATGATTTATGATGGTTTCAGGAGGAGGCTGTGAGGCCTGTGGTAATGCAGCTGCTAGTCACAATGCTACTGTAAACACAGCTTAGGAACCCTAACGAAGACCTCACACTAGAACCCAACACACTCACACACATTCCTCTATATGAACCTGTCCATCTAACCTACAGTATCTTACTCATATAGCAGAATATACTATATTTCTGTCCGAAGTAAAACTGTTACTGCTGATGAAGTAGATCAATGAATATGTCAGAGAGAGAGAGTAAGTATATTTTGTTTAATGAAAGTACTTCTCAACTTGAGCAGAAGCACTGTGGCAGAGCATTTCAACTACGTCTTTAGTTTTAAGTCCTTGGAGAAACCGCTCTCTTAACTTATTCTACCATCCCCTGACCAGCTACCTTTGCTCAAGCCATGAACTAACCCTCATCTTTGGAGGATGCAGCTTTCAAAGACTTGGCCTCAATTGGTTAACCTGAGATGATATATTGCTTGTTTGTTTTTTTGCTCTTGAAGCGATTTGAGATACTATGAAAAGCGCCATAGAAATGTAATTTATTATTATTATTATTAAGACAGGGATTCACTTATCTCTGTATGATCACATCAACATCACAAACACAATCCTACACAAGTTGGGTGTGTGGAGAGCACACAGTACAGGGATCATGTTCTGGTGTAACTTTAGACTCTCACACTGACCCATCAAAAAAGCAGGTTGGCGCTTATTGGGATGACACAGCCACAAAGTAAAAAAATATGATTTTAAACCTAACCCTTACATTAAGCACACTGCTAAACCTAATGGCTAACCCTAACCTTAATACTGCAGTGGGCTAAATCAGGGTCACACAGAGGGATTCTTGGTATTCTTAAACAAATCTACTTTGAAACAAAAATGTACACCTCACAAACATGGTTATGGGCTTAAAAAAAGAAGACACCTGTATCATGTCAGATATAGAGTTTGCATCCCAATATTACACTTGATATACATCACAGAAGACAAATATAACAAAACTGTTTCACATGTTGTATAAACACCTCTTTATATATATATATAATCTTTATTAATGATGAAATTATGAAAATATGAATAACATTCCACCCATGGGGCTAAAGAGGGCTCTTTTGTTCATTGACTACAGTAAAGGGCTACATAAAGACCAAAAAGCAAATTTGTTTTCATGAATTTTTACATTATTGCCAATTTTGACTTTGAAGCTGCAGCTGGCTCATCTAGCAGAAATCGTTCAGTTCTGCCTCCATGGCAAGATTCATGACAATAAACATTCATCTGCATCAAAGAGCCCCCAATAAGGAAGCGGGACCTTTCCCAGAGTACATCCTGTGGGGCTGCTAGTCGCTGAGGTGATGGGAGGGGGCACTGTGACTCCCATCCTGCCCCTTTACTCAGCACTGCTCCCATTATTAACACATCTGCTAGCTGCCCTGCTCTGGTACAGCCGAAAGGGGACAAGTACAGACAGATAGAGGTAAGTCAGAGAGGAGGAAGGGGGATGGGGAGGTGGAAGGTTGGGTTTTTTTGTGCATAAAGTGCACATCGTTAGGCTACTGCTCCTTACTCTGCAAGGTAAGCAAAAAGTTTGTAGCAGCAATGATGTTGCGGTAGTTGCTGTGCCTACAAGGTCAAATCAATCGAAGAAAAGCTGATTTGCTTTTACTGCAGATGTAATCTCTAAGGGTTGTAAAATTGAGGGAGGAGGAGGAAAGGTGGGGGGATGTCCAGCGTGGTGTGTATGTGTGTTCGTGTGTGTGCGACGTGATCGAGTGAGAGAAAGGGAGAGAGAGAACATGTGCCTATTCATGTGTGGTAACATGGTAAGCACCTCCTCGCTGGGAATGACCTGTTTGCCTCATTAATATATTGTGGCTGAAGGGGAACAATATGCAAGCCAAGCAAGAAAAATTAGAAACAAAATATTTTTTCCTTCCTTGGTGCTCTCTGGGGAGTGCGTCATCCTTTTGGCAGGACAGAGCGTGTACAGAACACAATATGTTGTTCAACATATCAAACACTGCTTCTACAGTATATTCAATATACTATATACTGTTTATTCATTCAATTTACTGAGTATACAAAATATTCAGACTGACCAGGTGAATCCAGGTGAAAGCTATGATCCCTTATTGATGTCACCTCTTAAATCCACCAATCAATGTAGATGAATGGGGGGAGACAGGTTAAATAATTATTTTTAAGCCTTGAGACATGGAGTGTGTGTGTGCGCCATTCAGAGCGTGAACGGGCAAGACAAAATATTTAAGTGCCTTTGAACAGGGTATGGTAGTAGGTGCCAGGCGCACCGGTTTGAGTGTGTCAAGAACTGCAACGCTGCTGGGTTTTTCACACTCAACAGTTCCCCGTGTGTATCACAGGAGGTTGGTGGCACCTTAATTGGGGAAGACTCATGGTAATGGCTGGAGCGGAATAGGTGGAATGGTATCAAATACACCAATCACATGTTTGATGCCATTCCATTCACTCCGTTCCAGCCATTATTATCAGTCGTACCCCCTCAGCAGCCTGGAGAATAACACCATAAACCCCAGCTCATAGTCTCCCTACTCCTCACTTAGCTGAGAAACAGTGCAGCTACACCAGACAGAGAGCCTCAAAACTATCAAGAATGATCCACCACCCAAAGGACATCCAACCAACTTGACACAACTGTGGGAAGAATTGGAGTCAACGGGGGCCAGCATCCCTGTGGAACGTTTACAACACCTTGTAGAGTCCATGCCCCAATGAATTGAGGCTGTTCTAAGGGCAAAAGGGGGTGCAACTCAATATTAGGATGGTGTTCCTAATGTTTTGGACACTCAGTGTAGATGTGTAGGTTGGCCAATCAATATGAATTGCATTTCATTTATGTGTAGAGTCTCATGCAAAACTGTATTGTGAAGTGATTTTCTTTTGCGCAATAGATCTTTTCTATTTTCAGACTCTGAAGTTCAGTGAAGAAGCTTTAATTTTGGTACAGTAGCGTCTCTTTATCTTGGTACAGAATTATCCTTCCCTCAAAACTAGAACAGCCTACCCCGTATTTACTCCTGGCAATACTGAACAAATAAAAACACATAAACAAGTCAAAAGTAAACCTATTTTACTCAAGATTGAGCAGCACATAGTGGAATAAGAGAATAGCTGAGATATTGCATCAACCAGAGAATCCCTACTATACACAGTAAATAAACCGAACACCACACAATAGTAAACAACACAACAAAAAATAACAACAGTAAACAACAATGCAAGATCTTAACCCAACCCCAACCTAAACACAACACAGCAGAGCAGAGCAGAGAGCCCAACACTCCAGGAAACCAATGTGACTGTCGCCCAAGGTATAGAAACCAGACACCAAATGCCAAAACCCCAGAAATGGGAGGGAGGGGGCGATAAAACAAAGAGCGTTTTTAATTCTACTTTTGTTCTTCCCCAGCCACAGACTGTAGCCCTGAGAGCAGAGTTTGGGTCTCTAGCAATACCCCCTGCAGAGAGGGGCTTCAGACTCCTCTCCAGGCTCAGAGCAGGGGATATGGTGTCTAGAGGGGCCCTCTCCAGGCCAAAGGGTGAGAGATAAACCGGGGACCCCTGCTCTGATGGAGCCCCAGGTTACAGCAGCCATAGCAGGGGTCCCCTCAGTCACGGAGGGGGGCAGCATCACTCCTGGATGAACCAGGGTGAGCCTGGGTAGGGCGCAGTTTAAGGGTAACTGTCATCAAATGCCAAATACTTGAATGTTATATACCTGCTCTGCTAATGGGGAAGGCACTATGCGGAGCTACCGAGGACTTTCAAGAGGGAAGAGGTTGCTTTGACTGCAACCAAATCAAACAGGAATCACTTGAATCATCTGCCACCCTTTCATACAAAGACTTCAGATTTGTCAAGTATCCCCCGTGGTAAGACGTTTTCTGCAAGAGTCTCTTCCAAAACCTCACCACATCCTACCCATAAAATACAAAGACTATTTTCTGTGGTTGTTTAGAGCTGGGAATAGTTATGTGACGACACAAAATGAAAACAGAAATCGACCCATAAGAAGAGAAAAAAAAAAATCAAATGAAGAAATGCCAAGCTTCCTGTAGCCTCGTGGAAACACTCAAATCTGTAAACTGCCAACCATAGTCTCCACCTGCTGCAATGCCAGCACATCATACATGCTACATCTCTCCTTGTCATGCACCATATGTGTTTTGTTATGTGGGCTTAAAATAAGTAACATTAAACAACACCGGAAAACACAGCACAATGTTCTAACCCAAATAAAACCACCCCAAACTCACACTTCTTTCGTAGCAGGCATGCAAACAGACTTCTCACAAAGTGGTGTTCAACTGTGAATTGAGAGTGACCTGTTGTCAAATAAGAGGGAAAGAAATCCTGAGAAAATACTATTCAATATATTGATAAAGCAGCACGCCTACAAGAGACTACCTTTTCATATCTGGCAATTGAATTTCATGTAAGCAGTTGAAAGTTTTATTCCACAGTTGCCGTTGCAGTGCAAACAAACCCTGCAGAAGTTTGATAGGCTCCTCTTAACTAGAAAAATGCTGGTTCAACCCATCTCAATTCCTTCACACATCTCTTTTTTTACTGCAGGGACTGAGCCATCTTGTAGGTACAATGTAAACATCGTTGGTCTCAATTTCATTGACATTGTGCCGCACTTAAGCTGTCACTCGATCCGCTGAAACAGAAAGGGTTTCAACCTTTGCCAGAGGGCTGGATGCAAGAGACTGGTGGGAGGCGGAAGAGGGGAGGGAGGGAGGTGTCGTTACTGCAACTTAAAGCATTTACAACTCACTACAGAAGAAGAAGGCAAGCCTTAGGGTAATTTAGAAAGGTTCCCTTACCCCCAAGTGTTAAACTTCAAAACCACATTTATTATCCGAAAAAAATTGCGACATCTGCATCACTTAACGTTAATTATAGCTTTCTCTTCGAGGACGGGAGCATTAAGCCGTTTGGTTGTTAACTCACACTGGCTCTCTCGTGTGGTTGTAGCCTGCACGATTTCTCAGCTAATGTGAAGATAGAGCAAGGGGTTTTTAACCAAAACATGCCGTCCTCTCTGTGTGGTTTTTTGTAGCTGCACCGGTTTCTCCGCTAAGGAAGGTAGAGAGGGTTTTAACTCACACTGGTCTCTCTCTGTCGTTGGTGTAGCGCGACTGTTTCTCAGCTAAGTGAAGAGTAGGGAGGGGGTTTTAACTCACACTGGTCTCTCTCTGTGTGGTGTAGCTGCACTGTTTCTCAGCTAAGTGAAGAGTAGGGAGACTATGAGCTGGGGTTTACAGCATTATTCTCCATTCTCCATTCTCTAATTACCATCATTATTTCAGTAAATACTACAGAGTTTTCCACATTGAGAAAACAATCCTCCCTAAAGGTTGAGGAAAAGCTTTATACTCTAAAACGATTGATTATATACCAGAGTTAGATAACAGTACAGGGAAGATCATGAGTGATGTTTTGCATTGGACTCGGTTGTTGTGGAGACGAAGGCAGACGATATATATTCTGCATAATTACCGGGGAGAAGTACAGTATGTAGCTACAGTAACTGGAAACATGTTCTAGTTGAGTATTTATTAAAATGCTCACACGTCAGCATGCAGTAATCTCTGATGTCTTTATCATTCTATAATGCACTCCTTGGCCCATTTTCCCTCACTGTACTGTGTGTAGATAGTGAGAACCCCACTGGGGAGATTAACTGTGTTTCCTGTTGGTGAAGCTTTGAAGTTAAGTCCTCAGGGAAACCAACACCATACAGTCCTGTTCCCTTCATCTGTGTCATTCAACTTGTACAGTACTGTACAACCACCTCCAATGTCACCCAGCTCTTCAAGTTCCTGGTTTTGCCCTCTCACATAGAGATAGCAAGCCTGTAATAACAACAGCATATTTCTTTAAAAGTCACGGATACAGCTTTGCATCTTGGCTGAGAGAGGAATGCATAGTGAGACTGAGGTAACTGGGAGAGCATCCTTTGAGGTAAAGGAGATTGTATCTGAATGTTCAACCAGGCCAGCTGCAGTGAGTTTGGAGTTGGTGTGATCTATAGTACAAATAAACATCATGAAGAATAAGAAAAGCAGTAGGTTTCTGACACAATTATTGTATAGAATTTAAAAAAGAGGGGATCAGCAGAAACAACCATGTGAGTGTACATACAGTAGACAACAAGTCTACCTTCTGACTTATGTTGTCAGTTAGACTGGACCATATACTACGTATATAAGAAATCTGAGTGTAGCTTTTTTCTCCCATAGTTGAAGGACATGTGCTTTCATTAGACCAAGAACGCAAGCAGTGATTACAACATAGCATTGACCGCAACAGTAGTAGTTAGGAGTAGTGGTAGGAGTGTATGTTGTAACATATGCAGTTGAAGTCAGAAGTTTAAATTCACTTAGGTTGGAGTCATTAAAACTCGTTTTTGATCCACTCCACAAATTTCTTGTTAACAAACTATAGTTTTGGCAAGTCGGTTAGGACATCTACTTTGTGCATGACACAAGTCATTTTTCCAACAATTGTTTACAGACAGATTATTTCACTTATAATTCACTGTATCACAATTCCAGTTGTTCAGAAGTTTACATACACTAAGTTGACTGTGCCTTTAAACAGCTCGGAAAAGTCCAGAAAATTATGTCATGGCTTTAGAAGCTTCTGATAGGCTAATTGACATAATTTGAGTCAATTGGAGGTGTACCTGTGGATGTATTTCAAGGCCTACCTTCAAACTCAGTGCCTCTTTGCTTGACATCATGGGAAATCAAAATAAATCAGCCAAGACCTCATAAAACTAATTGTAGACCTCCACAAGTCTGGTTCATCATTGGGAGCAATTTCCAAACGCCTGAAGGTACCACGTTAATCTGTACAAACAATAGTACGTAAGTATAAACACCATGGGACCCTGCAGCCGTCATACCGCTCAGAAAGGAGATTTTCACTTTTCTCACCAAAGACAAATGTACTTTGGTGAATAAAGTGCAAATCAATCCTAGAACAACAGCTAAGGACCTCGTGAAGATGCTGGAGGCAACAGGCACAAAAGTATCTATATCCACAGTAAAACGAGTCCTATATCAACATAACCTGAAAGGCCGCTCAGCAAGGAAGAAGCCACTGCTCCAAAACCGCACTAAAAAAGCCAGACTACAGTTTGAAACTGCACATGGGGACAAAGATCATACTTTTTGGAGAAATGTCCTCTGGTCTGATGAAACAAAATAGAACTGTTTGGCCATAATGACCATCGTTATGTTTGGAGGAAAAAGGGGGAGGCTTGCAAGCCAAAGAACACCATCCCAACCATGAAGCACGGGGGTGACAACATCATGTTGTGGGGGTGCTTTGCTGCAGGAAGGACTGGTGCACTTCACAAAATAGATGGCATCATGAGGAAGGACAATTATGTGGATATATTGAAGCAACATCTCAAGACATCAGTCAGGAAGTTAAAGCTTGATCGCAAATGGATCTTTCAAATGGACAATGACCCCAAGCATACTTCCAAAGTTGTGGCAAAATGGCTTAAGGACAACAAAGTCGACGTATTGGAGTGGCCATCACAAAGCCCTGTCCTCAATCCCATAGAAAATGTGTGGGCAGAACTGAAAAAGCGTGTGCAAGCAAGGAGGCCTACAAACCTGACTCAGTTACACCAGCTCTGTCAGGAGGAATGGGCCAAAATTCACCCAACATATTGTGGGAAGCTTGTGGAAGGCAACCCGAAACGTTTGACCCAAGTTAAAGAATTTAAAGGCAATGCTATCAAATACTAATTGAGTGTATGTAAACTTTTGGCCTACTAGGAATGTGATGAAAGACATAAAAGCTGAAATAAATCATTATCTCTACTATTATTCTGACATTTCACATTCTTAAAATAAAGTGGTGATCCTAACTGGCCTTAGACAGGGAATTTTTACTCTGATTATGTCACGTTCCTGACCTGTTTTCTGTTGTTTTGTATGTGTTTGACGGTCAGGGCGTGAGTTTGGGTGGGTAGTCTTTGTTATGTGTTTCTGTGTTTGTGTTGGTTTAAGGGTGACTGATATGGCTCTCAATTAGAGGCAGGTGGTTTTCATTTCCTCTGATTGAGAGCCATAATTAGGTAGGTGTTTTCACTTTGATTGTTGTGGGGTTGTCTCTGTGTCAGTGTCTGAATGTTACGCCAACGCGGGAGCTGTTTCTTCGGTTTGTTTGTTCATTCGTTTTATGTTAGTGCAGTTTTCTGTTATTGCGTTCTTCGTGTACATGTAAGTTCGTCGCACACGGTCTGTCTACTTCGTTTGTTGTTTTGTAGTTGTTTAGAGTATTTCGTTTCGTCTTTTGTCTTGTTAAATAAATATTATGTCATCATACCTAGCTGCGTTTGGTCTCCGCGATCCTTCCTCCTTCCTCGTCTGAGGAGGAGGAAGATCTAGAAAACCGTTACATGAACCACCCACCAAACCCGGATCAAAGCGTGGTTAACGGACAGCGCACGAAGCAGGATTTCTGGTCTTGGGAGGAAATCATGGAAGGAAAGGGACCATGGGCTAAAGTTTAGAAGTGAATCGCGCGCCCATGGGAACAGCTGGAGGCAGCTCGGAGAGCAGAGGAAACCGGAGAGAGGGAACCGGGGCGTTATGAGGGGACGCGTCTAGCACGGAAGCCCGAAAAGCCCGTGAGTACTACCCAAAAATTTATTGGGAGGGGCTAAGAGGTAGTGGGCCGAGGGCAGGTAGGAGACCTGCGCCCACTTCCCAGGCTAACCGTGGAGAGCGGGAGTACGGGCAGACGCGCGTGTTACGCAGTAGAGCGCACGGTTCTCCTGTACGTGTGCATAGCCCGGTGCGGGTTATTCCACCTCCCTGCACTGGTAGGGCTAGATTGGGCATTGAGCCAGGTGTCATGAGGCCGGCCAACGCGTCTGGTCTCCCAGTGCGTCTCCTCGGGCGGCTTACATGGCACAGCCTTACGCATGGTCCCCGGTTCGCCTACATAGCCCGGTGCGGGTTTTCACCTCCCCGCACTGGCGGCGCGCCGGGGAGCATTCAACCAGGTAAGGTTGGGCAGGCTCAATGCTCAAGGGAGCCAGTACGCCTGCACAGTCCGGTATTTCCGGCGCTACCTCCCCGCCCAGCCCATTACCACCAGTGCTCACACCACGCACCAGGCCTACAGTGCGTCTCAGCCGGCCAGAGTCTTCCGTCTGCCAAGCGCCGCATGAACTGCCCGTCTGTATTGAGCCTTCAAAGCCGCCCGTCTGCCATGAGCCTGCAAAGCGCCCGTCTGCCATGAGCCTACAGAGCCTTCCGCCAGACAGGAGCCGCTAGAGCCTCCCGCCAGACAGGAGCCGCTAGAGCCTTCCGCCAGACAGGAGCAGCCAAAAGCCTTCCGCAGACAGGAGCAGCCAAAGCCTTCCGCCAGACGCAGGATCATGCCGAGCCATCCGTCTCCGCAGCGCCATCTGAGCCATCCGTCTCCCAGCGCCATCTGAGCCATCCGTCTCCCATCGCCATCTGAGCATCCGTCTCCCAGCGTCATCTGAGCCATCCGCTCTCCCCAGCGCCGTCTGAGCCATCCGTCTGCCCAGTGCTCTGAGCCATCCGTCTGTCCGAGCCATTAGAGCCGCGTCTGTCCCGAGCCGTCAGAGCCGATAGTCAGTCAGGAGCCGCTAGAGCCATTCGTCAGCAGTCGTCAAGCGAACGCGACAGGATCTGCAGAGCGCGAAACCAGACAGGATCTGCCAGAGCCGCATAACCGAAAGGATCTGCCAGGCTAACCGGCACAGGAGCTGCCAGAGCCGCCAACCAGACAGGATCTGCCAAAGCCGCAAACAGCGAAGAGGATCTGCAGAGCCGCCAACCAGACGGATCGCCAGAGCCGCCAGCGACCATGAGCGTCCAGAGTGTCAGCACAGCCATGAGCAGCCAGATCCGCGGCCAGCCATGGAGCCAGATCCGTCAGCCAGCCATGAGCAGCCAGATCCGTCAGCCAGCCATGAGCGCTTAGATCCGTCAGCCAGCCATGAGCAGCCAGATCCGTCAGCCAGCCATGGCTGTCCAGCCAGGATCCGCCAGAGCCGTCCAGAGGATCCGCCAGAGCCGTCCAGCCAGGATCCGCCAGAGCCGTCCAGCCAGGATCCCCAGAGCCAGCATCCAGAACTGCCCCTCAGCCAGCTGTCTCTCTGTCCGGAGCTGCCCTTCAGTCCGGAGCCCTCTATCCTGACTACCTCTCTATCCTGACTACCTCTTATCCTGACCTACCTCTCTGTCTTGAGCTACCTTATCCCGGTGCTGCCCTTATATCGACGGTACCCTTTAAAGTAAGGGGTGGAATAGGAGGGTGGTCATTCAGAGGGGAAGACGGAAGTTGGGTTTGACTATGGTGGGGTGGGGACCTCGCCCAGAGCCTGAGCCACCACCGTGGTCAGACGTCCACCCAGACCCTCCCCTAGACTTTTGGTGGTGCGCCCGGAGTTCGCACCTTGAGGGGGGGTTCTGTCACGTTCTGACCTGTTTCTCTGTTGTTTTGTATGTGTTTGACGGTCAGGGCGTGATTTTGGGTGGGTAGTCTTTGTTATGTGTTTCTGTGTTGGTTTAAGGGTGACCTGATATGGCTCTCAATGAGGCAGGTGGTTTTCATTTCCTCTGATTGAGAGCCATATTAGGGTAGGTGTTTTCACTTGGATTGTTGTGGGTGGTTGTCTCCTGTGTCAGTGTCTGTATGTTACGCCACACAGGACTGTTTTGGTTTTGTTTGTTCATCGTTTTCTATGTAGTCAGTTTTCCTGTTATTGCGTTTCGTGTTCATGTAAGTTCTTCGCACCAGGTCTGTCTACTTCGTTTGTTGTTTTGTAGTTTGTTTAAGAGTATTTCGTTTCGTCTTTTGTCTTGTTAAATAAATATTATGTCATCATACCTAGCTGCGTATTGGTCCTCCGATCCTTCTCTCCTCTCCTCGTCTGAGGAGGAGGAAGATCTAGAAAACCGTTACAGATTAAATGTCAGGAATTGTGAAAAACTGAGTTTAAATGTATTTGGCTAACGTGTATGTACTTCAACTGTATTTGGGGTAAAAACAAAAAAACACTCCAGGCCACTCTTGAACATCTAAAACTAGATAGAAAGTATGTAGAAATTATAATGGACCTATATATTTTCAATTAACTGCCCTTTTTCTGACCCACAAACAGTGGTGGAAAAAGTACCAATGGTCATACTTGAGTAAAAGTAAAGATACAAGTAAAAGTTTCCCAAAATACTACTTCAATAAAATTCTAAAAGTATTTGGGTTTTAAATATACTTAGTATCAAGTAAAAGTATAAATATTTCACAAACAAGATTTGCACAATTTCTTGTATTTTTAATTGCAGATAGCCGGGGCACACTCCAAACCATTTCTCTGTCCTGCTAAGCATTCGAAATGTAACGAGTACTTTTGAGTGTCTGTAAATGTATGGAGTAAAAGACATTATTTCTTCAGAATGTAGTGGAGTCAAATATAAAGCTGTCAAAAATATATAGAAAGTAAAGTACAGATACCCCAAAAAACTACTTGAAGTATTTTTATTAAGTACTTATACGCCACTGTCCGCAAATTGCTTTTGAAGAAACATCGGTCTGGAAATAATATCTGTGCCCTAGAGGTACACAGTAGCGGAATTATCACCGTACATCTGCCTTTAAGATGCTCTTACCTCTTTAGGTAATATGAGTTATGAAATGGCAAAGCTCCATCTCGTGCTGTCTACCTGGCCCTCATGTCTGTGGCATGTCCCATTTGCAGATGGAATGCTGAGATAACGCTCGCAGTGAAAGAGAACATCACAAGATGAAAAACAACACTGCTTCCCTTTGTGAGTATAAAACAGATAAGGATATTGATAGGATTATTACAAATGCAACCTTCTCTGGTGTGTTTCTCTCTATCTCTACAGGACAGAGACCGGAGGTTTTAAATTCAGTTTCTCAGCTGGGAGTGTCCTGAGCCTCTAAGCAGAGGAACCAGAACAGGGAGAGAGAGAGGCATCTACAGACGGGCCTTAGTTGAAAGTTTGTTGCATGTTGAGGAAGCATGTGGAGAATATTATCATGTTTACCGTAAGCTCTACCTTCTGTATATTTCATATAGTTGCATGCAGAGACATCAGAGGGATTTAGGATGAGTGGGGGGACTCAAAGGAGCCACGAGAGCTGAGGAGACAGTAAACTGAACAGCAGGGAGGGATAGCTGGGAAGGTTTGGAGCATGTGTGTGTACTAGTACGTGTGTGTGTGTTTGTTTGTTGCCCTTTTTGTGAACATGTTATCCAAACACTCTAAATCTTTTAGAGGTTGTCCTGTTTGCTAAAACACATCAGAATATATGGGATGCAGATTGATTAGAAACCAATGCCGGGAAACAGATATCTATTCCACTATTCATAGTCTTGTATAGCGAATTATTTTGTTTTGGGGGAATGATTTCTGTGATATTTTTACAAAATTATTCTTAATTTTCTTCTTTGTAATTGTAATTTAAGAAATATTTATGGTAACTTCTGCTTACATTCAGCTAGCCTCACAGCTACAACCTCCCTAGAACAGTCAGCGTGATTGACGATTGATAGGTGCATGAATTTCAAATCCTACAGGAACGTAAGGGGCCGAGAGCATTAGCAGGTACACACTCCCAAGTAACAGCACATTAAGCTACGGGACTAATCCTAATATAGGACAAACTCAGGCAATTAGAACTATTGCATTGAAATCAGGCGCAGGGCAATAGTCTGGAGTTTTTCCCCCATTACTGGTCAGTGAGGCATGGAACTCTTCTCCCTCACAGGGATTGGCTGAAGCTATTCTTAGGCAGGATCCCTAGGCCCTTTGCAGCCAATTATTGGCCACGTTTAAATCCTCCAACCCTGAAGAATAGCGTCTAAATGGTGGCCAGGCGATAAACAGACTCCCTGTTTTCATGTCAGAGTGTGGGAGCCTATCCATGTATGTCTTAGAGTCTTGTTTCTTCACAAGTAGGCTAATTCTGTTGCTTCTCATTGAATAATATTGGCTCTGATGGGAAGCAATGATTCTCAGATAAGATGTTGTAAAACACTTACCAGACCACCTAAGGGACAGATTATCCCTGAAGATAACCAAGAAAACCTCCAGGATGGATTGTATCTATCACGTCCTGTATGAAGGCAGAGAATGAATGATTACAAACATACTGTATGCATACTCTTTCTATGTACTTTTTACAACATGTCAGTGATATGATACCAGTTAGCTGG
>NC_036860.1:57082991-57130335 GCF_002910315.2 Salvelinus sp. IW2-2015
CGCCCAGAGCCTGAGCCACCACCGTGGTCAGACGTCCACCCAGACCCTCCCCTAGACTTGTGGTGCGCCCGGAGTTCGCACCTTGAGGGGGGGGTTCTGTCACGTTCCTGACCGTTTTCTGTGTTGTTTGTATGTGTTTGACGTCAGCGGGCGTGATTTGGTGGGTAGTCTTTGTATGTTCTTGTGTTGGTTTAAGGGTGACCTGATATGGCTCTCAATTAGAGGCAGGTGGTTTTCATTTCCTCTGATTGAGAGCCATATTAAGGTAGGTGTTTTCACTCTGTTTGTTGTGGGTGGTTGTCTCCTGTGTCAGTGTCTGTATGTTACGCCACACAGGACTGTTTTCGGTTTTGTTTGTTCATTCGTTTTATGTAGTCAGTTTTCCTGTTATTGCGTTCTTCGTGTTACATGTAAGTTCGTCGCACCAGGTCTGTCTACTTCGTTTGTTGTTTTGTAGTTTGTTTAAGAGTATTTCGTTTCGTCTTTTGTCTTGTTAAATAAATATTATGTCATCATACCTAGCTGCGTATTGGTCCTCCGATCCTTCTCTCCTCTCCTCGTCTGAGGAGGAGGAAGATCTAGAAAACCGTTACAGATTAAATGTCAGGAATTGTGAAAAACTGAGTTTAAATGTATTTGGCTAACGTGTATGTAAACTTCAACTGTATTTGGGGTAAAAACAAAAAAACACTCCAGGCCACTCTTGAACATCTAAAACTAGATAGAAAGTATGTAGAAATTATAATGGACCTATATATTTTCAATTAACTGCCCTTTTTCTGACCCACAAACAGTGGTGGAAAAAGTACCCAATGGTCATACTTGAGTAAAAGTAAAGATACAAGTAAAAGTTTCCCAAAATACTACTTCAATAAAATTCTAAAAGTATTTGGGTTTTAAATATACTTAAGTATCAAAGTAAAAGTATAAATAATTTCAGCAAACAAGATTTGCACAATTTCTTGTATTTTTAATTGACAGATAGCCGGGGGCACACTCCAACACCATTTTCCTGTCCTGCTAAGCATTCGAAATGTAACGAGTACTTTTGAGTGTCAGTGAAAATGTATGGAGTAAAAAGAACATTATTTTCTTCAGGAATGTAGTGGAGTCAAAATAAAAGCTGTCAAAAATATCAATAGTAAAGTAAAGTACAGATACCCCAAAAAACTACTTGAAAGTATTTTTAATTAAGTACTTTACGCCACTGTCCGCAAATTGCTTTTGAAGAACACATCGGTCTGGAAAATAATCTGTGCCCTAGAGGTACAGCAGTAGCGGAATTATCACCGTACATCTGCCTTTAAGATGCTCTTACCTCTTTAGGATAATAATAGGAGTTATGAGAATGGCAAAGTCCCATCTCGTGCTGTTCACTGGCCCTCATGTCTGTGGCATGTCCCATTTGCAGATGGAATGCTGAGATAAACCTGCCAGTGAGAAGAGAACATCACAAGATGAAAAACAACACTGCTTCCCTTTGTGAGTATAAAACAGATAAGGATATTGATAAGGATTATTACAAATGCAACCTTCTCTGGTGTGTTTCTCTCTATCTCTACAGGACAGAGACCGGAGGTTTTTAATTCAGTTTCTCAGCTGGGAGTGTCCTGAGCCTCTAAGCAGAGGAACCAGAACAGGGAGAGAGAGAGGCAAATCTACAGACGGGCCTTAGTTGAAAGTTTGTTGCATGTTGAGGAAGCATGTGGAGAATATTATCATGTTTACCGTAAGCTCTACCTTCTGTATATTTCATATAGTTGCATGCAGAGACCATCAGAGGGGATTTAGGATGAGTGGGGGGACATCAAAGGAGCCACGAGAGCTGAGGAGACAGTAAACTGAACAGCAGGGAGGGATAGCTGGGAAGGTTTGGAGCATGTGTGTGTACTAGTACGTGTGTGTGTGTTTGTTTGTGTGCCCTTTTTGTGAACATGTTATCCAAACACTCTAAATCTTATTAGAGGTTGTCCTGTATTTGCTAAAATCACATCAGAATATATGGGATGCAGATTGATTAGAAACCAATGCCGGGAAACAAAGTATACTATTCCACTATTCATAGTCTTGTATAGCAGAATTATTTTGTTTTGGGGGAATGATTTTCTGTGATATTTTTTTACAAAATTATTCTTAATTTTCTTCTTTGTAATTGTAATTTAAGAAATATTTATGGTTATACTTCTGCTACATTCAGCTAGCCTCACAGCTACAACCTCCCTAGAACAGTCAGCGTGATTGACGATTGATAGAGTGCATGAATTTCAAATCCTACAGGAACGTAAGGGGCCGAGAGCATTAGCAGGTACACAACTCCCAAGTAACAGCACATTAAGCTACTGGACTAATCCTAATATAGGACAAACTCAGGCAATTAGAACTATTGCATGTAAATCAGGCGCATGTGCAATAGTCTGGAGTTTTTTCCCCCATTACTGGTCAGTGAAGCATGGAACTCTTCTCCCTCACCAGGGATTGGCTGAAAGCTATTCTTCAGGCAGGATCCCTAGGCCCTTTGCAGCCAATTATTGGCCACGTTTAAATCCTCCAACCCCTGAAGAATAGCGTCTAAATGGTGGCCAGGCGATATAACAGACTCCCTGTTTTCATGTCAGAGTGTGGGAGCCTATCCATGTATGTCTTAGAGTCTTGTTTCTTCACAAGTAGGCTAATTCTGTTGCTTCTCATTGAATAATATTGGCTCTGATGGGAGAGCAATGATTCTCAGATAAGATGTTGTAAAACACTTACCAGACCACCTAAGGGACAGATTATCCCTGAAGATAACCAAGAAAACCTCCAGGATGGATTGATACTATCACGTCCTGTATGAAGGCAGAGAATGAATGATTACAAACATACTGTATGCATACTCTTTCTATGTACTTTTTACAACATGTCAGTGATATGATACCAGTTAGTGTATGCCCCCTGGATAATGTGGCCAATTGACAGCTTCTCTGAGAGACTCCAGATTGGGCAGTGTTGATGAGAACACAAGACTGTGATTTACCAGATGGCACATTGTGTGTTCTTGTTTCTTGGCAGTGTGACCCTATCGAATATTGGAATGAGAGACCAGCTTGGGTTTTTAGTGTTTTTTTTTATTTTTATGTTTTGCAGGGACTACATTTTCTGTCTTTCTACACTGTACTTTTGTACATCTTCCTAATATTCAGTTGCAACCCCCCCCCCCCCCTTTTTGCTATCAGAACAGCCTCAATTCGTGGGGGCATGGACTCTACAAGGTGTCTAAAGCGTTCCACAGCGATGCTGGCCCATGTTGACTCCAATGCTTCCCACAGTTGTATCAAGTGGCTGGATGTTCTTTGGGTGGTGTACCGTTCTTGATACAGGTAACTTGAGCGTGCAAAACTCAGCAGCGTTGCAGTTCTTTACACAAACCATTGCGCCTGGCACGTACTACCATACCCCATTCAAAGGTACTTACATGTTTGGTCTTGCCCAATTACCCTCTGAATGGCACAAATACACAATCCGTGTCTCAGTTGTCTCAAGGCTTAAAAATCTTTATTTAACCTGTCTCCTCCCCTTCATCTACACTGATTGAAGTGGATTTAACAAGTGACATCAATAAGGGATCATTGCTTTCACCTGGTCAGTGTACGTCATGGAAAGAGCAGGTGTCTTAATGTTTTATAAACTCAGTGAAATTGCATTACACATGTATTAATGACAGAATGCATTTTAAACGCCTTTGTATGACGTAATACAATTATTTTATCGATTGGAGTGGGAAAAAAGGTGCTTGTGCATTGATAAGCACATCAAAGTTGGAATTAACAATAAGTTATAAAATAAAGACTGCACTTCTAAAAGCCTATTTCACACCACAGCCTGCTGAATTTGCAAGATAACTTTTCTTTCATTTTGATTTCGGAACAAATTAAAATGTGACACTGACTCGCCCATTGATGTTTCACCATTGTCTCAATGAAGAGTTCGGCGTTCGACAAGCCGTGTGCAACATGCACGCACAGCGGCAGGCGGACGAGCAATGTCCACCGTTGTAGTACGGATGAAGCCTGAGCTGGAATGTGAAGCTGACTGAAGCTGGTTAGCTTTAGAAAACCCTGAGTAGATATAGCTTGCTTTGTAGGATACCCCTCTGTTTTACAGAGTTGTATGTCAATCATGGCATGTTCCACACCCCTGAGAGGCTCAAGTCTATCTAGATATGGGCAAGGCCACGTGTTGCGGGGCATACACAACCAGCTTCAAACATACATTTCAAATTCTTATCATAAGATCATACATTTGGTGCTCCCTTTTTAAGCGTATGGACAGTCTCAAGTGTTTTTACTGTAACTCTGCTGGTGCAACACAGTACAGACGTGTCACCAGGACGTTTCCCCATTACACAGCAGGCCTTTCCGGCCCAGCGGCCTGCTTTAGATTTCAACCTAACCTTAACACAAGCACTATCTTTTCATCATGGGCCCTGGACCCTTTCATTAACCTCTTTCAGCAGGATGGGAGGGCAACGGGCAGCTGGGCTGGATTTGGGCAGAAATTGGAAACAGCTGTGGGTGGTTGGTAAAGAGAGGGAGGGAGTGGGGTGGGCAGACCCTGAAATAAACAGGGGGACCCTTTCAACCTGAGCACTTACAACCTTGAGTTGGACACATTAGACTTAGCAGAGCTTTATGAGGCTTACCTAGTACAGTGGTTCTCAACCAGGGGTACTAGGACCCCCTGGAGGTACTTGGCCATCCACAAGGGATACTTGAGACGACTCATGAGACCATCAGATTACTGGTAAAATGCACATGAGGGGGTACTTCAGGGGTACTCCGGGCAGAGCAAAATGTACTTTGTGGTATTTATTCATGTCTATCTTAGTTAGCGTCATATCATGCCAACTCACATCAGATAAAACATGTGTAATACTTACCTGCTGTCTATTATAAGCTTTAGTTACATACATATCTTATAATTGTACATGTTTGTTTTACTTCTCAACTTTATTTTGAATGGAAAGCATCGCAGAGATATGCATCATTTATAGGTCGATTTATATAATCTGAATTTGGTTAGGTGGACAACATTTTATTTTGGGCGCACCCCCATAGAACCACCATGTTTTTACAGCATTGTTTAGACGGTAACGACCTATTGGCACATTGCCAGCACGTACTCAGACAAGTTTTTATATTTGCAAATTATGTAATTTTTATTGTAAAACATTGAAAAGTGCCTCCCGAGTGACGCAGTGGTCTAAGACACTGCCTCGCAGTGCTAGCTGTGCCACTAGAGATTCTGGGTTCAAGTCCAGGTTCTGTCGCAGCCGGGAAACCCATGGGTTCGGCGCACAATTGGCCCAGCGTCGTCCGGGTTAGGGGAGGGTTTGGCCGGCAGGGATGTCCTTGTCCCATCGCGCATTAGCGACTCCTGTGGCAGGCCGGGCGCAGTGCACGCTGACATGGTCGCCAGGTGTACGGTGTTTCCTCCGACACATTGGTGTGGCTGTTGTCCGGGTTAGGCATTGTTTCAAGAAGCAGTGCGGCTTGGTGTTACAATGATGCTTGTACGAACTCGAAACCAGTCGCAGAGAAACACAGCTAGCAGAGGTAAGGGTAAATCCAGATCTTTACTTAAAGTCTTGACAGAAACAAGGCAACAGCACAAGAGTGCACTAAACAAAACATAAGACCTAAGCAAGGATCCAGGCCAACAGGCCAACAGATAATGTGAATCAGAACCGATTGAATAAAAGAGCCCAACGAGCCTGTCGGGGACTGAAGCGTTTAGCCTCCTGGATGTAGGCCAGGTTCTTGTGGTCCGTCCAAACCGTAAAAGGATGTTCCGAACCCTCCAACTAATGCCGCCACTCCTCCAAAGCCAGTTTGACCGCAAGCAGCTCCTGATTGCCGACATTAAAGTTCCTCTCCGCTGGAGTGAGACGTCTGGAGAAGGCGGCACAGGGATAAAGCTTTTAGTCTTTAGCCAAGCGCTTAGACAGAACCGCACCCACGCCAACGTCAGAGGCATCCACCTCTACCATGAAGGTAAGAGAAGGATCCGCATGAACTAGAATGGGTGCAGCAGAAAACCTACATTTCAGGTCCTGGAACGCCCTCTCAGCAGCAGAGGTCCAGCTTACATACCCAGCTGAGCCCTTGGTGAGTGCTGTCAACGGCACAGCCACAGAACTAAAGTCTATCACAAATTTCCGGTAGAAGTCCATCCGTACACAGCCTTGAGACACGATGTACCCCAGGAATGAGATCTGAGGAACGTGAAACTCACACTTTTCTGCCTTCACGAACAAGTGGTAAGAGAGGAGTCTTTGAAGGACCTGGCGAACATGTTGGACATGTTCAACCATGGACCTGGAGAAGATGAGGATGTCATCCACGTATACAAACACTAACTGGTGAAGGAAGTAGAGCAGCACGTCATTAACCAGGGCCTGGAAAACTGCTGGAGCATCAGTAAGTCCAAACGGCATGACATGGTACTCATAATGTCCATTTGGGATGTTGAACACTGTCTTCCACTCGTCTCCCTGTCTAATGCGCACCAGATTGTACGCGGTCCGTAAATCCAATTTTGAGAAAAACGTAGCTCCCTGGAGTCTCTCAGAAGCTGATGACATAAGAGGCAGAGAGTAACGGTTCCTGATGGTAATGTTATTCAAACCCCGGTAATCGATACAGGGACATAATCCCCCATCCTTCTTCCCAACAAAGAAAAAACCCACTCCTGCAGGTAACGTGGACGGATGAATAAAATCAGCTACCAACGCATCCTTAATATAACTGTTCATGGCTGCAGTCTCTGGACCAGAGAGAGAATACTGCCCTCGTCTCGGAGGAGTAGTGCCAGGCATCAAGTTGATGGCACAATCGTAGGACCTGTGAGGAGGTAGTTCGCTGGCCCTTTGTTTGCTGAAGACCTGACACAGATCCCAGTAATCCCGAGGTATGCGGGAAAGATCAGGCTTGTCATTCCCAACCGGGGGAACAGGAGCATCGGAAGCCTCCAGACGAGCAGGACCGGAAAGATGAGAAGAGAGTTGCTGGCAGGTAAGCTGGCATGAAGGACTCCCACCCAGAATCCTTCCCAAGGGCCACGTATGTCCAAAAACAAGGGGAAGCTCAGGAGAGTCCACCAGATGTAACTGGATAAGCTCCACATGGTAATCCAGAACTCTTAGCAGAATAGGCATGGTCAGTTGCTTCAACTTCCCATACCCTAGGGGTTGACCATCCAATGCAGTGACCGACAAAAGAATGTCCAGCTTAGTGAGAGGCAGCCCCTGTTGGCGAGCTAATGTGCGATCCAGAAAACAGCCGGTAGCCCCAGAGTCTATGAATGCAGGAATGTCCAACTGCCCATTGTCCTACCGCAGGTTGGCCGGAAGCATGGTGCATACCGGGTCGGCAGCTGGAGACTGTATCTGACTCGCCAGTATTCTCCTGTTTACTGACGAGTCATCCCGTTTCCCGTCAGCTCAGGACAGGAGTCACGGAAGTGTCCAGACTGTCCACAGTAAAGACAATGTTGCTCGTTAAAACTTCTTACGGCTGAAATCCCGTTAACGTGATCGATTTGACAACAGCCAGTGAAAGTGCAGGGCGCCAAATTCAAACAACAGAAATGTCATAATTAAAATTCCTCAAACATACTAGTATTATACACCATTTTAAAGATAAACTTGTTGTTAATCCCACCACAGTGTCCGATTTCTAAAAGGCTTTACGACGAAAGCATACCATGCGATTATGTTAGGTCAGCGCCAAGTCACAGAAAAACACAGCCATTTTTTTTAGCCAAAGAGAGGAGTCACAAAAAGCAGAAATAGAGATAAAATTAATCATTAACCTTTGATGATCTTCATCAGATGACACTCATAGGACTTCATGTTACACAATACATGTATGTTTTGTTCGATAAAGTTTATATCCAAAAAACTCAGTTCACATTGGCGCGTTATGTTCAGTAATGTTTTGCTTCCAAAACATCCGGTGATTTTGCAGAGAGCCACATCAATTTACAGAAATACTCATCATAAATGTTGATGTAAATACAAGTGTTATGCATGGAATTAAAGATATACTTCTACTTAACGCAACCGCTGTGTCAGATTTCAAAAAAGCTTTACGGAAATAGCACACCATGCAATAATCTGAGTACAGCGCTCAGGCACCAAATCAAGCCATACAGATACCCGCCATGTTGTGGAGTCAACAGAAGTCAGAAATAGCATTATAAATATTCACTTACCTTTGATGATCTTCATCGGAATGCACTCCCAGGAATCACAATTCCACAATAAATGTTTGTTCGATAAAGTCCATCATTTATGTCCAAATACCTCCTTTTTGTTTGCGCGTTAAGTTCACAAATCCAAATTCAAGAGGCGCAGGCAATTAGTCCAGACGAAAAGTCAAAAAGTTCCATTACAGTTCGTAGAAACATGTCAAACGATGTATAGAATCAATCTTTAGGATGTTTTTATCATAAATCTTCAATAATATTCCAACCGGACAATTCCTTTGTCTTTAGAAATGAAAAGGAACAGAGCTCGCTCTCACGGCTGCGTGCATGATTTAGCTCATGGCATTCTGCCAGACCTCTTAGTCAAACGGCTCTTATTCGCTACAGAACTCATATGGCAGGTTTTTGCCTGTTATACTCACAGACATCATTCAAACAGTTTTAGAAACTTCAGAGTGTTTTCTATCCAAATCTACTAATAATATGCATATCTTAGCTTCTGGGCCTGAGTAGCAGGCAGTTTACTCTGGGCACCTTATTCATCCAAGCTACTCAATACTGCCCCCCAGCCATAAGAAGTTAATACTGCGCCTTCTCTCCAGAGCGGAATGTTTGGTGCGTCCCAATTTCATCGGCTCCTCTGAAGTATATGAAGGGGAACCAGAACCGAATTGAGAACTCTGACGGGGTACAGAACACGCAGGCGCAGCATAAGGCAGTGGGACACCCGAAGAATCAAATCCCTCAGTGGGACCCGAAACACTGGAGACCACTCGGAACCCCTTCATCCTCTCACAACAACGTTCCCGGAGCCGGTTGTCAATCCGGATGGCCAGAATGATGAGCTCCTCCAGAGTGTCAGGGTTGTCCCGGGAAGCCAGTTCATCTTTGAGGACCTCGCTGAGTCCGTTCAGAAAGGCTGAGTGAAGTGCCTCTGTATTCCAACCACTCTCAGCGGCGAGCGTCCGAAAGTCAATGGCGTAATCCGCAAAGAGTCTTTGAGCAGTGTTCCCTCCACTGATGGGGTGATCAAAAACCCTCCTCATCTCCTGGGTGAAGCTTTGCCAATTAAAACAAATGTCTGATTACTGCTCCCATATGGCCATGGCCCAAGCCAGAGCCCGTTTTGAGAGCAAGGAGCTGACGTATGCCACTCTGGAATGCTCGGTGGGAAACGTTGATGCCTGCAGCTCGAAGAGGAACCCAGGACACCTCCCAGGATGCCACTCATAGCGCTCCGGTGCTGGTAGATGAGGCTCCCAAAGGGAGGAAGACACTGAGCTGGTAGGGAGTGGAGGATTAGGAACAGCCACAGGTGCAGCAGCCGTTGGTCCCATCTGTCCTGTCCGCAGAGTGGACACGAGTTCTTAAATCACCCGACAATGCCTGCAGGCACGCCTCATGGTGGCCAATCACAGTTCCATGGTGGGTGAGAGCTGACCATAAATGGTGGAGTTTGGCATGCTCCTCGGACGAGTGAGAAATCTCTGCTGGGTCCATTATTGGCTTAGGTCTACTGTTACAATGATGCTTGTACGAACTCGAACCCAGTCGCAGAGAAACACAGCAAGCAGAGGTAAGGGTAAATCCAGATCTTTACTTAAAGTCTTGACAGAAACAAGGCAACAGCACAAGAGTGCACTAAACAAAACATAAGACCTAAGCAAGGATCCAGGCCAACAGAGGAACCTAAATAGCCAGGCAACCAGGTGAACAGAGAGGGCAATCAAACACAGGTGAAACTGTTACGTGCCTCCTAGAAGGAGGGAGGTGCAGGAATCAGGAGCAGGAGAGCAAGGAAGTCCCAGTGGCACAATAGTTTATAAGTAGTCCCAACTCAACAACAACATGGGGGGAACACGCCCAAACGAGGTCGCCACACATAGGGAAATAAACGCTACACACGGAGGAGAAACCTCTACTCCTAAACACCATCCAAAACGGTACAACTGCCGTGAGAAAAGAAAACACCATGGTGCAGACACGCACCCCTAACAAAGTAACCACAGCAAAACAATCCCGCACAAAGACTAGCAAGCAGCGGAGGTTAATAAACCCACCGAAATCAACTAATAGGACACAGGTGTAAACAGAACAGACAGACACAAACGAAAAGGAAAAATGGATCGGTGGCAGCTAGTAGGCTGGCGACGACAACCACCGAGCACCGCCCGAACAGGGAGAGGAGCCACCTTCGGTGGAAGTTGTGACTGAAACCAATAAAAACAATCAGGGTACCCTGGGAACTAGAAACAAGGTAAGGGTGCCCTCCAGCGGTAACCTAAGGAAACACTCAAAATTCAACAGAAACTGTGACACTTGGTTGGGTTGTGTTTCTGAGGACACACTGCTCTCGACCTTCGCCTCTCCAGAGTCCGTACGGGAGTTTTAGCGATGAGACAAGACTGTAACTACTAATTGGATACCATGAAATTGGGGAGAAAAAGGGCAACAAAAAAATTACATTGAAATCAATATTGTTTGTTGTCTCCATCCGTCTGTCCAAACAGGAAAGGGTAAACCTGAATTAGGAAATTCCAAGGACACTAGAGGGGTGCCCGGGGTTCAGACCAAGAAGGTTGGGCCTTAGTATATTTATGAACAATTTGTCATTTATCCTATTTGACAATTTAAGTATTATTTTCATTATAATTTACTTTGATTCCTTAATGACACCATATTAGCTAAGTTATGGGGAATTTTATTTGTAATTTGAATCTTTTGTTGTTTGGTTTGTCTTGGTAGGAGGAGCTACTTCTACAAAAAGGACTGGTGTCTCCTCACGGCAGGACACTGACACATGTAGTAGCATATGTCACCTTTTAGGGCCCAAGCCAAATGGGAATAGCCTACAATCAAGTTTAAAGCTGAGATCTGCGAAATGTGAAACAGCGTCACTGGTCGCCCCAGGCGCATTTTTTATTGTTTTTGTTTTGTTGACTAAACGAAGGTAAAAAGCGTTCGAACAGAGGTGAGCAGTACATATTCTGCTGTGGTATCGAGCGTGCAATGATGTCTGAGGGAGAACTTTTCTTGTTTCGTTAGTAATTTCTTTGTTGATGTAATATTGCAAACAGACGTGGCAGTTTCACCAATAATGGTTCCATTTTTAAGTTGAGCCTTTTTTCAAGTTTGTCATATTTTTGTATTGTTTTGTCCTGCACTGTAAACAACTCCCAATGGGACCTGGAACTCCACATTTTCTAAAATAAGCCAATGGTGTACTGCTGCCACTGTTCCAATGCTTTCAACTTTATAATCCTAAACTGAGATTTTGTATGAGAACTAATGTACAATGTTGTGAAGCACATTCAACAAGATGTATGGAAGTCGCTGGGCTGCCATCTTGAGGTATGGATATGTACTTTTTACAATGTCATGCCTTTCAAACTCTCCTATCCAATAAAATATGATGACCGATGGCCTAAACACAACACTGCACATTGCACATTCTCCAGATAACTGAAACGTATATCAACATTTGCCTTGATGGGAGACTGCAAATACAACCAGACAAAGAGACAAGTGTTTAAAACTTGCAAAGAGAAAAAATACATATTTGTGAAGATACAGTACCAGTCAAAAGTTTGGACACACCTACTCATTCAGGGGTTTTTCTTTATTTTTACTATTTTCTACATTGAAAATAATAGTGAAGACATCAAAACTATGAAATAACACATATGGAATCATGTAATAACCCAAAAAGTGTTAAATAAAAATATATTTGACATTTGAGATTCTTCAAAGTAGCCACCCTTTGCCTTTGCACACTCTTGGCAAAATTAAGAAAAACCCTTGAAACAGTAGGTTTGTCCAAACTTTTGACTGGTACTGTATGTCTCAACAGTTGTCTAATAAGAATGCGTTTCAAGTAATATATTTTATCCTATCCTTGACCTCAGGTGTCAAGTAAGTTGTTATGGTCTGTTGATACATGCAACATATATCCCTTTCATATACAAACAAAACATTTTGTATACCTGAAATGGGTAGGAGGTAAACAACATGGTAAATTAAATCCTACCTAAAGACCTAGTCATGATTCCTGCATTTTCACAGACCCTGTAACCAAAATACAAGTATCTGGTCTGTATGAATGGATCTCTGCTGTTTTGCAGGTAAATTCATGAACACTTTGATTGTTTAACACCTCCCTAACTTGAACTGCAAACACCCTCCTTGGTTAACAACACTCAACAACCCCCTCCCCTCCCAGTTTGCCAGTTACCCACTGATATGTATAAAAGGGGTATACCTGCAAATAAGTGATAAATTAGGGGCTGTTTGAAAGGGGTCATGTAAACATTGCCTTGTCTTTTTTACAGGTAAAATACCACATTTGTCTGAAATGGATAATTGGTTGGTTGGAATTAAACCTGGATCAAATGAAAAGAGGAAGTACCAAACTGGAATAACTGTCTTCAACAGTCAGACCTAACATCCCATCCTACATTCATTCATCATTTACCATCTAATTATGGTGAAAGGAAAAAGCCTACAGGGGAGGGCGTGCCTTACATTCCCGACACGGCTGCAGCTCCCTATCACACCAGCTGACAAGCTACTGTATTATGCAGTAGAGATATGTGGCATGGAGATGTGGGAGGATGGTCTGTTGGGTGGCTCAGTAAAAACCATTTGCTCCCTCGTCTATATCAGAAGGCGTCGATGTGTGCGGGATGACGTGAGAGTGCTGGTTGTAATGTCACATGCTGTGGCTTAGGACAGGAGAAGTGCATCTCGGGTTTAGACTCAGACTGTAAAGGACACATGCTGGTGAATTTATAGTGGTATTAAACATTAAATGCTATAATGCAATAGAAATTTAATGACAGGGAAATGGGATAGTTAATAACGCTCTCAGTAAGCTGCTTCCTTGAGCTTCGATGGGGGCCACAATTGGGTCAAGTAGACTGGAGCATTAGCGGAAGGGCAACAGGGTTTTTTAGGACTTTTCTACTTTGAAGTGTGTGTGTGTGATAGGGGGCATTAATCACAGTAATGTTGCTGCATTTCTACCACAGACAGTCAATGATGCCTTCATATTCTAAAGGGAATATTGCATCCTTTTTTCAGCTAATTGATGTACTGCTGCTACTGGGCCTCGGCAGTTAAGCTTTCTGTGGATGTTTATTGCATCGTATCTCATAGAATGGCTAAGAGAATGCATTTGCCTCACTTATTAGGAACATTCGGTCTTCTTTTACATAGTATCAAGCAAGTGACACTAGTATGTGATAGTGGGGAGGCAGGGTTGGGGAGTAACGGATTACATGTCACATGCTGTGGCTCATGTAATCCGTTACATGTAAGGGATTACAAAAAAACGGTTACTGTAATCCGTTAAATTACCAGCTAAAACATTGTAATCAGATTACAGATACTTGAAAAAAACTAGATGATTACTTTGAGGATTACTTTTAAATTCAGAAAGGATGTTTCACACTTCTCTGTTTTCTCAATGACATTCAAATCAGCACTGAAAAAAGGCGCAGGTTTAAATTTGTTCCACCTGAGAAAGTCTGACCGTAAATCAGAGACCACTATGATGACACACCAAATGTGTTTGATGGATAGCGGGAAAATAGCAGGAAAAGGCTTTTGTAGGCTACAGTCCAAGCTGTCTTCCAATGGTGCGACTGCTGTCGGCATCCAAAGATTATCCAACTTGAATAAATGCTTGGAGTTAAGGATGACAGCAGTGGATACTTATTATTATTATTGATTATTTTTTATATCTACATAGCGCATTGATGTGAATCACATTGCTGCTCTCTCATTTAGCTATTTGCGCCTCATGGATTGTGGATGATGTGGATGGCTGTTCACAAACGTAAATGTGTATTTGAACCCAATAATGATTGAATTCAAGAAGTTTAAGTTGCCTATCAATCATCGTTTTTGAAACCAGTGGACAGCCAGTGAAAATGCACTCTTGCAAAAGCTGCATAGTGCGGATCCCAACCTATGGAATAAAAGTGGGGCTTTTATTGCTCAATCTAATAGTTACTACATCCATTTTGGAACTTATAAATGATATATATACAGTACCAGTCAAAAGTTTGAAAACACCTACTCATTCAAGGGTTTTTCTTTATTTTTACTATTTTCTACATTGTAGAATAGTTGGAAAGACATCAAAACTATGAAATAACACATATGGAATCATGTAGTGACCAAAAAAGTGTTAAAACAAATCATTAATATATTTTGTATTTGAGATTCTTCAAAGTAGCCACCCTTTGCCAGCTTTGCACACTCTTGACATTCTCTCAACCAGCTTCATGAGGTAGTCACCTGGAATGCATTTCAATTAACAGGTGTGCCTTGTTAAAAGTTCATTTGTGGAATTTCTTTCCTTCTTAATGCGTTTGAGCCAATCAGTTGTGTTGGGACAAGGTATGGGTGGTATACAGAAGATAGCCCTATTTGGTAAAAGACCAAGTCCATATTATGGCAAGAACAGCTCAAATAAGCAAAGAGAAATGACAGTCCATCATTACTTTAAGACATGAAGGTCAGTCAATCTGGAACATTCAAAGAACTTTTAAAGTTTCTTCAACTTTAGTCGCAAAAACCATCAAGTGCTATGATGAAACTGGCTCTCATGAGGACCGCCACAGGAAAGGAAGACCCAGAGTTACCTCTGCTGCAGAGGATGAGTTCATGAGAGTTACCAGCCTCAGAAATTGCAGCCCAAATAAATGCTTCAAAGAGTTCAAGTAACAGACATCTCAATATTAACTGTTCAGAGGAGACTGCATGAATCAGGCCTTCAAGGTCGAATTGCTGCAAAGAAACCACTACTAAAGGACACAAATAAGAAGAAGAGACTTGCTTGTGCCAAGAAACACGAGCAATGGACATTAAACCGGTGGAAATCTGTCCTTTGGTCTGATGAGTCCACATTTTTTACTTTTGGTTCCAACAGCCATGTCTTTAAAGATGCAGAGTAGGTGAACGGATGATCTCCAAATGTGTGGTTCCCACAGTGAAGCATGGAGGAGTTGTGAAGGTGTGGGGGTGCTTTGCTGGTGACACTGTCAGTGATTTATTTAGAATTCAAGGTACACTTAACCATCATGGCTACCACCGCATTCTGCAGCAATACGTCATGCCATATGGTTTGCGCTTATATCATTTGTTTTTCAACAGGACAATGACCCAATACACCTCCAGCTGTGTAAGGGCTATTTGACCAAGAAGGAGAGTGATGGTGGGCTGCATTAGATTACCTGGCCTCCACAATCACCTGACCTCAACCCAATTGAGATGGTTTTTGCGATGAGTTGGACCGCACAGCGAAGGAAAAGAAGCCAGCAAGTGCTCAGCATATGTGGGAACTTCTTCAAGACTGTTGGAAAAGCATTCTAGATGAAGCTTGTAGAGAGAACGCCAAGCATGTGCAAAGCTGTCATCAAGGCAAAGGGTGGCTACTTGAAGAATCTCAAATATACACTACTGTTCAAAAGTTTGGGGTAATTTGGAAATGCCCTTGATTTTGAAAGAAAAGCAAAAAAAATTGTCCATTACAATAACATCAAATTGATCAGAAATACAGTGTAGACATTGTTAATGTTGTAAATGACTATTGTAGCTTGAAATGGCAGATTTGTTATGGAATTTCTACATAGGCGTGCAGAGGTCCATTATCAGCAACCATCACTCCTGTGTTCCAATGGCACATTGTGTTAGCTAATCCAAGTTTATCATTTTAAAAGGCAAACTGATCATTAGAAAACCCCTTTTCAATTATGTTAGCACAGCTGAAAACTGTTGTTCTGATTAAAGAAGCAATAAAACTGGCCTTCTTTAGACTAGTTGCGTATCTGTAGCATCAGCATTTGTAGGTTCGATTACAGGCTCAAAATGGAAAGAAACAAAGACCTTTCTTCTGAAACTCGTCAGTCTATTCTTGTTCTGAGAAATGAAGGCTATTCCATGCGAGAAATTGCCAAGAAACTGAAGATCTCGTACAATGCTGTGTACTACTCCCTTCACAGAACAGCGCAAACTGGCTCTAACCAGAATAGAAAGAGGAGTGGGAGGCCCCGGTGCACAACTGAGCAAGAGGACAAGTACATTAGAGTGTCTAGTTTAAGAAACAGCCACCTCATAAGTCTTCAACTGGCAGCTTCATTAAATAGTACCCGCAAAACACCAGTCTCAACGTCAACAGTGAAGAGGCGACTCCGGGATGCTGGCATTGTAGGCCGAGTTCCTATTTCCAGTGTCCGTGTTCTTTTGCCCATCTTAAACTTTTTTTAAATTGGCCAGTCTGAGATATGGCTTTTTATTTGCAACTTTCTTTGCAACTCTGGCATTTATTTCTCAACTTGAATCAATGAGCCCAATCAGTCCTCCATGACAACAAAATCATAAAGAACAGAGTAGGGCTGGCTAAGTCCGTAGTTTTGGGGTTATGCTCAGGTAAAATAATTTGGCTAACCTATACTTCCATATTTCCAAGTCCTATTCTTGAAGATCAAGGAAAAACATTTGTTGGAATGACTGGAATTATGACTTTGGTTTTTAATGTAAAGATATAATTTAATCGTATTATTATATGTAGTAGAAAGCGATGGGTTAGCAGAAGCCTACAAAACCAACCAATAAAGTAAAATTGAACATCCATATATGGCCAGCTATGTAAACTTTTACATTGATATGTCCTGCATTTTTGTCTTCTTCTAATGACTCTTTAGGGGAAAGTAATCTAAAAGTAACTAATCAGAGTAAGTTACTGAGTTTGGGTAATCCAAAAGTTACGTTACTGATTACAACTGTGGACAGGTAACTAGTAACTGTAACGGATTATATTTAGAAAATTACCTACCCAACCCTGCCCAGCGGTTCAGAGCGTTGGGCCAGTAACCGAAAAGTTGCAGGTTTGAATCCCCGAGTTGACTAGATGAAAAATCTGTCAACATGACTTTGAGCAACATAAATGTTCTATTGGACAATCAAACAGTATGGAAGCCTTCCATCTCCAACAGCATCTGCCAGTGACCTCCTGATGTTGTAGACTCCCTGCAGGGATATGCGGATATGCGGTATCTGAGAGATAGTGGGGTCATTCCAACTCAAAAAGCATAAGAAAGAGGATTTTGACACTCACCATCTCCGATTGTTCTGAAATTGTTTCTGTTGTTAGAAACGATCCTGTAATATTATCTTATTGAAATATAATTTGATCTCTCAAAAATCAAGCACATTGATTGCACCCAAATCTGACATTTGAATTCATAGGATTCATATAGCAACGAACCGCCCTTGCTGTCTCTGCCTGGCCGGTTCCCCTCTCTCCACTGGGATTCTCTGCCTCTAACCCTATTACAGGGGCTGAGTCACTGGCTTACTGGTGCTCTTCCATGCCGTCCCTAGGAGGGGTGCGTCACTTGAGTGGGTTGATTCACTGACGTGATCTTCCTGTCTGGGTTGGCGCCCCCCCTTGGGTTGTGCCATGGCGAGATCTTTGTGGCTATACTCGGCCTCAGGATGGTAAGTTGGTGGTTGAAGATATCCCTCTAGTGTGTGGGGCTGTGCTTTGGCAAAGTGGGTGGGGTTATATCCTTCCTGTTTGGCCCTGTCCAGGGGTATCATCGGATGGGGCGACAGTGTCTCCTGACCCCTCCTGTCTCAGCCTCCAGTATTTATGCTGCAGTAGTTTATGTGGGCGGGGGCTAGGGTCAGTTTGTTATATCTGGAGTACTTCTCCTGTCTTATCCGGTGTCCTGTGTAGATTTAAGTATGCTCTCTCTAATTCTCTCTTTCTCTCTTTCTTTCTCTCTCTCGGAGGACCTGAGCCCTAGGACCATGCCTCAGGACTACCTGCATGATGACTCCTTGCTGTCCCCAGTCCACCTGGCCGTGCTGCTGCTCCAGTTTCAACTGTTCTGCCTGCGGCTATGGAACCCTGACCTGTTCACCAGATGTGCTACCTGTCCCAGACCTGCTGTTTTCAACTCTCTAGAGACCGCAGGAGCGGTAGAGATACTCTCAATGATCGGCTATGAAAAGCCAACTGACATTTACTCCTGAGGTGCTGACTTGCTGCACCCTCAACAACTACTGTGATTATTATTATTTTACCATGCTGGTCATTTATGAACATTTGAACATCTTGGCCATGTTCTGTTATAATCTCCACCCGACACAGCCAGAAGAGGACTGGCCACCCCTCATAGCCTGGTTCCTCTCTAGGTTTCTTCCTACGTTTTGGCCTTTCTAGGGAGTTTTTCCTAGCCACCGTGCTTCTACACCTGCATTGCTTGCTGTTTGGGAATTTAGGCTGGGTTTCTGTACAGCACTTTGAGATATCAGCTGATGTAAGAAGGGCTATATAAACAGATTTGATTTGATTTGAAATTTGATTTGATATAATATTCAATAAATATAGTACCTAATGTCAGATTTGGACCAATAATTGTTCTAACAATGAGTTAGACATAAGGAATCCAAAGAAATTGCCAAAAGTCACCCATGGACCTCCAATACCCCATACCAATCCTACCATAACAACCAGTATATAGTATCAGTTCTCTATCTCTGACAAGTATTATGGAGCTGCAGCTCAGAGAAATGTTTCTTCATCCTATGTAATGTATTCCCAGTGAATTTGGCAATGTTTTTTTTCTGCTGTTAGTTAGGGAAGTTGTTAGGTTTATGTCCCATCCTACATCCTGATATTACCATGTTCTGACCACTAGATGGTGTTGTTCCCTCCCCCTTAATGTTAAAGGGATAGTTCACACAAATTACAAAATTAGATATTGGTTTCCTGTATGGACAAGGTATGACAGCAATCCATGCTTTGGTTTTGTTTCAAATGCTAACTTTTTAGCATTTTCATTCTTCATATCCAAATAATCTAAGTAACATAATTGAGTTGCACAATCAGTTTTTAGATACTTTAGGATGATTTGGACATGAAACGTGGAAATGCTAAAAAAAGGTACCATTGACTTTAAATGGATTCGTGCCACACATGTTAAAAAGTTAGCCTTTGAAACAGTGGACAACAAAACGTAAGCATCAATTGCTGTCATACCTTGTCCATAGACTGCTTACAGAGTAAGGAAACCAATATTTAATTTTGTAATTTGGGTGAACTATCCCTTTAACATTGATGGGGAGGGAACAACACCATCTAGTGGTCAGAACATGGTAATATCAGGATGTAGGATGGGACATTAACCTAACAACTTCCCTAACTAACAGCAGAAAAAAAACATTGCCAAATTCACTGAGAATACATTACATAGGATGAAGAAACATTTCTCTGAGCTGCAGCTCCATAATACTTGTCAGAGATAGAGAACTGATACTATATACTGGTTGTTATGGTAGGATTGGCGTGGGGTATGGGAGGTCCATGGGTGACTTTTGGCAATTTCTTTGGATTCCTTATGTCTAACTCATTGTTAGAAAAATTATTGGTCCAAATCGGACATTAGTCCTGTTTGGTCCAAATCGGACAACAGTCCTGTTGTTTAGCATCTGCTTCATCTGACCACTTTTTTATACACTGAGTCACTGGCGCTTCCTGCTTTAATTTTTGCTTGTAAGCAGGATTCAGGAGGATAGAATTATGGTCAGATTTGCCAAATGGAGGGCGAGGGAGAGCTTTGTACACGTCTCTGTGTGTGGAGTAAAGGTGATGACGAATTTTCTTCCCCTCTGGTTGCGCATTTAACAAGCTGATAGAAATGAGGTAAAAATGATTTAAGTTTCCCTGCATTAAAGTCCCCGTCCACTAGGAGTGCCGCCTGGGTGAGCAGTTTCCTGTTTGCATATTTCCTTATACAGCTGACTCAGTGCGATCTCAGTGCCAGCGTCCGTCTGTGGTGGTAAATAAAAAAATTATGAAAACTCTCTTGGCAAATAGTGTGGTCTACAGCTTATCATGAAATACTCTACTTCAGGTGAGCAAAATCTAGAGACTTCCTTAGATTTCGTGCACCAGCTGTTGTTTACAAATATACACAGACCACCCCCCCCCTCGTCTTACTGGAGTGTGCTGTTCTGTCTAGCCGGTGCAGCGTATATCCCGCTAGCTGAATGTTTTCTATGTCGTCATTCAGCCATGATTCGGTGAAACATAAGATGTTACAGTTTTTGATGTCCAATTGGTAGGATATTCGTGATCATACCTCTCTAATTTATTGTCCAGTGATTGTACTTTGGCAAGTAATATTGATGGTAAGGGCAGACTTGTTGTTGGGGTGGGATTGGCGTGGGGTGTTGGGGGTCCGTGGGTGGCTTTTCACCATGTCTTTGGTCAAAAGCCACCCACGGGAAAAAATAGTTTTAGTCCAAATAGAAAAGAGTTTGGTCCAAATAAGATGTAATGTACTCTATTTATTTAATATTATATGAACCGGACATTTAAATGTCCAATTTGGGTGCAATCAATGAGCTTAATATTTCAACAAAATAGTGTTGCAGGAATGCTAATCTTATCTGTTTCTAACTACAGAAATGATTTCAGAACGATTTGAGATAGTGGGTGTCATGGTTTGGTGAAATGACATGGAACGACCCAGTGGGGTACCTCACTACAACATGCGGCTAGTGGCACCTTAATTGGGAAGGACGCAGGGCTGGCTCCAGGCATAAGCAACGTCATTTTCTCTCCGCCCCATAGCAAAATGTGTAGAATTGCAGGACATGAACTTTTAAACTCTCCAGGAGGGGGGCCACTAAACAAATTGGCCTGCTTTTCAAATCTTGTCTTGGGCCCCAAAAAGGCCCTGGGCCGACGGGCTCATAGTATTGGCTGGAAAGGAATTAATGGAATGGTGTCAAACACATTAAACACATGGTTTCCATGGGTTTGATACCATTCCAGTCACCCTATTCCAGCAATTATTATGAGCCGTCCTCCCCTCACCAGCCTCCTGATGCTCACTACCCAATCCCTACTAGAGAGACAGTGGGGTACCTCAATACCTTCCCAGCCCCCTACTCATTAATCACAGTACAATCTCTATTTATTTACTTATTCTAACTTATTTCTTCAGTTTAGCTACATTTAACAAGCTACATTAGCTAATGGAGTGCAGCACAGTTTGAGGGGAAAGTTGGACCTTTTCCAAACAATTCAGTCTTTACTGGGCTCAACTGCATGTAATTCAGATTTAACAGAAATCAACAGTTTCTATGGAGAGGAAACATAGTATGCTGTTGGACATGTTAGCCTTGATTGTTTTTAGTTGGTTAAATACACTACTGTATTTCATAGTCTTTAACATGCTTTAATCAATCGGATTACAGAAAAATTGTGCTAGATCCTAAATACATGCTAGCCAAGCCAGAATATGATGACCAATTTTGTTTGGCTTATGCAACGGTTCACTTGTTAAGTCCAATACCTTAATGTGAAATATGCAGATGAGAGCATGGTGTAAATGCTTCTACTGTACAGTATGCACTGTACTGTATCAATTAATATTGAGGGGGAAAAGGTCATTACTTCATGAGATTGTACAGAGCATACTCATTTATTTAAATGTACAGTACTGATTCACATGCAATGGGATTTATTTAAGATACTCTTTAAAAAGTTATACATGCATACCCTTTGTCTTCATGCAGGTCAAGGTGGTGCAGGAGTGCAGTAGGCAACCTCTTTGGATGGATGCCAGTCAGATTCAGCCTGATAACAAAAAATCAGCAAAAAGGACTACAAGGGCTGGAAGTGTAGTGTGTCTAAATGAGGAGCAGAGGGCAGGATAATGAACAGCTACAGAAGGAATAGGAATTTGAAGGAAAAGGATGCTACAGGAGCAGGCGGGGGTATGGAGAGCAATGACACAATTGTAAGAATGGTCCTTTCACAAACAGATGTAGGATCTTAATTTGATCACTCTTTTGTTGCTGAGATTGACATTTTTATGTAGCCTGCATTTGGCCAGCTAATAGTCTAACAACCGATCAAGCAACATTCTGGAATAAACATTCAAACCTTGGTGCTGCATATAATTTTGCTGTGACAATACGGTCCAAATTAAGATCCTACATCTGTACATAGACAACAAATCTCCCACACATACTGTGTACGCCCACTCACACAAATAGAAATACATGTATTGCATGCCAGTACACACACATGCATACAAAGATACGGTTTGGTACTCGTATGCCAAAGATATGCAACAGTAGATTTTCAATTTAATTATTTAGGAGCTTAATTTACTTAGCATAATAGTGCTAATTTGCCATTTTCCTCTTAAACCATTATGAGAATGAGATTACGCAGCATGCCTACACCATTAGGATAAATCAGAGTCGAACAGCACTTCTTCTAGTATTGTCATGTCAAAATAAATATACTGTACAGTTGAAGGAATATTCCAACATAACTCCTGTTTCCTGCAAATACATATTTCACTATTCATTTATCACAATTGCATTAAAATGATTCTATATGTTGATGAACAACATGGCTGTTGCATGGCTCAAGTCAATGTACTGCTGTAGGTGCTCATTGCTTGGGGTTCTGAAATTGGTAACGTTTCAAGCTATCATGATTATTAGAGCTTGAACCCCCCCCCCCCTCGCCTTTAACCCAATGTCTTTAAACTGACAAGCACAAAATGAAGGTTCTGGTTAGAATTGTGTATAGATTTTTAAGAGAGAATGGTGCAACATTTTAGAAATTAATTTTGTGAGGTTTTTGGCCCAAATAAAAAAGACGAACATTCATGCCTAATCCTACACAGACCATTAAACAAATAACCTGTGTTCTTTGCAACACACACGCGCACACACACACACACACACACACACACACACACACACACACACACACACACACACACACACACACACACACACACACACACACACACACACACACACACACACACACACACACAGGGGATGTGTTACTGGAGAATTCATATATCCATCCCCACACTCTTCCCCGGGGATGTGTGGCTAGAGACCCAGTCACAGTAAACATCCTGTGGCCCTAAACATGATGGGGATGGCTGTGTACATAGACCACACATTGTGGGTTACATATAACAAGATGAAGTAAATGCCATAAAAGCGATGTATAATGGCATACTTGGACTGTATGATCATAATCCATAGGAATAATTGGGAGTATTACGTTAGATGTTGTTACAGGCCTACTTCTACAAGAGTAAAAGGAATGAATCGTTTTCATGGCAAACTAATTAGCTGTAGTTGTAGGCAGCATCCATCTCTGTATGACAGTGTGATTCTTAACTTTTCCAAAATGAGGAGTATGGTTGAGGGTTCCCAATCTATTCTGGAAAAGATCCCTGCAATCCCCCTCGCTCCTGGAGTGGGAGAAAGAACATGATTTATGACGCGCTGCTGATACAATAATGCAAAACCACGGAGGAAAGTTTTAACTGATGCTTTCAAGATTGGTTAATGAACTGCTTGTTGGCAGAGGAAGTTTTTGGGGAAGTGTGTTGTGTGGGGTGGGTGGTGGTGGGCAGGATCCATGGAGCTCGTACAGTACAGCAGATGGGGGTGTTTGTTAGGGCTGCGCTCTCCAACACTGTAGCCTTGGTAACAGCATAGGAAAATGGCAGATGCTTACATGGTGGGGTGATGAACAATGCAGAAAATATATGACAATGTCCCAGTTTTTATAACAATACCAGTTTCGATCAACATAGTGAGAAGCGCAATGGACCACCAACATACAAAGGAATTCACTTGATATGCCCAGCTATAGCTGCTGTCATAGTACTGTTATACATTTAAAAAACTAAATTATATAGAAAACACATTGGAAATGCCAGTTCATACCAGTTTCCTATTAGTGGAAGACACTGTGTTTATTTACGAAACATGACATTTATGTGTAGGCCTATCATCGCTCTCGGCTCTCTTTAAGAACATGGATAGGAGGGGTTGTAATTTGCAAATGAACCTGAGGAACATTATGTCAAAGACGAATGTCACCACAACACCTTAGGGAGGAAGGGACCACTATTCGTTTTACATTTCTATGTAGATGAGCTTTCATAGCCGTGTGAATAGCTAATGTGTTTATTATGCTTATCAATTAAGGCCCTTCTCTGGGGTGAGAGTAGGCAGATGGGAATACAGCTGTGTGGAGTCAGAAAATTATCTCTGCCATTATCACAGGTTGACATTTATCGGGATGTCTCATGTACTGGAGGCAGCTCTGCAGGGTCGTCACTATCTGGCAGAGACACAAAGTAATAAAATCTGATTTAAACCTAACCCTAACCTTAACCCTAACCTTAACCACACTGTTAACCTTATGCCTAACCATAACCATAAGACCAAAAAGCAACAACAGCAATAATGAATTTTTACAATATATAGTCAAAATGTTAACTTTGCAGCTGGCCCGTCTAGTGGAAATCGTTCATATCCACCTCCAGGACAAGAGTCATCCAAATAAACGTCTGCACCATGTGCCATTATCAGGGCTAATCTCCCAGGCAGACATACACAGCACAGACCTCACAATGCACAGAACCCACACAGCCATAAGAAACTATGCTAAGACAGTCTGTGCTGTGTTAATATTGTAGATTGCATGTAACTAAATACCATTCATAGGTCAATTCAACTTTGCTGAAAGAATATGACTAGGAAAGTAAAATTGGTTCTATCCATTTCTGTTTCTGTGGTTTCAACACAGCTCTTATACAGGGCCCTAATTTCCTTTCCCCAGCATGCATCTGTGGTCTGCCCAGCACCCTGACGTGGCTGTTGTGTCTGGGCTGGTATTCTCTGAGTCAAACTGTGATAAACCCATTCCATTACAGAGACATGTCTTATGTACCATGCGGTCTGGTAGCTTTTTGTGATCATCACAATACAAGACAGACATGCCAGTTGTTCAATTACATTTTCCAAACAGAGGACAGAGCTTATGTAAGGGTAGATAAGGGTAGATAAACTTGAAGAAATAGCCAACCATTTGATAATGAAAGCGCAATGAAATGGTTGAACAAATGTTGCATACAAACTAATCAAAAACTGTACATGATTCACAACAAAACCTTACTTACAGAATATCCTGACATATAAGTCTTGAGGTTTTGCTTGCCTGAGGTAGATCTCATGATAAGCTGTAGACCACATGATTTACCAAGAGAGTTTTCATCTATCATTTTTGTAGCCGTCTATTTACCACCAGAAACCGATGCTGGCACTAAGACCACACTCAATGAGCTGTAAAAGGCCATAAGCAAACAAGAAAATGCTCATCCAGAGGCGGTGCTCCTAGACATGAATGCAGGAAAACTTAAATCCGTTTTACTTCACTTCTACCAAAATGTTTACTCCACACACAGAGACGCGTAAAAAGCTCTCCCTCGCCCTCCCTTTGGCATATCTGACCATAATTAAATCCTCCTGATTCCTGCTTACAAGCAAAAACTAAAGCAGGATGTACCAGTAACTTGCTCAATACGGAAGTGGTCAGATGGCGTAGATGCTAAGCTACAGGACTACTTTGCTAGCACAGACTGGAATATGTTCTGGGACTCATCCGATGGCATTGAGGAGTATATCACATCAGTCACTGGCTTCATCAATAAGTGCATCGATGACGTTGTCCCCACAGTGACCATACGTACATACCCCAACCAGAAGCCATGGATTACAGGCAACATCAGCATTGAGCTAAAGTGTAGAGCTGCCACTTTCAAGGACTCTAATTTGGACACTTATAAGAAATCCTGCTATGCCCTCAGACAAACTATCAAACAGGCAAAGTGTAAATACAGGACTAAGATTGAATTCTACTACACCGGCTCCGATGCTCGTCGGATGTGGCAGGGCTTGCAAACTATTACAGACTACAAAGGGAAGCCCAGCTGCGAGCTGCCCAGTAACACAAGCTTACCAGACAAGCTAAATTACTTCTATCCGCGCTTCGAGGCAAGCAACACTGAGGCATGCATGAGAGCACCAGCTGTACTGGATGACTGTGTGATCACGCTCGCCGTAGCCGATAAGAGTAAGACTTTTAAACAGGTTAACATTCACAAGGCCGCAGGGCCAGATGGATTAGCAAGACGTGTACTCCGAGCATGCGCGGGCATACTGGCAAGTGTCCTCACTGACGTTTTCAACCTGTCCCTGGCCGAGTATGTAATACCTACATGTTTCAAGAAGACCACCATAGTCCATGTGCCCAAGAACACCAAGGCAACCTGCCTAAATGACTACAGACCAGTAGCACTCACCTCTGTAGCCATGAAGTGCTTTGAAAGGCTGGTCATGGCTTACATCAACACCATCATCTCAGAAACCCTAGACCCACTCCAATTTGCATACCGCCCCAACAGATCCACAGATGATGCAATCTCTATTGCACTCAACACTGCCCTTTCACCCCTGGATAAAAGGAACACCTACGTGAAAATGCTATTCATTGACTACACCATAGTGCCCTCAAAGCTCATCACTAAGCTAAGGACCCTGGGACTTTTATATAAAAAAAATGATTTCACCTTTATTTAACCAGGTAGGCCAGTTGAGAACAAGTTCTCATTTACAACTGCGACCTGGCCAAGATAAAGAAAAACAGTGCGACAAAAACAACAATACAGAGTTACACATGGGATAAAGTACAGTTAATAACACAATAGAAAAATCTATGTACAGTGTCTGCAAATGTAGTAAGATTAGGGAGGTAAGGCAATAAATAGGCCATAGAGGCGAAATAGTTACAATTTAGCATTAACACTGGAGTGATAGATGTGCAGATGATGATGTGCAAAAGAGCAAGAAGATAAATAACAATATGGGGATGAGGTAGTTGGGTGTGCTATTTACAGATGGGCTGTGCACAGGTACAGTGATCGGTAAGCTGCTCTGACAGCTGATGCTTAAAGGTAGAGAGGGAAATATAAGTCTCCAGCTTCAGTGATTTTTGCAATTCATTCCAGTCATTGGCAACAGAGAACTGGAAGGAGAGGCGGCCAAAGCAAGAATTGGCTTTGGGGGTGACCAGTGAGATATACCTGCTGGAGCACGTGCTATTGGTGCTGCTATGGTGACCAGTGAGCAGAGATAAGGCGTGGCTTTACCTAGCAAAGACTTATAGATGACCTGGAGCCAGTGGGTTTGGCGACGAATATGTAGCGAGGGCCAGCCAACGAGAGCATACAGGTCGCAGTGGTGGGTAGTATACGGGGCTTTGGTGACAAAACGGATGTCACTGTGATAGACTGCATCCAATTTGCTGAGTAGAGTGTTGGAGCCTATTTTGTAAATGACATCGCCAAAGTCAAAGATCGGTAGGGTAGTCAGTTTTACGAGGGTATGTTTGGCAGCATGAGTGAAGGAGGCTTTATTGTGAAATAGGAAGCCAATTCTAGATTAAATTTTGGATTGGAGATGGTTAATGTGAGTCTGGAAGGAGAGTTTACAGTCTAACCAGACACCTAGGTATTTGTAGTTGTCCACATATTCTAGGTCAGAACTGTCCAGAGTAGTGATGCTATTCGGGCGGGAGAGTGTGGACAGCAATCGGTTGAAGAGCATGCATTTAGTTTTACTAGCATTTAAAAGCAGTTGGAGGCAACGAAAGGAGTGTTGTATGGCATTGAAGCTCGTTTGGAGGTTTGTTAACACAGTGTCCAAAGAAGGGCCAGAAGTATACAGAATGGTGTCGTCTGCGTAGAGGTGGATCAGAGAATCACCAACAGCAAGAGCGAGATCATTGATATATAGAGAGAAAAGAGTCGGCCCGAGAATTGAATCCTGTGGCACCCCCATAGAGATTGCCAGACGTCCGGACAACAGGCCCTCCGATTTGACACACTGAACTCTATCTGAGAAGTATTTGGTGAACCAGGAGAGGCAGTCATTTGAGAAACCAAGGCTATTGAGTCTGCCGATAAGAATGAGGTGACTGACAGAGTCGAAAGCCTTGGCCAGGTCGATGAAGACGGCTGCACAGTACTGTCTTTTATCGATGGCGGTTATGATATCGGTCGTGGCTGAGGTGCACCCACGACCAGCTCGGAAACCAGATTGCATAGTGGAGAAAGTACGGTGGGATTCGAAATGGTCGGTGATCTGTTTATTAACTTGGCTTTCGAAGATTTTAGAAAGGCAGGGCAGGATGGATATTGATCTATAACAGTTTGGGTCTAGAGTGTCTCCCCCTTTTGAACAGCTTTCCAATCTTTGGGGATCTTCAGACGATACAAAAGAGAGGTTGAACAGGCTTTTAATAGGGGTTGCAACAATTTTGGCGGAAAATTTTAGAAAGAGAGGGTCCAGATTGTCTAGCCCAGCTGCTTTGTAGGGATCTAGATTTTGCAGCTCTTTCAGAACATCAGCTGTCTGGATTTGGGTGAAGGAGAAGCGGCGCGGGAACTTGGGCAAGTTTCTGCAGTGGGGGGTGCAGAGCTGTTTGCCGGTGTAGGGGTAGCCAGGTGGTAAGCATGGCCAAAAACGCTTATTGAAATTCTCGATTATCGTGGATTTATCGGTGGTGATACTGTTTCCTAGCATCAGTGCAGTGGGCAGTTGGGAGGAGGTGCTCTTATTCTCCATGGTCTTTACATTGTCCCAAAACATTTTGGAATTAGTGCTACAGGATGAAAATTTCTGTTTGAAAAAGAGAGCCTTGGCTTTCCTAACTGACTGTGTATATTGGTTCCTGACTTCCCTGAAAAGTTGCATATCGTGAGGGCTATTCGATGCTAATGCAGAACACCACAGGATGTTTTTGTGCTGGTCAAGGGCAGTCAAGTCTGGGGCAACCAAGGGCTATATCTGTTCTTAGTTCTCCATTTTTTGAATGGGGCATGCTTATTTAAGATGGTGAGGAAAGCACTTTTAAAGAGCAACCAGGCATCCTCTACTGATGGGATGAGGTCAATATCCTTCCAGGATACCCGGGCCAGGTCGATTAGAAAGGCATGATCGCTGAAGTGTTTTAGGGAGAGTTTGACAGTGATGAGGGGTGGTCGTTTGACCGCGGACCCATTACGGACGCAGGCGATGAGGCAGTGATCACTGAGATCCTGGTTGAAGACAGCAGAGGTGTATTTAGGGGGCAAGTTGGTCAGGATGATATCTAAGAGGGTGCCCATGGTTACAAATTTAGGGTTGTAGGTTCCTTGTAATTTGTGTGAGATTGAGGGCATCTAGCTTAGATTGTAGGACGGCCGGGGTGTTAAGCATATCCCAGTTTAGGTCAACTAACAGTACGAACTCTGAAGATAGATGGGGGACAATCAATTCACATATGGTGTCCAGGGCACAGCTGGGGGCTGGGGGGGTCTATAATAAGTGGCAACGGTGAGAGAATTGTTTCTGGAAAGGTGGATTTTTAAAAGTAGAAGCTCGAATTGTTTGTGCACAGACCTGGATAGTATGACAGAACTCTGCAGGCTATCTCTGCAGTAGATTGCAACTCCGCCCCCTTGGCAGTTCTATCTTGTCGGAAAATTTGTGATTGGGGATGGAAATGTCAGAATTTTTGGTGGCCTCCTAAGCCAGGATTCAGACACGGCTAGGACATCAGGGTTGGCGGTGTGTGCTAAAGCAGTGAATAAAGCAAACTTAGGGAGGAGGCTTCTGATGTTAACATGCATGAAACCAAGGCTTTTACGGTAACAGAAGTCAACAAATGAGAGTTAATTTTTTATTTTTTATTTCACCTTTATTAACCAGGTAGGCTAGTTGAGAACAAGTTCTCATTTGCAACTGCGACCTGGCCAAGATAAACATAGCAGTGTGAACAGACAACACAGAGTTACACATGGAGTAAACAATAAACAAGTCAATAACATGGTAGAAAGAAAGAGAATCTATATACAATGTGTGCAAAAGGCATGAGGTAGGCAATAAATCGAATAATTACAATTTAGCAGATTAACACTGGAGTGATAAATCATCAGATGATCATGTGCAGGAAAGAGATACTGGTGTGCAAAAGAGCAGAAAAGTAAATAAATAAAAGCAGTATGGGGGGTGAGGTAGGTCAATTGGGTGGGTAGTTTACAGATGGACTATGTACAGCTGCAGCGATCGGTTAGCTGCTCGGATAGCAGATTTTTAAAGTTGTTGAGGAGATAAAAGTCTCCAACTCAGAGATTTTTGCAATTCGTTCCAGTCGCAGGCACAGAGAACTGGAAGAAAGGCGTCCAAATGAGGTTTTAGCTTAGGATGATCAGTGAGATACACCTGCTGGAGCGCGTGCTGCGGGTGGTGTAGCCATCGTGACCAGTGAACTGAGATAAGGCGGCACTTTACCTAGCATAGCCTTGTAGATGACCTGGAGCCAGTGGTCTGACGACGAACATGTAGCGAGGGCCAGCCGACTAGGGCATACAGGTCGCAGTGGTGGGTCGTATAAGGTGCTTTAGTAACAAAACGAATGGCACTGTGATAAACTGCATCCAGTTTGCTGAGTAGAGTGTTGGAAGCTATTTTGTAGATGACATCGCCGAAGTCGAGGATCGGTAGGATAGTCAGTTTTACTAGGTAAGTTTGGCGGCGTGAGTGAAGGAGGCTTTGTTGCGGAATAGAAAGCCGATTCTTGATTTGATTTTGGATTGGAGATGTTTGATATGAGTCTGGAAGGAGAGTTTGCAGTCTAGCCAGACACCTAGGTACTTATAGATGTCCACATATTCTAGGTCGGAACCGTCCAGGGTGGTGATGCTAGTCGGGCGTGCGGTGCAGGCAGCGAACGGTTGAAAAGCATGCATTTGGTTTTACTAGCGTTTAAGAGCAGTGGAGGCCACGGAAGGAGTGTTGTTTGGCATTGAAGCTCGTTTGGGGGTTAGATAGCACAGTGTCCAAGGAAGGCCGGAAGTATATAGAATGGTGTCGTCTGCGTAGAGGTGGATCAGGGAATCGCCCGCAGCAAGAGCAACATCATTGATGTATACAGAGAAAAGAGTCGGCCCGAGAATTGAACCCTGTGGTACCCCATAGAGACTGCCAGAGACCGGACAACACGCCCTCCGATTTGACACACTGAACTCTGTCTGCAAAGTAGTTGGTGAACCAGGCAAGGCAGTCATTAGAAAAACCGAGGCTACTGAGTCTGCCGATAAGAATATGGTGATTGACAGAGTCGAAAGCCTTGGCCAGGTCGATGAAGACGGCTCACAGTAATGTCTTTATCGATGGCGGTTATGATATCGTTTAGTACCTTGAGCGTGGCTGAGGTGCACCGTGGACGCGCTCGGAAACCGGATTGCACAGCGGAGAAGGTACGGTGGGATTCGAGATGGTCAGTGATCTGTTTGTTGACTTGGCTTTCGAAGACCTTAGATAGGCAGGGCAGGATGGATATAGGTCTGTAACAGTTTGGGTCCAGGGTGTCTCCCCCTTTGAAGAGGGGGATGACCGCGGCAGCTTTCCAATCCTTGGGGATCTCAGATGATACGAAGGAGAGGTTGAACAGGCTGGTAATAGGGGTGCGACAATGCGGCGGACAGTTTCAGAAATAGGGGTCCAGATTGTCAAGCCCAGCTGATTTGTATGGGTCCAGGTTTTCCAGCTCTTTCAGAACATGCTATCTGGATTTGGGTAAAGGAGAAGCTGGGGAGGCTTGGGCGAGTAGCAGCGGGGGGGCGGGCTGTTGGCCAAGGTTGGAGTCGCCAGGAGGAAGGCATGGCCAGCCATTGAGAAATGCTTGTTGAAGTCTTCGATTATCACGGATTTATCGGTGGTGACCGTGTTACCTAGCTTCAGTGCAGTGGGCAGCTGGGAGGAGGTGCTCTTGTTCTCCATGGACTTTACAGTATCCCAGAACTTTTTGGAGTTAGAGCTACAGGATGCGAATTTCTGCTGAAAAAGCTGGCCTTTGCTTTCCTGACTGACTGCGTGTATTGGTTCCTGACTCCCTGAACAGTTGCATATCGCGGGGCTCTTCGATGCTATTGCAGTTCGCCACAGGATGTTTTTGTGCTGGTCGAGGGCAGTCAGGTCTGGAGTGAACCAAGGCGTATATCTGTTCTTGGTTCTGCATTTTTTGAACGGAGCATGCTTGTCTAATATGGTGAGGAAGTACATTTAAAGAATGACCAGGCATCCTCAACTGACGGGATGAGGTCAATATCCTTCCAGGGTACCCGGCCAGGTCGATTAGAAAGGCCTGCTCGCAGAAGTGTTTTAGGGAGCGTTTGACAGTGATGAGGGGTGGTCGTTTGACCGCGGACCCGTGGCGGATACAGGCAATGAGGCAGTGATCGCTGAGATCTTGATTGAAGACAGCAGAGGTGTATTTGGAGGGCAGGTTGGTCAGGATAATGTCTATTAGGGTGCCCATGTTTACGGATTTAGGGTTGTACCTGGTGGGTTCCTTGATGATTTGTGTGAGATTGAGGGCATCAAGCTGGATTGTAGGACTGCCGGGTGTTAAGCATATCCCAGTTTAGGTCACCTAACAGAACAAACTCTGAAGCTAGATGGGGAGCGATCAATTCACAGATGGTGTCCAGGGCACAGCTGGGAGCTGAGGGGGGTGCGGTAGCGAGCGGCAACAGTGAGAGACTTATTTCTGGAGAGATTAATTTTTAAAATTAGAAGTTCGAACTGTTTGGGCATAGACCTGGAAAGTATGACAGAACTTTGCAGGCTATCTCTGCAGTAGATTGCAACTCCTCCCCCTTTTGGCAGTTCTATCTTGACGGAAGTGTTATAGTTGGTATGGATCTCAGAATTTTGGTGGCCTTCCTAAGCCAGGATTCGGACACGGAAGGACATCAGGATTGGCAGAGTGTGCTAAAGCGCGGTGAGTAAGGCAAACTTAGGGAGGAGGCTTCTGATGTTGACATGCATGAGGCCAAGGCTTTTTCGATCGCAGAAGTCAACAAATGAGGGTGACTGGGGACATGCAGGGCTGGGTTTACCTCACATCACCCGAGAACAGAACGGGTAGTAGGATGAGGGTGCGGCTAAAGCTATCAAAACTGGTCGCCTAGAGCGTTGGGGACAAAGATAAAAGGAGCAGATTATGGCGTGGTAGAATAGATTCTGGGCATAATGTGCAGACAGGGGTATGGAGGCGCGGGTACAGCGGAGGCAAGCCCAGGCACTGGGTGATGATAAGAGAGGTTGTATCTCTGGACATGCTGTCTCAATGGGTGAGGTCACCGCATGTGTGGGGGGTGGGACAAAGGGGGTATCAGAGGTACGGAGAGTGGAACTACAGGGTCCATTGCAAACCAAAACAATGATAATGAAAACTAGCCTGAACAACAGTATGCAAGGCATATTGATATTTGAGAGAGACATACAATAAGGCATAAAGTGATTGCAGGTCTTGATTGGGAGAGCTAGCTAAAACAACAGGTAAGATAACAGCAGCAAAACAGGGTGCTAGTCTAACACAGCAACAACAGGTAAAAATGGCGACGACTAGGCAGAGAGGGTCGGATTAACTACACACAGATCCTGAGTTAAAGCACAGAGCCGACAGATAAAACACAAATAAACAGAATGAGATACCGTGAATTAATGGACAGTCAAGCATGCATCAGCTATGTAGCCAAGTGATCATAGTGTCCAGGGGCAGCCGTAGATGGAGCAGGGAGGCCTCCACTAAGCTAGCACGCGGCGTTTAAAGTTAGTAGCCCGGGGGTGGTCTGCTCAGACGGAGGGGGTCTGCTCAGACGTGGTCGTGTCGACAGAGAATCCAAGCCAGATGGCGATGGCGAAAGAGAGGTTGTGAATTGTAGAATGTGTGTTGCTAACGGTGCTTAGCTTCTGGCAGTGGCGCTAGCTGCGCTAGCCGCAGCTAGCTGTGAGGATCAGAAGCAGTGGCTCAGGGATTACGGCAGGAATCCGGCGTTGTTGTCGAGAGACAGTCCGATGCTGGTAAATTGTGAGTAATATCCAGGCTAATAACAGGGCTGGTGTCTGTGCAGAAGGTAAAAGCTACTAGCAGCGGCAAAAAAAATGGCTAATTAGCTTGTAGCTGGTATTGTAGCCCAAGAATTCGCTGGTAGACCTCTTCAGCTAGCCGGCAGATGGCCTAGCTCGAGGCTAGCTCAAGGCTAACTGGTGCTTGCTTCGGGACAGAGGTGTTAGCCAGTAGTAGCCACTCCGGTTGCAGCTAGCTAGCTGTGATGATACGGTGTAATTGTCCAGAGTTGCGTCAGGAATCCGGTGATGTGTAGAGAAAAAGCAGTCCTATATGCTCTGGGTTGATATCGCGCTTGCAGACTGGCAGGTATTGGCCCGGTATTGAAGCTGGCTGTGTCCGAGTTGAGGGTGAAGACCGCAGCAGTGGCTAACTGACTACTAGCTAGTAGCTAGTTATCTGGCTAGCTTCTGATTGGGGTTACGGTTCTAAAGTATAAAAAAATAGCAGGTCCGTACCACATTGGGTGAGGCGGAATGTAGGAATGTATATTCAGTTCCTAGATGGAAAGTGAAATTAAAATATATACGAAATGTATACGAAAAATACGAAGACTATTTACTATTTACTATTTACACGCGACAGGACAATACAAACACACGTCCGACTGCTACGCCATCTTGGATTCAGACAAGTAGCTAGTTAGCTGGCTAGCTCTGATGGGGGTTCCGGTTCGAAAGTATAAAAATAGCAGATCCGTACCACATTGGGTGAGGCGGGTTGCAGGAGAGTATATTCAGTCCGTAGATGGAAAGAGTGATTAAAAAATATACAAAAAAAACAAGGAAAACGACTATTTACACGGGACAAGACGGGACAAGACAAACACACGTTCGACTGCTACGCCATCTTGGAATTTTATGACCTCCCTCTGCAAATGGATCCTGGACTTGCTGACGTGCCGCTCCCAGGTGGTAAGGGTAGGCAACAAGACATCTGCCATGCAGATCCTCAGGGTTATTGTGAGACAGCGCTCACCAACACGGCGGAGAATAGGCATCAACATATTACACAGAAATACGAAATAACATCATAAATGTTTTCTTACTTTTGCTGAGCTTCCATCAGAATGTTGTACAAGGAGTCCTATTTCCCGAATAAATCGTTGTTTGGTTTTAGAATGTCCATTTCTTCTGTCGAATTAGCAACCTTGGCTAGCATTGTGGCGCGAACATTCCCATCCTCTCTTGGCGCAAAGAACGGAAAATTCCAAAAGTCCCATTAAACTTTGAATAACTGATAAAACTCGGTTGAAAAAAACTACTTTATGATGTTTTTCTCATATGTATCCGTGTATACCGAACGCTTTTCAGAAGACAATGTCGAGCTCCCCCGCGCGCCGTCGAAGACAAAGAAAATACCGGACCTGTCACTCCAAAAGCTCTTATTCGGCCTCAGATCAAGCTAGGCACCCCATTCAACCTTCCACTGCCTGTTGACATCTAGTGGAAGGTGTATGAAGTGCATACGTATCGATAAATAAAAGCCAGTTGAATAGGCAGGCCCTGAAACAGAGCCTCGTTTTCAGATTTTTCACTTCCTGTATGGAAGTTTGCTGCCAAATTAGTTCTGTTTTACTCACAGATATAATTCAAACAGTTTTAGAAACTTCAGAGTGTTTTCTATCCAATAGTAATAATAATATGCATATTGTATGATCTAGAACAGAGTACGAGGCCGTTTAATTTGGGCACGATTTTTTCCGAAGTGAAAACAGCGCCCCCCTATTGACAATAAGTTTTTAAGAGCTTGTAAAGTAAGCATTTCACTGTAAGGTCTACACCTGTTGTATTCGGCGCATGTGACAAATAAAATGTGATTTGATTTGATACTGTGAGTAATTTGATCTCTTGGGATTAAAGTGATCATGAGAAATGAGACTTCCTGTCTAAGGTCTCTATCCCGCTCTGGCCACTTCCTCCATCTCATATACCTATCGCCTTTAATCTTTCTGATCTACTATCATCTTTCCCTTTTCCATATCTCTATCTCTTTTCATGAGAGTATGATACAGACTAAGACTCTTGCTGGCAAAAAAAAGTTTCCCTGCCAGTGATATGGAGAGGATAGGAAAATATGACGGAAACGTCAAAGACATGAAAGAGCTTAATTTAATGTTTCAATTAATTCAGACCGATGGATGGCCAGTAACACCTACATATATGAGAAACCAACATTTCTGTTACAACTACAGCAAGATGCATAATAAATGTGCATTTTATGATTATATATTATTATATTTACAAAATGTCACAAAGTTTAATAATGAATTATATATTTTCCAGTTCCATTATGTGTAGTTTTGCGAGGGTGCTGAGGCGACATTTGGAAATCAGAGTGGGGAGTGAGTTTGTGGTCTACATATGGGCTATGAATTGCTCTGAATATCTTGGAGATGCTTGTAAAGGCTGATGATTACTCTGAAGAATATACAGTATGCTTCTTATACATAGGTCTACTTTTAGCATGTCACTGATGTACAAGTAATGTACCTGTCATCTGGCCACTCAGAAACATATGTTCTCAAGGCCTTTGTACTATTCTAACATATATAGCCTGTCTTCTCTTGAGAGCCAGGTCTGCCTACAGCGGCCTCTCTCAATTGCATTGCTCACTGAGTCTGTACATACACTCTTACAAAAACAGGTGCTATCTAGAATCAAAAAGGGTTCTTCGGCTGTCCCTATAGGAGAACCCTTTGAATAACCTCTTTTGGTTCCAGGTAGAACCATTTTGTGTTCCATGTTGAACCCTTTCCAGAGAGGTTTCTACATGGAACCCAAAATAATTCTACATGGAACCAAAAAGGGTTCTACTATGGGGACAGCCATAGAACCCTTTTGGAACCCTTTTTTCTAAGAGTGTAGTCAAAGATTTCCTTATTTGTGGGTCAGTCACAGTGGTCAGGTATTCTGCCACTGTTTACTCTCTGTTCAGGTTCAAATAGCATTCCATTGCTCTGTTTTTTGGTTAATTCTGTCAAGTGATTATCGTTTTGTTTTCTTGTGATTTGGTTGGGTCTAATTGTGTTGCTGTCCTGGGGCTCTGTGGGGTCTGTTTGTGTTTGTGAACAGAGCCTCAGGACCAGCTTGCTTAGGGGACTCTTCTCTAGGTTAATATCTCTGTAGGTGATGGCTTTGTTATGGAAGATTTGGGAATCACTTCCTTTGAGGTCTCTCACTACCACTCTCACTCACTCTCACTCCCACTCTCACTCCCACTCTCACTCTCACTTGAAATGGATAAACTAAAGTGAAATAAACAATAAAAAGTGAACAGTAAATATATATACAGTGTTGTAACGATATGTAAATAGTTTACAGTACAAAAGGGAAAATACATTAACATAAATAAATGCCCTTTTCTTGTGGCAACAGGTCACAAATCTTGCTGCTGTGATTGCACGCTGTGGTATTTCACCCAGGTAGATATGGGAGTTTATCAAAATTGGATTTGTTTTCGAATTCTTTGTGGGTCTGTGTAATCTAAAGGAAATATGTGTCTCTAATATGGTCATACATTTGGCAAGAGGTTAGGAAGTGCAGCTCAGTTTCCACCTCATTATGTGGGCAGTGCGCACATAGCCTGTCTTCTCTTGAAAGCCAGGTCTGCCTACGGCATCCTTTCTCAATGCAAGGCTGCTCACTGAGTCTGTACATAGTCAAAGCTTTCCTTAAATTTGGGTCAGTCACAGTGGTCAGGTATTCTGCCACTGTGTACTCTCTGTTTAGGGCCCCCTCTCTCTCTCTGTTTCCTTACATTCCTATTCTTTCACAAACAGAGCTGTACAGTACGCAGTTGTCGGCCAGTGGATTCCTATGGGAGGTGAGCTAAGACAGCCAGCCTCTCTCTGTTCTACCAGACTGCGGTGGAATCCACTAATAGGCTTTGTGGCCAAACCTGATAAAGCCTCGTTCAAGATCAGGCCAAATTTGAGTGTGCCAGATCCCTGTGTCCCGTGTGAGGAGCACATAGATGAGACGAGGCCCAGCACATCGTCTTAGAGTCTATCTCCACTGTCTCCACTGTCTTGTCTGTCTGTGAGAGAGGCTGTGTGAGACGCTGTCTGTGAGTGCTTAGCCCAGTTTGAGGAGGCAGCATCAGCACTACAGCTGGTGTCTCCCTGAGACACATTCACATGACATTGTCTTTATACACACTCTCAGTGTAGGGTCTTCCTGTCAGATACATACATGTACACACAAACACCATCTTCTGAGGTACTGGCTACTAAGGAGTATGGATGAAAGTTTTGGATTAACAGTCATTAAGATATACATATACATATGTATACACAGGTAGGTGTACGTGTCTTCTATTGTTGATTGGGGGCTAAAAGTTGAGAAGTGATTAGGATATCTGTCATTATCCGCACCTCCTCACACACTGTAGTGGTGCATCTTTGAGATGCTTAGATCTGATCCATGAGGTTTGGACACATAAACAGTCTCAGAGCCCACAGCCTGTAGAACAATCCTTTCCCAAGCCCAAAGATGATTAGCACTTCCTCCTTAGACCCTCTGATCGTCGACTGTAAGATGACTTCATTACCATCTCCTACACCTGATTTCCTATTACGCTTTAAATACAGAAACTTTTGTTACCACAATAAATTACGTTCCTGGAATGTTTCTATTACGAGGGCGATTTCACACGTTATGTAGAAACAACACTGTGCAAGGCTGTGCTCAATGTGTTAATTACAGCAGACGAACACGAAGGGCATACCTAGCAACAGCAGTTTATCAAATACATCTACAACATAGAAACATCATAATAAATTGGTTCATTCCACCTTGGGGAGTAACAGAGAAAGTTATTGTAGATCAACCGATGAGAGGATTTTTAAATTCCGATTTTAGACTGATTAATATCCACAACACGGCTGGCTCTAAGCTGTGTTGCAATCTTGATAAATAACACTCTCTACTGTCTGAAATCAAGAAGAGCCATTTCGAGCTCTTCAGTCATTATTACAGTATTCATATCATTATCATTGCATGGCTCATACTTTTTCACTGGCCCTCTTTATAGACCAATTAAATAATAGCTTAGCTGGAGTGCACATTGAAGCATTACACCTGAGGTGTTGCGAGAGAGAGGCTGGCAGGAATGTAAATGCGAAGATAGAGGTGGCTGCTCTGACTTAGATAAGAAATTGGTTGACAAATAACCTTGACGACAATAGAGTTGCAACTCCTACACAATTATCAGTACGCCAACACTTCTACACTCCCAATTGTTATATTTACTGGAAAGGGTCTCAGGTACAGTCATGACCGAAATTAATAAAATGAGCAAAAAAAAACTGTATTAACTAAATAATACAAATACTGAGCTATATTGTATGCCCCAAAAAATGGGAAGTTATATTATTTCATACTAATACAATTTCTCAGAGAAAGAGATTTTAGTAAGTAATAATAAAATATAATCTCAAATTATTGGCACCCGTTTTCAATACTCTGGCACCCTCCCCTTACGAGGATAACGGCACTGAGACATTTTCACAAATGTTTTATGAGATTGGAGAACACATTGGGAGGGATCTTAGACCATTCCGCGGGGCAGAAACCTCGCAGAATTCTCGCGGGGCAGAAACCTCAGAGATTTCCCCAAGATTTCCCTGCACAACGTCTATTTGCACCCCTACTGGATGGAAACTACAAATGTAACGGCTGTGCTCAATGCAATGGCACTTCTAAATGTAGATCCTTCAAAACACCCCAAAACAGGGAAACAGATCCCAATTCAAGGTGTTATCACATGCTCCACTAAGGAAGTTATTTATCTTATAACTTGTCCTAAAAATGATGTGGGTAAAACAAAGCGCGAATTAAAAGTACGTATCTCGGAGCATCGTAGCACCATTAGATGCAAAAACTCGACTTACCCAGTTGCGGCCCACTTTTTGGAAGAAAACAACTCAATTTCGTCTCTACGTTATATTGGCATCGAACATGTCACCCTCCCTAGGAGAGGGTGGGCCTCGACAATTTATTGTTAAAACGATAAGCTGCCCGGATCTTTAGATTAAAGACTCTTGCTCTCTTTGGTCTCAACATAGACTTTGATCTGAAGCCATTCTTGTGATTTTGCTATTGTAAATGTTTGTAGGCTTATGTGGCCAAATTGTATCTATGATCGTACGCTATCCATTTATGTTTTTTGTATGCTATTTTAATATATGAGAATTAACCAATGATATCAGGCCACTCCTGGCCATGATTACAGACACCTGTGTGTGTCTTTTGACACTATATAAATTAGTAATCTCGCAGTGTTTGTCATTATACCCTGATGAAGACAGCTTGTCTGTCGCAACGTTGGACATAAATATTTTTGCATCTGAGCTCCTAGAGTGTTCGGCTCTCCTTTATTTTTTAAGTGTTCTACTCCGCTAGCCAGCACCTCGCCTAAATAGGTGTGCGTTGCTTTCGCCTCTAGATTATGAGATCCTTTTAGGAGCCTGGACCCTCTCTTCACAATTCAAGGTTGCGTTAAGTTCATCAGGAAGTGTATAGGGGATGTTGTACTATTCTAACATACATTTAATCCCAGTGCAAATGTTTCAATCAAGACTACAGGACATTCAATGATATAACTAGATGTGGCAGTTTAATTACTCTCATCTTTTCGATGGCAATCAAACAGGCAAAACGTCAGTACAGAGACAAAGTGGAGTCACAATATAACGGCTCAGACACAAGACGTATGTGGCAGGGTCTACAGACAATCACGGATTACAAAGGGAAAACCAGCTACGTCGCCGATGTCTTGCTCCCGCACAAGATAAACACCTTCCTGCTTTGAGGAGAACACAATGCCACCGACGTGGTCCATTCCCAAGGACTGAGGGCTCTCGTTATCCGAGGCCGACGTAAGACATTTAAGCGTGTTAACCCTCGCAAGGCTGCCGGCCCAGACGGCTTCCCTAGCGGTGTCCTCAGAGCATGCGCAGACCAGCTGGCTGGAGTGTTTACAGACATATTCAATATCTACCTATCCCAATCTGTTGTCCCCACTTGTTTCAAGATGTCCACCATTGTTCCTGTACCCAAGAAAGCAAAAGTAGCTGAACTAAATGACTATCGCCCTGTAGCACTCACTTCTGTCATCATGACAGGCTAGTTAAGGATCATATCACAAGGATCATATCACCTTCACCTTACCTTACCTGACACCCTAGCCCCCCTAAATTTTCATACTGACCCAATAGATCCACAGATGATGCAATCGCCATCCAACTGCACACTGCCCTATCCCATCTGGACAAGAGGAATACCTATGTAAGAATGCTGTTCATTGACTATAGCGTGCTTGGATCTCTGGGGACATTCTGGACTCTGATACAACTTCTTGGAACTATAGGGGGTGCTGTTCCGCATTAGCATATTTGGGTCTCCAAATTAAACTGCCTCGTGCTAAATTCTTGATCGTACAATATGCATATTATTGTTATTATTGGATAGAAAACACTTTCTAGTTTCTATAGCCGTTGGAATTTTGTCTCTGAGTGGTACAGAACAATATCTACAGCACTTTTCATGACAGGGGTCAGATTTCAGAAATTTTTACCCCTGATCTGGAGTCTGTTTTTAAGGCGACAGTGAATGCTATGAAAGAAACGACACTGCCTACGTCTTCCTCTGGGTGTCTGTACGTCATCACGTTTTGAATGGAATCTATTGCACAATCACAGCCACATAAAACACGAAAACGTGCAAGTACCGCTCTCTTCCTGCATGCGTCGTGCGCAACATGGACATCAGACCTGCCTCCTTCCAAATCGTTGTTTAGAGAGAATATTTCTCCGGTCATGTTTTTAGTCGTTATAGTTGTTTAAAAACATCATAATGTAGTTAATTTGAACCGTTTTATAGCAATTTATATCGCTTTAGTGCGATTTTGAGGAATTTGTTTGTTGTGCACTCTGAAACTTTGACACGTTTTGGGGTCCCGTTCGATCGTTAGTGGATATTTCGAAGGACAGAGGACATCTATCGACCAAAAGAAGATTAAACATAGAAGGATACATTGCCAAGAATCTGATGGAAGAACAGCTCAAAGTAAGCAATATTTAATATGATAAATCGTTGTTCTGTCGAAATATTTTAAAACGCATATTTGCCATTTTGTTTGTTATCGCCTCACTTGGCGAACCCTGTATTGAAAAGTAAGGATAATTTAAAAATGTAAGTCAGCGGTTCATTAAGAACTAATTTGTCTTTCGATTCCTGTCAACCCTGTATTTTTTAGTCAAGTATATGATTAGCTTTCAATTAAACTAGATCACTCTGAAAGATGACGTCAGACATTTTGAGGCTTGATTTCCTAGTATTTTCATGTGTAACCACGGTTTTGTATGGCTAAATATGCACATTTTTGAACAAACTGTATAATGTATGTTGTAAAATGATGTTACAGGAGTGTCATCGGAAGAATTCTGAGAAGGTTAGTGAAAAAATTAATATATTTTGGCGGTGATTACGTTATAGCGCTCTTTGGCTGGAATCGATGCTCTGTAACGTTTGCACATGTGGTATGCTAACTTATCGATTTATTGTGTTTTCGCTGAAAAACGCTTAGAAAATCTGAAATATGGTCTGAAATCACAAAACTGTGTCTTTCCATTGCTATGCTTTGTCTATTTTTATGAAATGTTTTATGATGAGTAAATTGGTCATACACGTTGCTCTATCTAGTAATTCTAGTCGATTTGTGATGGTCGGTGCAATTGTAACTGTGATTTCTACCTGAAATATGCACTTTTTTCTAACACACCTATCCTATACCATAAATATGTTATCAGACTGTCATCTGATGAGTTTTTTTCTTGGTTTGTGGCTATCAATATCTTAGTTTAGCCGAATTGGTGATAGCTAGTGGTGGAGAGAAAATGGTGGACAAAGAAAGATGGTGTATTTTGCTAACGTGGTTAGCTAATAGATTTACATATTGTGTCTTCCCTGTAAAACATTTTAAAAAACAGAAATGATGGGTTTATTTCACAAGATCTGTATCTTTCATCTGGTGTCTTGGACTTGTGATTTAATGATATTTAGATGCTACTATCTACTTGTGAAGCTATGCTAGCTATGCTAATCAGTGTGGAGGGGGTGGGTGATCCCGGACCCGGGGTAGGCTCGTTAGAGGTTAATTTTGAGTGTTATACTGTGTTCACAGCTGACAGACAGGGTAGAGGAGGTGGAGTGGCTATTCTTATTAAAAATCATTACTCTGTCTCTTTACTGAAATCCATTTACCTTGACAATTTTTTTTGCTACTATCTTTATACCTTTGTCTGGGGGAAAAGTATCAATAACTGGTATAGCGTCCTCCCTCGGCTAACCTTTGTGCACTTGAGTAGTTAACTAGTTTGTTGGTGTCACGACTTCCGCTGAAGTTGACTCCCCTGCTGTTCGGGCGGTGCTCGGCGGTCGTCGTCACCGTCCTACTAACCGCCACCGATCCCTTTTTCGTTTGTCTGTTTGTTTGTCTTATTAGTTGCACCTGTTTTTTTTTCGTAATGAGCTTCCCTATAATTAGGAGTTTGACCCGCCCTTGTTTTGTGCGGGATTGTTTTTGTTACGTGTGTGTAGTTGGGTTTTGGCAAGTTTGCTCTTTACGCCCTGGATGTTCGGGCTTCTTCGAGTTTCTTAAGAATAAATATAAGGAATATTTTTCCCCAAGCGGCTCTCTCTCTCTCTGCGTCTGGTTCTTTCGCCAACCTAGTCCCGCGTGACAGTTGGATCCTTTAACTAAATAAGAAGGTATTATCCTGGGTGACCTAAATTAAGATTGGGAGATGCACGCTTCAGACAATCTAATATACATGTGTAATGATCTACACCTAACCCAGCTGGTGACTAAGCCTACACGGACCAACCCTAAAGACCTTTCAATGTCAACTCTGATTGATCTTAGTTTTACGAATACACCAGAGAAATATGTTTCTACTGGTGTCTTCGCCCAATACATTAGTGACTATTGCCGAGTTGTTTGTGTTAGAGATGTGAGAATACAAAAATCTAAGCCTTATATCATCACAAAGAGAAACTTTAAAAACTTCAGTGAACAGGCTTTTTGACATTATATTTATTTCACTGACTTTGATTGATTCAGCTATCCCTGAACCTGATTTAGCTTTGAGCCTTTTTGCAGGTGTCTTCAATACTATTGTGGATAATCATGCTCCTTTCAAAAAATGAAGGGTTAAAGGTAGATTGAAGGCCTGGTACACTCCGGAATGATCAGAAGTCATTCATAAAAGAGATGATACTTGGGTCAAAGCCAGGAACATAGGCTTAGGCACTGACTGGCAAGCTTTATACCTCTACAGGATCAGTGTCCCTAAACTGGGATGGTTGTTGCTCAACATGCAATAATGTGACTATAATGACGTAAACAACAGCTAATTCTGGGACATAGACATGTCTTACATGGGCAGAAAGCTTCAATTCTTGTTAATCTAACTGCAGCGTCCAATTTACAGTAGCTATTATAACACCAAAAAATACCATGCTATTGTTTGAGGATAGTGCACAACAACAAAACACTTTTATCATGGCAACTGGTTTGTAACATTCACCTCAGAAGCTAAATAATGTACTTACATGCAGTAATCTTGCTCTGATTTATTACCCTGAGGGACCCAGAGATACAATGTAGTGTAGTTTTGTTTTTTATATTCAAATGTAGGAACTGGGTTGCGATTGGGAGACCAATGGGGCGGCGCACGATTGGCCCAGCGTTGTGTGGGTTAGAGGAGGGTTTGGCTGGCAGGGATGTCCTTGTCCCATCGCACACTAGCGGCTCTTGTGGCGGGCCGGGCGCATTGCACGCTGACACTGTCTCCAGGTGCATGATGTTTCCTCCGACACATTGGTGCGGCTGGTTCCCGGGTTAAGTGGGGATTGTGTCAAGAAGCAGTGCGGCTTGGTTGGGTTGTGTTTCGGAGGACGCACGGCTCTCAACCTTCGCCTCTCCTGAGTCCGTATGTGTAACGGCTTTCTTCTGTAGAAGGAGAGGAGGACCAATGTGCAGCGTGGTACGTATCCATATTTATTTGAATACTTTTCAATTATGAACAAAACAATAAACAGACYAAAACCAACGAAGCTACAGTCCCGAACTAGTGAACACAGACAAAACAGGAACACACGAACAGGAACAATCACCCACAAAACACATTACAAAAACAGGCTACCTAAATATGGTTCCCAATCAGAGACAATGACTAACACCTGCCTCTGATTGAGAACCATATCAGGCCAAACAAGAAACCCACCCCACATAGAAACAGAAAACATAGACTGCCCACCCCAACTCACACCTACCATACTAAAACAAAGAAAACCAAAAAAAGACTATGGTCAGAACGTGACAGTTACGACATGTTGCAGCGATGAGACAAGACTGTAACTACCATATTGGATACCACAAAATTGGGGAGAAAAAGGGGTAAACGTTTTTTTTAAATACATTTAAAAAAATACATTTAAAAAAATGATTTGGGTATGTCATTTTAGATAAAAAAATCCTAAAAGGGTCCGATCCTTTTTATGCAACATAAGGAATCATTGTGTAAGACAAATCAGAAAGTCTAAATCGGATTATTATGTAACCTATTACGGAAAAATTCCATCATTGATGCATTGATCTCATTGAATAAGCCTATTCACAATATATTGGGCTGGATGCTAATAGGGAAAACTTGCTGGAATGAATCAGAGAAATTACAGTCAAATCAAATCAAATCAAATGTATTTATTATAGCCTTCGTACATCAGCTGATATCTCAAAGTGCTGTACAGAACCCAGCCTAAAACCCCAAACAAGCAAGCAATGCAAGGTGTAGAAGCACGGTGGCTAGGAAAAATCCCTAGAAAGGCTAAAACCTAGGAAGAACCTAGAGAGGAACCAGCTATGAGGGTGGCCAGTTCTCTTCTGGCTGTGTCGGGTGGAGATTATACAGAACATGGCCAAGATGTTCAAATGTTCATAAATGACCAGCATGGTAAAATAATAATAATCACAGTAGTTGTCGAGGTGCAGCAAGTCGCACCTCAGGAGTACAATGTCAGTTGGCTTTTCATAGCCGATCATTAAGAGTATCTCTACCGCCTCCTGCGGTCTCTAGAGAGTTGAAAACAGCGGGTCTGGGACAGGTAGCACGTCCGGTGAACAGGTCAGGGTTCCATAGCCGCAGGCAGAACAGTTAAACTGGAGCAGCAGCACGGTCAGGTGGACTGGGGACAGCAAGGAGTCATCATGCCAGGTAGTCCTGAGGCATGGTCCTAGGGTCAGGTCCCCGAGAGAGAGAAAGAAAGAGAGAAGAGAGAATTAGAGAGACATACTTAAATTCACACAGGACACCGGATAAGACAGGAGAAGTACTCCAGATATTAACAAACTGACCCTAGCCCCCGACACAATAAACTACTGCAGCATAAATACTGGAGCTGAGACAGGAGGGGTCAGGAGACACTGTGGCCCCATCCGATTATACCCCGGACAGGGCCAAACAGGAAGATATAACCCCACCCACTTTGCAAAGCCAAGCCCCCACACCACTAGAGGGATATCTTCAACCACCAACTTACCATCCTGAGACAAGGCCGAGTATAGCCCACAAAGATCTCCGCCACGGCACAACCCAAGGGGGGCGCCAACCCAGACAGGAAGATCACGTCAGTGACTCAACCCACTCAAGTGACGCACCCTTCCTAGGGACGGCATGAAAGAGCACCAGTAACCAGTGACTCAGCCCCTGTAATAGGGTTAGAGGTAGAGAATCCCAGTGGAGAGAGGGAACGGCCAGGCAGAGACAGCAAGGGCGGTTCTGTTGCTCCAGAGCCTTTCCGTTCACCTTCACACTCCTGGGCCAGACTCACTCAATCATATGACCCACTGAAGAGATGAGTCTTCAGTAAAGACTTAAAAGTTGAGACGAGTCTGCATCTCTCACATGGATAGGCAGACCATTCCATAAAAATGGAGATCTATAGGAAAAGCCCGCCTCCAGCTGTTTGCTTAGATTCTAGGGACAATTAGGAGGCCTGCGTCTGTGACCGTAGCGTACATGTAGGTATGTACGGCAGGACCAACTCGGAAAGATAGTTAGGAGCAACCCATGTAACGCTTCGTAGGTTAACAGTAACCTTGAAATCAGCCCTTGCTTAACAGGAAGCCAGTGTAGGGAGGCTAGCACTGGAATCATTGTTG
>NC_036860.1:57131809-57150918 GCF_002910315.2 Salvelinus sp. IW2-2015
CACATAGAAACAGAAAACATAGACTGCCCCACCCAACTCACGCCTAACCATACTAAAACAAAAAAAAACAAAAAGAACTATGGTCAGAACGTGACAGTACCCCCCCCCCCCCCCAAGGTGCGGACTCCGGCCGCAAAACCTGAACCTATAGGGAGGGTCTGGGTGGGCATCTGTCCGCCGGGGTGGCGGCTCTGGCGCTGGACGTGGACCCCACTCCACCATGTCATTACCGCTTCCCTGGCCTCCTAGGAACGGCGACCCTCGCCGCCGACCTAGGATTGGCAACCTCTAAGCTACAATGTGCTGCCCATCTGGACTGAGGGCACCTCTGGACTGAGGTACAGACACTCGCGAACATTGACCTTGCAGGGGCACATCTTCTGGAGTAGGCTGATCGGGGTTGGGCGACACTCTGGTAGGACTGCCAAGTGGGCAGCTCCGGAAAGGCGGCGTTTTGGTTCTAGTCAGGATTCTAGCAGCCGTATTTAGCACTAACTGAAGTTTATTTAGTGCTCTATCCGGGTAGCCGGAAAGTAGAGCATTGCAGTAGTCTAACCTAGAAGTAACAAAAGCATGGATTAATTCTTCTGCATCATTTTTGGACAGAATATTTCTGATTTTTGTTAGATTTTCAGTCTTGATATGTTCGTCAAAAGAGAGATCAGGGTCCAGAGTAACGCTGAGGTCCTTCACAGTTTTATTTGAGACGACTTTACAACCATCAAGATTAATTGTCAGATTCAACAGAAGATCTCTTTGTTTCTTGGGACCTAGAACAAGCATCTCTGTTTTGTCCGAGTTTAAAAGTAGAATGTTTTCAGCCATCCACTTCCTTATGTCTGAAACACAGGCTTCTTGCGAGGGCAATTTTGGGGCTTCACCATGTTTCATTGAAATGTACAGCTGTGTGTCATCCGCATAGCAGTGAAAGTTAACATTATGTTTTCGAAAGACATCCCCAAGAGGTAAAATATATAGTGAAAACAATAGTGGTCCTAAAACGGAACCTTGAGGAACACCGAAATGTACAGTTGATTTGTCAGAGGACAAACCATTCACAGAGACAAACTGATATATTTCCGACAGATAAGATCTAAACCAGGCCAGAACTTGTCCGTGTAGACCAATTTAGGTTTCCAATCTCTCCAAAAGAATGTGGTAATCGATGGTATCAAAGCCAGCACTAAGGTCTAGTAGCACGAGGACAGATGCAGAGCCTCGGTCTGACGCCATTAAAAGGTCATTTACCACCTTCACAAGTGCAGTCTCAGTGCTATGATGGGGTCTAAAACCAGACTGAAGCATTCCGTATACATTGTTTGTCTTCAGGAAGACAGTGAGTTGCTGCGCAACAGCTTTTTCTAAAATCTTTGAGAGGAATGGAAGATTCGATATAGGCCGATAGTTTTTTATATTTTCTGGGTCAAGGTTTGGCTTTTTCAAGAGAGGCTTTATTACTGCCACTTTTAGTGAGTTTGGTACACATCCGGTGGATAGAGAGCCGTTTATTATGTTCAACATAGGAGGGCCAAGCACAGGAAACAGCTCTTTCAGTAGTTTAGTTGGAATAGGGTCCAATATGCAGCTTGAAGGTTTAGAGGCCATGATTATTTTCATCATTGTGTCAAGAGATATAGTACTAAAACACTTAAGTGTCTCTCTTGATCCTAGGTCCTGGCAGAGTTGTCAAAGCTTTTCTTTTAGTCCTGGATGCTTTGCTGGAAATAGACAACAAGAAATCCACAGGGTTCCGACCAATTGGATCCTGGTCTGCTTAAGTGCGCAGCGCCCATCATTATTGGCTCAACAACCGACATTTTTTATTTAACATTGTACTTTTCAAATGTAGAGAAATCAGTTGTTGTGCTGCCACTCCATAAAGGCAGGGATAGTAGTGATCTTAATCATTATCACCCCATTTCAAGGCTGAACCCTGCATTTTTAAGATTATTGAATCCTTGGTAAATGTGCAACTTTGTACAAACGTAGAATATACTTTGAATGGAAACCAATCTGGGTTTGGGCATAGCACTATTACAGCAATCACTTAAGTTGTTAATGATCTTGTCAATGTTTTAGACACTAAAATGAAATGTGCTGCTTTGTTTGTGGACCTGTCAAAAGCTTTTGGTACTGTTAATCATGCTATTTTATTGAATACATTTTCCTAGATATGCCTGAGCTCTGACACCTGTTTGGTTTCATGATTATCTTAATGACATAAATCATGCTATTGTGATTGATGGGGTTAAGTCTGAATTTCTTGAAGTACATAAAGGTGTACCACAGGGGTCAATTTTGGAATCTGTTCTATTCACTATTTATATAAACACTATTGGTCAATCTGTAAAAAAGAAAAAAAAATGTATCTACATCCGGATGATACTATTATATATGCTGATTTTTTACTTAAAACTTGTGCTTAATACAGTCAAAACTAAGTACATGTTGTTTTCAAACTCTCGCAAGAATGTTTCAGCTGAACTACATGTTCACTCACTAGATTGATCTCCAATGGAACGTGTGCCCGCATATAAATTCTTAGGCATTTGGATTGATAAGGATTTGACGTTATAAAAACTATAGATGAGCTGGTTAAGAAGCTAATATTTAAAGTTGGCTTATTCTACAGAAACAGATTGTGCCTTTCTCTAAGCAGTAGGAAGCAGATTATTCTGTTCTTGATTATGGTGATATTATTTATGAAAGTGCGGCTGCTACTACTCTTAGACCTTTGGTGCCCTTCGTTTTGTTACAGGTGACAGATTTGATACTCATCACTGCATCCTGTATCAAAATGTTGGCTGGACTTTGCTAAAGACCTGTAGATCTCTATATTACTTCCTTTTTGTTTACAAGGCCCTACTTCATAAACGTACATCTTATCTAACTTTGCTGTTGAAGTATAGACACCTGAGTTGCCTAACCCGTTCACAGGATTGGTTAACTCTTGAGGTTCTGAGGGTTTCCACCGAACTAGGTAAATCTGCTTTTAGTTTTAATGCACCGTATTGCTGGAACAAAATCCAAAATATACTTAATTTTGACAATCTGGTGCCATTTGTATTGATTGGGTGACTTATCTGTGAAGGAATGTAACTGTTTTTCTGGGTGATATGAGATGTTTAATTTGTGCTTACAATGACTGTGTTTTTGTACTTTTGTATTTTAATGTGTATATATGTGTATATACAGTACCAGTCAAAAGTGTTTCTTTGTTTTTACTATTTTCTACATTGTAGAATAATATTGAAGACATCAAAACTATGAAATAACACATATGGAATCATGTAGTAGTGTTAAACAAATCCAAATATATTTTATATTCGAGATTCTTCAAAGTAGCCACCCTTTGCCTTGATGACAGCTTTGCACACTCTCTGCATTCTCTCAACCAGCTTCACCTGGAATGTATGCTGAGCACTTGTTGGCTGCTTTTCCTTCACTCTGAGGTCAAACTCATCCCAAACCATCTCAATTGGGTTGAGGTCGGGTGATTGTGGAGGCCAGGTCATCTGATGCAGCACTCCAAAATAAAATTAAATATACTGTATACCCCTTGTCTGTGCTTCTGGACTGCCATCTTCAATTCAAACCACATGTTTTCAATGGGAAAACATGAAAATATAACTCTTTGGCCACGCACACAAGTGGTGGGTTTGGTGTTAAAAGAAGGATGCATACACAGAAAAGAAAAAAAGAAGGATGCATACACAGAAAAGAAAAAAAGAAGGATGCATACACAGAAAATAACCTCATACCTACTTTAAAATATGGTGGTGGATCTTTTATGTTATGTGGCTATTTTGCTTCCACTGGTCCTTGGGCTTTTGTTAAGGTCGACGACATCAAGAACTTTACCCAGTACCAGGACATTTTTGCCAAAAACCTGGTTTCCTCTGCCAGGAGGCTGAAACTTGGCCACAAGTGGATCTTCCGGCAAGACAATAACCCCAAGCACACATCAAAATCAACAAATAACTGTTTAATTGACCACAAAATAAACATTTTGCAATGGCCATCTTAGTCTCTGGACTTGAACCCCATTGAAAACATGTGGTTTGAATGGAAGAGGGCAGTCCATAAGCGCAGATAAAGGATATCAAGGATCTGGGATGATTATGTATGGAGGAATGGTCTAAGATCCCTCCAAAATGTGTTCTCCAATCTAATTTTTTTTAAAGGCTCAGCGCCATTATCCTCGCAAGGGGGGAGGGTGCCGGAGTGTTGCAGACAAGGATTGCAATCATTTCTACCCCTATCTTTTGAGAAAAAATGTATTACTTGTTAAATAAAATAATTTTTCTCTGAGAAATTGCGTTAGAATAAAATTATTTAATTTCCTAATTTGTTTGGATCATAACAATATACTTCAGTATTTGTATTATTTGTATTTTTTTCTCAACTTTATTTTGGAATTGTTGGATTACAGCCATAGTTAGTGTAGGTGCCAACATTTGAACTTATTCATGTACTGCCTGATATAGGTTTGATTGTTCAAATGAACACTGGACAATATCTCCTCAAAAGAGGAGGGAAAATTAAATGGACGGTATTGTATGGCACATAAACAGAAGGAGGGCACCAATGCCCTGGCAGACATTTTGGAGAGCATGCCAGCTCCCTCATGGGTTAGTGCCATCCCCAGGATCTGTGCCAGGGCTGGGAGCTCATATACATGTGTAGATGCAAGGACCTTGTGCCCTGTAAGCAGCACTGCTGCAGGACAAGAGCAGCCTGCATACTACATTCTACACAAAAACCAGTCTTAAGGGAATACCGCCACACAATCTGCTCTGTTTTTACAGAGAAAAACATTTTCCTTTTATGTCCCCTCCCTACTGTATGAAAAACCTCCATTAACATGCATTTTTTAGTGACATAGCTACTGTCATTGACATCAAAATACTTTCTCAGCTTTTTGTCTGTCATGAAAGACATAGAATATATGACTATTCATAAGCAGAATATTGTTCAGGTTGTAATAACGTCATCCTTCCTTTGGACACTTTGGGCACACTCTGAATAGAACATGTTGAGGACTTACAGATATGGAAATGAATATGATTTAGGACATTTATGGAATGAATGTGATTGCGTCATACCGGACTATATTTAGCATATCCCAGCCAGAACCCAATTCTCTGTGCCCACTTATCATATTGAATAACATTCTTAACTCTCTCACTGATGGCTCCTTATCAGTCACAAAGTGTCTCACTCTGAGAAAAAATTCAGGGGCTTGTTTGTTAGATAAATAATATGCAAAACAGTTCTCTGATCTCTGCAGTCCCATAGTCAATGTTATTATTCAGTCAAGGTGGCTTTGTGACATCCCTCTCCAGTCAGGCCATGGTGGTAAAAAACGCCATCCTCATCTCCCCCATCCCTCCCTCTAACTCCCCGTTTCCCTATCTCTCTTTTGCTTTCTCTCTTCCTATCCTTTGCACACTCTCTTTTACTCTCTTTCTAGTCTCTTGATCTTTCTTTGTCTCACTCCCTGGCTCGTTGTCACTGCCCCTGTTCCCCCACAGGACCTCTGTACCTCCCAGTAGTTTAAGGTAGTGTGGTAGACCAGACACTGAGGGGTGTCCTCATCGTCATTGGCTCTGCTGACCTCCACGTTCCCTCTGGCACCGGGTCAATTATTCACCACTCCCTCGTGGGTCTCCCTGACAACCAGCAGCAGCCAGAAAAAATGAGTCTATTACCATGGCGATGCCAGGTGATGGATTTCCTGTTCGCCAGTGGAGTGCAGGTAGAACTAGACGAAGCCATCAAAGGTGACCTTCACCGCTAAGGCACCTTTTCCAACAACTCACTCTGCAGACTCCCAGAGAAGAGAAGAGAATAGAAGAGAAGAGAAGAGAAGAGAAGAAAAGAGAAGAGAAGAGAAGAGAAGAGAAGAGAAGAGAAGAGAAGAGAAGAGAAGAGAAGAGAAGAGGAGGAAGGGAGGGAGGGAGGAAGAGAGGAGTGAAATCCATGTTGGACTTGTTTGTTGTGTTTGCTGGTGTGATGTTGTGCATGCAGCAAACCTCAATGACCTTGAGCTGCGTGATAGCACTCCTGCATCACACTGTGGACTAGCGCTGCTGTGGTGCTCTGTCTATTAGTCCGTTGCGAACAGATTGCACTGTGCTTTTCTAAGACTGCTGCTTTGTCTGTGGAGAGACAAACTTGTCGGGTGACATTCAAAAAATGACAGTACATCCATTGAACGAATGTCATGGTATGGTGTGGTAGTACAGAGAGGTCTGTGTATCGAAGGCCTCGACTGAGAGGCACACTAGAATCGACAGTTACATATCAGCTTTTGATGTAATATATTTTACTCATGGCATGGCTTTGTCAATTGTATTGTATTATTTCACTTAATAACAGTATTACTAATAAAATTAAACAAGTACCAGAGATGGAAGATTTAAAAACTGGTACCAATCAAGTGCCACCTTTCGTGCCACATTGCCCATATCCACTAGTGGGGTGGCATCTGTAGTGCTCAAGGCTCATGCAGGGCAGCACAAAACCAAGCTGTCAGCCCTGCTGTCTCCTTATACAGTCGATGGTGGCACCACAGCCTGGAAACCACATGCAGTCAGCACTCCAGGTCAAGAGACATGGTCAATACATGTGGCCAGCACATGTGGTCAAGACACACGGTCAGTGCAATATTCAACTGCATGCAAAAATATGGACCTAATGACTATACTGTAAGCAAAGGTAGTTATTAGTGGCTTACCCCATAATGTCCGGTAAGGTCTGTTGTGTGTGTGTGTTGTGATGTGTGTGTGTGTGTGTGTGTGTGTGTGTGTGTGTGTGTGTGTGTTGTGTGTGGTGTGTGTGTGTGTGTGTGTGGGTGTGTGGTGTGATGTGTGTGTGTGTGTGCGGTGCGTGTGGTGTGAGAGAGAGAGAGTGTTGTGTGGTGTGCGCGTTGGTGTTCGTGTGGCAGTGGCATGGGCTGTTGGGGCTGGAGCTAGCGTACGTAGTGTGGCTGAGGAGAGGCTGACAGACTGGAGCTGTTTCACTCCAGCTGCCTCTGCATGCTGAGGACAGCTGACACACGCTGGTATTAAGACAGATCATCAACCGTCCACCGTACAGAAGCCTTTGGACAGCAGAGGAGATGAGGAGGGAAGGAGAGGAGATGAGGAGGAAGGAGAGGGACATCCAAAAACTTGCCTGTCCCCACTGGATAGCTCACCTGTTCCTATAAAATGTAGCCAACTTTCCTCCCGCCCACACATGCGTGAACTTTTACACCCCAAATCTAAAATGCTCGTACAGGCACACGCAGACATTCACAGACACCCACAGACATGCACACAAATGTTGTTCTTCTATCATCGTGGGAACCTAAAATCTATTTCTATTCAGAATCCTATTTTCCCTAAACCTTACCCTTACATTAACCTAAACTTAACTCGTAACCCTACCCAACCTAACTCCTAAACCTTACCCTTACATTAACCCTAAACTTAACCCATAACCCTAACCCAAACCTAACTCCTAACCCTAACCAGTAATCCCCTTACATTAACCCTAAACTTAACCCTAACCCTAACCCAAACCTAACTCCTAACCCTAACCAGTAATGCCCTTACATTAACCCTAAACTTAACCCGTAACCCTAACCCTAACCCAAACCTAACTCCTAACCCTAACCAGTAATGCCCTTACATTAACCCTAAACTTACAACACACCACACCACACACACACACACACACCACACACACACACACACACACACACACACACACACACACACACACACACACACACACACACACACAAGCCCACCACAACACCACAGGCCTGGCACAGGAAGAGCAGGAGAGTGTCTGGGCTGCCACACAACTCAGCTTCAGTCAATCATCCTGTTCTCACTTTGTTTCTCTCTCTACCGAGGATGAAGCCACTAAAAAGAGAGCGAGACAGATACCTCCTTGGTTGGTTTATCTCAGAGGAGACTGTGATTATATTATATCACATGATGTGATTATACCTGTATACATGCTGAAGGTCTTGTAACAGAGCTTGCAGTACATGCTTGGTGTTTTCCTTTTTATCATACATAGGTAGCTGTAATTTTCTCACATTACTGGGTATAGTCAAGGTTATACATGCATATGCATAAGAGACCTGCATTGAAAGACGGCACACACACACACACACACAAACACACAAACCACACACACACTAGACACACACTAGACACACACAAACTAGATACACTCTAGACACGTCTTGTCAGAGTTAATGATGTCTAATTTGAGTCTGTGACATGTCACTGATTGATGTGTCCATTACCGAGACAGTAAGCATACGCACTCTCCCTCCATGTCCGTCATTAATCACATGAACCAAGGTCAGGTGGTTGGTGGTTGAGGCTGGCGCTTTACAAGTGGAGCAGGGGCAGATGGGTGGGAGGGACAGGAGAGGAGAGGCTGGCATCCTGGCTGGGACAGTCTGTTTTTCTCTCATCAGTGCCCTGTAGTCAATATCACTGTCCGCACCCAACTCCACCCCCATCCAATCATTAGATGGGCATATTTTTCTATAAATAGCCCTATAATGACTATTGACACACAGTAATTACAAACTTTGAGCAGAGGTCCCTGTTTTCCAAACCCATGAACTCTGCTCCAATCACCATTCAGCTCCAGTCACCCTTGAAGTGTCAGAACCTCAATGATCTAAGGGTGTTACTGTGACTCTACAACAGGAAGTATATCACAGTGAGTAAAGAGACACAATATTCTCACACTGTCTGTCCTCTGCTGCCCCCAGTGGTGATACCATTCTTTCTCAATTTCTGAGGATCACATTGCATGGGCCCACTCGGATATTATGAGTATCCTGGGCCCCCAGATGTTGTTACTTGTCAGATGCTCAGTGTGGGCTGCCTACCTACCACTAGCGCTATTGTAACTAGAAAGGTCATACTTAAACCAAAAACGCACCTAACCCCTTATTGTTAGTGTGTGGGAGACATATATGTGTGTTGTACATCTACATCTACAGTGAGATGACGTTTTCATAAATCCTCTTGTTGTAGACTCATCTCCTGGCATTGTAATGAAGCTGTCAACAGACATTTAAACAGGCGGAGATGGGAAACCTTTCATCAGTCTGTCTGGCTCATATTGGCAACAGTCTGACAGCAGATCATGTAGGAAAAGGTCAGATTACAGTGAGACAGACGGAGAGTCGGAGACAGTCTGATATTCTAGTCTTGATATTTACTCTGTTAGATTAACTCAAGAGGTCTATGCAACACACAGTGTTGCAACCAGTAGTCTGATGCAAGTCACCCCAGACCAAGGTCAATAATAGATCGGGGAGTCAATAATGCTTGGAGAGTCTCAGTGGTAAATAACTTTACTATAAAAGATGGGTAAGATATTTAGGTTTAATATATTTTGGTTGATGTATGAAAGGGAATACCAAAAAAGGAAAATCCTTGAACAGAAAATACATGAAAAGGGTTTTAAGGGTGTGTATAAGTAAAAATGGAAAGCAAAACCAGCCCGAACACATTGGGGCCTACACACAGACCCCCAATGTGCCCACTTAGATGATAGAACATTCAAACAATAGAACAAAATACTGTACACTTACTGAATTAGACTAAACTGACTACAATTTATCCTACAAAAGCATTGATCAAAATAACCATCTAATACTGTTTAATTTGACTGCATGATTTTGGATTCCTTTTTAAGTTGATTTCCCCTCATTCCCCCCAACAGTGGTGGGTTATGGACCAAAACTATCTGAGGCCTGCCTTCATTAATCCAGACAGGACCTGGGGCGTCTCCCTCTCCCTCTGAGAGGGTACCCACCCTGCCTTCGCCCACATCAGGGACGGAGGACAAGACTGATGGCAGAAGGGATGGAAGGAGGCGGGAGAAGGAGGCGGAGAGAGCAGGAGAAGGCCAATTTGTGTGTTAGCCCCTGCAGCAGGACAGGCAGGCACTTAATTCAGTGCAAGCGCATCATTATACGCACCATTTACCAGATGCCCATTTAACATGCAATAATTAGATCACTCAGTTTGGGGAGAAAAGGAGTGAAGAAGCAGGCTACTTAAATGAAGTCCCTTGCCATAACATTAGCTACCCCCTACAGGGTTGATTGTCAAAACTGTTTGAGGGATTAATTCTTTGGAGTGTCGAGGAGCACAAATCGTAATGCATGCAGGCTCTTTGTGTTTTGGGTCTTTGTTCTTTTGTCTACATTTGTTCTCCGAGATTATTTTAGCATGAACAGTGTGTTTTTATCTGATCTCTACAGTACAAACTACTTGTCCTTCTTTGACCTCTTTTAGAAGAACATTTCTTACACTATGTATTGTTTCCAGAAGCCTCCCTTACCTATTGTCTTCCAATCTTGATATTGCTGTAGTTATTTAAGCTGCTACTTTGGAGGAATAACTACAAGTCCATATTGTTGACTCCATATTGCTCTTAATAAATGGAAAAGCATTCCATCTCTTCATAGATATTTTGATCTCAGTCCATATCTAAATGGCCTAATGTCTTTACCATAATGTTTACTTAATGTCTTCTCCATCACGAAGCACACTGCTTGAGAATTTTGTCATCATGCGTCCACACAGTAGTGCTCTTACTTCAGTGTACCAGTAAATTGAATTCCATTTCATTTGGTCAATTTTATGCCCATTCATTTGATATGAAATATAATTCCTTCAGAGTTTCACTCTGTCTCACCCAGTCAGTCCAGACTAGGGTTGCAAAATTCCTGGAACTTTCAATTAATTCCCTGGTTTTCCCAGGGATTCAGGAGGGAATAAGCAGGACATCCGGAATCCTCCAACCAGGATTTCTGGAAAAACACAGAATTTATTTAAATTCCCAGAATTTTTTAACCCAGACAGACATTAGATCTACAGAACCACCAGATCTCCTATGAAGTGGAACCAAAGCCTCACTGGCCTCCCTATCACCAGAAGCAGATGTTTCCATCCCTTAGCTGAACACCCTAGGCCTTTATTAGAGCCTTTATGGAGATGTTAATGGAGTAATTTATGGAAGATATAAAAACGAACCAGGTCATCAAGAGTCCTCCAGCCTTCTCCCCGGCAGGTTCCAGTGTGTGTGCTGTGCTGCAGGCTAGGCTGTGCTTCACCCCATTCAGCCGAGTGGAGAGGAGCCATTAAACTCTAGTACCTCGGGTAGGGTTGGAGGAAGAGTGGAGATGAAAGCATGTGAGGGGGTTAATGGGTTGAGGAAGACATGGTTCAGGACGTATCCTCATGCTGTAAAGCAGGGTTCCTTAAACTGTGGGTCGAGACCCAAAGTGGGCCCTGGGCATGTGAGAGGTGGGTCGGGAGTTATGAGAATACATACACTATTTTGTTCTTAATTTGGGTCGTTGGAGGATGATTTGGGTCACTGGATGACAGTCAAACCCCTGCTGTAAAGCGATACAATATAGTGCTTCTGAATTAGTAATGTTTGGTGCATCAAACACTGCTGTATAGTACCCTCCATGCACCCAGGTGGTGTACTGAATAAACTGCACTGAGGGAATGTGGCTAATGTATGTTTGATGGCACATAGTTTACCCCTCTGTATTGGGTGTCAAAATGGATCAAGTTGACCCTATGAATCTGTTTCCTGGCCCCGGCTATATTCACCATAGTTTTCTCCTCTAATAAAATCTGTAAGTACCCCATATGTCTCAATAGCATGGTACAACACCACTGGAACAATAGGAAAGGGGATCTCTTACATCAGTTGCCATATCTTTTTGAACTTATCAAATAAAAGGGACATTGTGTGAAATACCTGCATCTCTTTACTATAGTACTTGTGGATGAACACTTCTGGGATATTTCATTTTGATGGAAATTTGGGTTTTTCGTTTTATGCTAACAAAACAGCATTGCATAGTTAATTTGTTATTATGCCTGTGTGATGGTTTCTATTGCCCAGAAGCCATGCTGGGACCAATAGCTGGGACCATAACAGAGCACTGACACACTGTCACCAGAAGTGACAGGAAGGAAGCTACTGATTCACTTAGAAATGGAAGGCCCAGTTAGTGAGTAATGCAATCATTGTCATATTCACTAGCAGTGTCAGTCATAGATTATTTAGCCATCTAATAACACAGAGAGCTTTTTTTTCCTGTGTCACTGGGATTGGCAGGCTCTGATTGGCTGGTTAGCCCGTTTTGGTTTGCAGATCAAATTAAACTACCCTCAACCATAATTTCTGGATTAATGTTACATGACAGTCGCAGGCCCATATTTAATGCCGATTTGAAGGTGTGTCTGTGTGTATGTTTTCTTGTTTGTGGGCAGAATAATTTACACAAATGCAGCTTTTTATCTCAATATCAAATCATTTCTGGGTAACAATTAAGTACCTTACTGTGATTGTTTTTCAATTAAAATGATCAAAAATAAACAAAAATAGCTTACACGAAAAGGACATTATCATATCATTTTGACAGTTTCACAGTATTATTCCATCCTCATAGTGTGGAAATATATATAAAACACAGGCAAATCACGTTTTTTTTAAGTGTTTTTTCTCTCTCCATATCTACACTTTAAAAAAAAAAGTGCTATCTAGAACCTTAAAGGGTTCCTCAGCTGTTCCCATAGGAGAATAACCCTTTTTTGTTCCAGGTAGAACCCTTTTGGGTTCCATGTAGATAAGAACCTTCTTTTGGGAATCCAAAAGGGTTGCCCCTGGAACCAAAAAGGGTACTACCTGGAACTTAAAAGGGTTCTGCTATAGGGACAGCCGAATAACCATTTTGGAAGCCTTTTTTCAAAGAGTGTATCTTTTAAATGATAGGGACCTAAGATACTACAATCTCATTCTAATTCTCCCTTTGTTGTATCGTACCAATTAGTAACAAACCGCTGCCGGTCATATTGATCTAAGCAGTGACAAAAGGCATGCAATATAGATATTGATTACCTGTCGTGTCAGATGACATCAGTTCTCAAGGTCAGCTGTCAATCACCTGCATAATCAAGTGGCCCCTGACCCCTTCCCCTATCCCCACCATCCACCCCAGCCACTCTCCCTGACCCCTCCCCCTGGCCCCACACTCCACCCCAGCACTCTCCCTGACCCTTCCCCCTGTCCTCACACTCCACCCCAGTCACTCTCCCTGGCCACTCCCCCTGGCACCACACTCCACCAGCCACTCTCCCTACCCCTTCCCCTGGCCCCACACTCCACCCCAGCCACTCTCCTGACCCTTCCCCCTGTCCTCACACTCCACCCCAGCCACTCTCCCTGACCCTTCCCCCTGTCCTCACACTCCACCCCAGTCACTCTCCCTGGCCACTCCCCTGGCACCACACCACACTCCACCCCAGCCACTCTCCCTGACCCCTCCCCCCCCGTCCCACACTCCACCCCAGTCACTCTCCCTGGCCACTCCTTCTGGCCCCACACCAGCCACTCCACCCAGCCACTCTTCCTGACCAAGCCCCCTGGCATTCTATGCTCCACCCCAGCCACGCTCTCTGACCCCTCCCCCTGACCACACGCTCCACATCAGCCACTCCCCCTGACCCCTCCCCCTGGTCCCACACTCCACCCCAGCCACTCTCCCTGACCACTTAAGACGAACATTAGCCGGACAGTAATTAAATTAAGAGCTAGTTTTACCATTGGTTCTGGCTTTGATCAGCAATTCATATGAATCCATGAATACTGTCTATAGACCTAATGGCCTCAGCAGTAATGCAGTCAATATGTAACCTGCTTATTCCGCATCTTCTGATACTCATTAAGAACATTGTCCATTGGGGAAAATAAACAAGCATGCAAGCATTTATTCTAAACTGCCACATCTTGTAAGTGCAAGTTCTATAATACTGCCACAATGGTGCTCCTCCCAATGTGTGTTTATTTTCTGGTATTTTACCTTTTGTTCTTGTTGAAGGCTATTCTGTTTCAAAAATACTCTACTGTGCTCCTACAAAACTGCCAGGCTGCCTGAGGGTATTTTTTAGAGTCATTACAGGTACATCAGTAGAGACTTAGTTGAGGAGAGGCTGCTGACTTCTACAGAGAAGTTGTTGCACCATGTGTGGATGGAGTGTGAATCTGAGGATGATGTGAGGCGCTGAGCTGAGGCCTCCCTGCTCCGGGCGCAGAGTGACACGTCATGTGAGATCTGACAAATTCTGCTTTGGTCCGGAATCAAAGAGGAGGAAATTGGCTGGAAAATGTGTGAGGCAGAACATCAATTTATATTCTCCAGATAAAAGGTCATCTCTCTGGCTGGCTGTAATATTTTCAAGGCACACTGATGGCTAGCAGGGCTGGCAGAGAGACTGTACACAGCGGGTGTCTAAAAGCAGGAAGTATGATGTTACGATGTGATGATGTTCTCATGTGATGTCATCTTTATGTACCTTAATATTTTTTTTGTTACATAAAGAGATATTACAATGTACATACAGTAACATTTCCCGTGTGGCTCAGTTGGTAGAGCATGGCTCTTGCAATGCCAGGGTCTTGGGTTCAGTTCCCACGGGGTGCCAGTACAGAGGAGAAAAAAATGAAATGTATGCACTTACTACTGAAAGTCTGCAAAATAATTAAAAATAAATGTCTTTATGTCAATCATTTGAGTGAGATATAAAGGAATATGTGCCAGCTTTCAGAAAATTAAGTTCTTTAAATGACAGTTATCCTTCCAATAACTTCAACCACAAAAAAGACAATAGCTTTATAATATCAATTATTGAAAAGCACATTAAATGGAAAAGAACGAGATTTGAATGACTTTGACATTACAGTAACAGGATGGCTTAGAATAAGGTGTGAAAGTATGTTTTGTACTATGGGCCCTCTTCAGAGATCCGCCCCCTTGGCCCAAGGGGTCCCATTACCTAAATCATCTCCATTAGTCTTTCTCTGTAGGGACTGTCGGGCTGACTGAACCAAACCCACAAACCTGCTTGCACACTTGAAAACAGCTTTTATAATGCCACCTCTCTATTGCCCTCCAGTTTTACGATTTACATACAAATTGATCTTGAGGTAAATCAGATGTCACTTTTCTCCGGGTCACTGATAACACGCTGAGATAATGAAATAAGGGTCCACTGAGTGCTATGCTACCACGGAGACCAGATGGGTCTAACTCTTAATGCAGGGTGTGTGTGTGTGTGTGTGTGTGTGTGTGTGTGTGTGTGTGTGTGTGTGTGTGTGTGTGTGTGTGTGTGTGTGTGTGTGTGTGTGTGTGTGTGTGTGTGTGTGTGTGTGTGCGCGCGCACGTGTGTTTACTTTCTCTATGAAGGAGTGAATCATGTGTGATCATTCATTTGACAGTGTTTTATAGAGTACATGCCTCCCCTGAATGGGTCTGTGATTGGTTTGATGCGAGCTGTGATTACCTGAGTCTGCTTGCCAGGATGCAGCTCAGACCAGCAGCATCCATGCATGGAAAGCCCTCATATTCCATACACACATATTACAGTAGATTTAGAAATTGGCTACGAATACACGTTTTTCTTACATACAATTTATTCTGGCAGTTGAAGCAGTTACACATTCAGATGACAGTGTTAATCTTCTTTCCAATTTTGAAAGTTGTCCAATAGAGTTTAATATATTTCTATGACCAAAATGAAACCCACAAGTAAACCATTATTGACTACATTGTAATGACATGCAATTCCCCCCTCCAGAGAGAGAGAGAGGCAGGGGGAACGCATGCAGGGGAGGGTCCAAGGCCCAGGGTAGCACACGGAGAGGGGAAAGAACTGAACGGACCATCGCACCCTATTAATGTTGTCACTGGGAAGTTAATAAGCAGAGCGATATGAGACATGTTTCTGTAATAGGGGACTGGTAATGTGGGGAGCAGTGTGTGACTGCATGGGGGAGTGTAGTTGTAAGCATGATATGTGTTGATGAAGTTCATTATGTCAGCGATTTCTTTAAATAAAAGGCAGTGTGTGCATGTGTTCTAAAAATGACGCACTGCATGTCCTTATTGAGAATAATGTTATTGCTTATCATGCTTTTTAATTCCTGCCTACTGTTGCAACATCTTCAGCAGAGGTTAGCTGTTGTGGGCTCAGATGAGTGGTTCTCCTCTACTTTACCCTCTTACAAATCTAATTGACCAGATATGAGAAGGTATTCCCAAGCTCTCATTCATTGGGGGAATTGTTAATGGTGAGAGATTACAGATCCTTTGTCTAGTTATGCACCTTTTTTAAAAGGTTTGACCAGATTTTGTTCCCAATGGAGGAAGAAAAAGGATAAATCTGTCAGAGTGACAGGTCTGAAATGGGACGATGCCTTTGTTCCCTCCCCAGCTCTATACTTTTCACTATTTTAATATTTGTTAAGTAACTCCAGTATGCATGAGCCACTGCCCAAGTATTGGATTTCCAGCTGTCACACCCCAATCAAAGAGATGACTGGCATCTTACTGTTAACATCCTCACTCTATTTCAGGACTGGGCCCTACCTTCTTGTAGGATCTTTCACACAGCAGGAAAATAATCCTGCAGAAACAGGGATGATACATTTTTGTTAGGGCAAATCAAGTCTGACATTTTTTAAGTGGAAATTACTAACTATAGAATATATTTTATTTAACCTATATTTAACAAGGCAAGTCAGTTTACAATGACAATGACGGCCTACCCCGGCCAAAACCTAACCCGGACAACACTGTACCAATTCTGGTACGCCCTATGGGACTCCCAATCATGGCCGGTTGTGATACAGCCTGGAATCAACCCAGGGTCTGAGATGCAATGCCTTAGACCGCTGCGCCACCTGGAAGTCCAAGCTGTCTTTAAAAATACACCTTTTTAAACCTTGAATACACTACAAGTTTGCATTTCCTGCTGTTCAGGAAATTTCCTGCAGTAACAATGATCAAATTAAAATCCAACATCTGTAGTTATCTACTCTACTGTTTTCATTTGTAAAAAAAAAACTAAAATCTAAATTCGTTTTTTAAATCCAATCACTCAGTTCTGATTGGATTTGAAATGAGAACATTGTATTAGCTGACAATTCATTAAAGATTCCAAACAGATACTGGCAACTGCAGTGAGAATAGCCTATATCAATGCATGTGCCATTGTTTATATGATGCTTGGGTTGCCAGATTTAGAGATTTAAAGTAATTATTTGAAGGCCATCCTCCTCACTGTAATTTCCCAGTACAGTATGTCTTTCCCTATCATAACTCTGTCAACAGCATGTATAAAGAGAGACTATAACAGGGCAGTAGTTTATATTCTACTCCCAGTAGGTAGTGGTCGTCTCTCAGCGGGCTGTCTCTGGCCAATCAGTCCTTAACTTTGGCATGCTGAGGTACATAAATCAATAGGACAATAACCTGGATGGCCCCGGGCCTCTCACTACCCAAGGTGCTCCACTTGGAATTGATAAAGGTGGGGACTGACGAGCCCAGAGCCAATAGCAGCACAGCTTGGTAAATTTAACACAAATTGTCCTATTTTATTGGGTTTATGATCTGTGGACCTGAGTAACAGGTGCTCCAGTTAAAAGGCCTGACAAATGGAACACACAGATCTCCCAGCGCCAGTCAATGTTATTATAAAGATTAAAAAATACTGGAGGTGTCGGGGAAAAGGAGTTACTGCCAAAGCTTCTAGATACTATACTATCTGGGTAGGAAACTGCTCACTGCTGGCTCTAGTATGGATTGATCTGATTTATGACACAGACACCCCCTGGTCCACAGACACCCCCTGGTCCGGGCTGAAGACCTCTGGTAGTCTCCTAGCTGTAATACACTGCCAGTCACTACACGTACAAACTCTCTCTCTCTCACACACACACACGCAAGCATGTGCACGGACACGTACACAGACACATATTCTTGTTGTACTGAATAGGAATGTAACCAAATTAAAATCAAGATAATGCAACATGGACACTGTTATGAATATTGATTCAATAATGGCAACAATTAATCTGTGGAGGTGCAAAGCAACTTCCACTATGCAGTGATTATCTACTTGGTGTTCGTGTTTTGATGTCCATTTGTTTTTCATGAATTATGTGGACACCACACGGTTGTGGCTCCAGCTGTAAACGGCTTTACATCTCTGTCAGATATGCTGAAACTGACATTAAGGTCTGCAAAAAAGGTGCTATCTAGAACCTACAAGGTTTCTTCAGCTGTCCCCATAGGAGAACCCTTTGACGAACCCTTTTTGGTTCCAGGTCAAATAAATAAAAAAAATGTTACATGCGCCGAATACAACACCTTACCGTGAATACTTACTTACAAGCCCTTAACCACCAATGCAGTTTTAAGAAAATAGAGTTAAGAAAATATATACTAAATAAACTAAAGTAAAAAAAGAATAATTACACAATACAATAACAATAACCGAGTCAATGTGCGGGGTACAGGTTAGTCAAGGTAATTGAGGTAATGTGTACATGTAAGTAGGGGTAAAGTGACTATGATAGATAATAAACAGCAAGTAGCATGAGTTTTTAAAAAACGGGGGGGGGGGGTCAATGCAAATAGTCTGGGTAGCCATTTGATTAGTTGTTCAGCAGTCTTATGACTTGGTGGTAGAAGCTGTTAAGGAGCCTTTTGGAACTAGACTTGGTGCTCCGGTACCGCTTGCCGTGCGGTAGCAGAGAGAACAGTAGAACCCTTTGCACAGAGAGTTCTACATGGAACCCAAAAGGGTTCTACCTGGAACCAAAAAGGGTTCTCCTATAGGAACAGCCAAAGAACACTTTTGGAGCCCTTTTTTCTAAGAGTATGTGATGATGTGATGCTGTGCAGCCGTGCAACACAGACAGCACAGACAGCAACCCGGTAACAAGCTCTTCACTTGTCATGGCCGTTTAAAGGAGTGGACCAAGGCGCAGCGTTGTGAGCGTACATACTTATTTAATATAAGAATTCGCCAACAAAACAATAAACATCAAACGAACCGTGAAGACAACGTAGTGCTCACAGGCAACTAAACATGGACAACTACCCACAAAACCAAAATGGAAATGGCAACCTAAATAGGATCCCCAATCAGAGACAACGATAAACAGCTGTCTCTGATTGGGAACCAATTCAGGCCACCATAAACCTACAT
>NC_036860.1:57153809-57221426 GCF_002910315.2 Salvelinus sp. IW2-2015
CCCCAGACAATACAAAATCCCCATAGATAAACAAAAAAAACCCTAGACAATACAAAACTAACCAAACCACCCTTGTCACACCCTGACCTAACCAAATAATAAAGAAAACAAAATACAACTAAAGTCAGGGCGTGACATCACTGCTATCCCTCCGGTTCATCTGAGTGAATCTCTGAGGCAGGGCTAGGGATTCCACAATCTGGTTGCCCTATTCCGGTGATGTAGTCATCAATAAACCTTGAGTCCCAAGTCCCTAGTGTTCGAGTCCGAGTCTGAGTCCTTTATAATCGAGTCACGAGTCCCTTGGTAGTGCTAAAAGCTGCGGTCCAACCATTGTTAAAGCTACATTTCTTTACAGTGTTGCACATTTGTAAGGCTAAGTAGATAATACAGATATCTAACATTTGTTGTTGTAGCTGGTACTGTATGTTGAATTATGCAAAAGAGAGAGATTTTCTGACAACACTCTCCACTGGTGGAGTCCAAATCCAAGTCACCACCGGTCGAGTCCAAATCCGAGTCACCACCGGTCGAGTCCGAATCCGAGTCACCACTGGTCGAGTCCGAATCCGAGTCACCACTGGTCGAGTCTGAATCCGAGTCACCACTGGTCGAGTCCGAATCCGAGTCACCACTAGTCGAGTCCAAATCCAAGTCACCACTGGTCGAGTCTGAATCCGAGTCACCACTGGTCGAGTCCGAATCCGAGTCACCACTGGTCGAGTACGAATCCGAGTCACCACTAGTCGAGTCCAAATCCAAGTCACCACTGGTCGAGTCAAATCCAAGTCACCACTGGTCGAGTCCAAATCCAAGTCACCACTGGCGATCCAAATCCAAGTCACCACTGGTCGATCCGAAATCCAAGTCACCACTGGTTCGAGTCCGAATCCAAGTCACCACTGGTCGAGTCTGAATCCGAGTCACCACTGGTCGAGTCTGAATCCGAGTCACCACTGTCGAGTCTGATACCGAGTCACCACTGGTCGAGTCTGAATCCGATCACCACTAGTCGAGTCCAAATCCAAGTCACCACTGGTCGAATCTGAATCCGAGTCACCACTGGTCGCAGTCTAATCCGAGTCACCACTGGTCGAGTCCGAATCCGAGTCACCACTGTCGAGTCCGATCCAAGTCACCACTGGTCGAGCTGAATCTGAGTCACCACTGGTCGAGTCTGAATCCGAGTCACCACTAGTCGAGTCCAAATCCGAGTCACCACTGGTCGAGTCTGAATCGAGTCACCACTGGTCGAGTCTGAATCCGAGTCACCACTGGTCGAGTCTGAATCCGAGTCACCACTAGTCGAGTCCAAATCCGAGTCACCACTGGTCGAGTACGAATCCGAGTCACCACTGGTCGAGTCTGAATCCGAGTCACCACTGGTCGAGTCTGAATCCGAGTCACCACTGGTCGAGTCCGAATCCGAGTCACCACTAGTCGAGTCCAAATCGAGTCACCACTGGTCGAGTCCAAATCCGAGTCACCACCGGTCGAGTCCGAATCCGAGTCACCACTGGTGAGTCCGAATCTGAGTCACCACAGGTGGAGTCCAAAGTCCACCCCAAAGTCATGAGGAAATAGGGTTATTTGGGAGGTATACTCTGATGCCTGTCTCTCACAGTGCCTTTCTCCGTCCACTCATGGGCACTACAGTATATGAATGAATATTTCCCTACACAGTGACGATAAATGTTTGTATTTACAGTGAACAATGCATTGTGCTGCATGACTTGCTAATCTAAATTGATCAATGTCATGATTATTGAGCTGCAAAAGTCATTATTACACAAGCCTGTTATATTGCTGGCTTTATGATACAACAAAGCATTTTTAGGTGTGAGCAGGAGTATTCAAAGTGTATAATATAAACATATATTGCATCCATGCGTTTATGCACTGCACTTCTCAGAAGGGGAAAGGGGAGAGAAACTGTTGAGAAAAGGATTGCCGACTCTAGTAGGCTAAGGGGTGTCAAAGACACTAAACAACAGGCCCCTATGTGGGTGATGACATGTCCCCCTGCAACCAGTAGCAGACCCACAAATCCAGTTCCCAGCCAAGGCATGGGCAGAGGCATCATGCAATACATTTACATTACATTTAAGTCATTTAGCAGACGCTCTATATCCAGAGCGACTTACAAATTGGTGCATTCACCTTATGATATCCAGTGGAACAACCACTTTACAATAGTGCATCTAACTCTTTAAGGGGGGGGGGGGGTGTAAGAGGGATTACTTTATCCTATCCTAGGTATTCCTTAAAGAGGTGGGGTTTCAGGTGTCTCCGGAAGGTGGTGATTGACTCCGCTGACCTGGCGTCGTGAGGGAGTTTGTTCCACCATTGGGGTGCCAGAGCAGCGAACAGTTTTGACTGGGCTGACGGGAAACTGTACTTCCTCAGAGGTAGGGAGGCGAGCAGCCAGAGGTGGATGAACGCAGTGCCTTGTTTGGGTGTAGGGCCTGATCAGAACCTGAAGGTACGGAGGTGCCGTTCCCCTCACGGCTCCGTAGGCAAGCACCATGGTCTTGTAGCGGATGCGAGCTTCAACTGGAAGCCAGTGGAGAGAGCGGAGGAGCGGGGTGACGTGAGAGAACTTGGGAAGGTTGAACACCAGACGGGCTGCGGCGTTCTGGATGAGTTGTAGGGGTTTAATGGCACAGGCAGGGAGCCCAGCCACAGCGAGGTTGCAGTAATCCAGACGGGAGATGACAAGTGCCTGGATTAGGACCTGCGCCGCTTCCTGTGTGAGGCAGGGCCGTACTCTGCGAATGTTGTAGAGCATGAACCTACAGTAACGGGTCACCGCCTTGATGTTAGTTGAGAACGACAGGGTGTTGTCCAGGATCACGCCAAGGTTCTTAGCACTCTGGGAGGAGGACACAATGGAGCTACACAATTATCTTAGATACAAAGACAGCAAAGACAACTATGTAGCTAGCTAACACTACACTAATCAAGTCGTTCCGTTGTAATGTAATAGTTCTTACAGTGCTGCTATTCGGTAGAAATAGCCAGTTCCAAGCTCTCAGACAGAGACACGCACATCTAGTCAGTTCACTAAAAGGCGTCATTACAACCTGGAAACAGAGTCTGACAAAACACCATTGGTGGCAGGGGATACTTTACAGATGTAGGGTATGACAGAGAGATAGTCAATTCACACACACCAAATCAGAGGTCAACATATATTTGGATTTTTTACTCTTTGACCTTTCAGTAATTTAGCAGACATTCTTATCCAGAGCGACTTACAGGAGCAATTAGGGTTAAGTGCTTTGCTTAAGGGCACATCAATAGATTTTTCACCTAGTCGGCTCAAGGATTCAAACCAGTTATTGGCCCAACACTCTTAATCACTAGGCTACCGGATAGTCCATCTGTAGATGCTCTACAAATGGTCATCCTATCAACAAACTATCTGTTGATAAGCAACCGCTTGCTAAGGTTATGGTTAGCGTTAGGGTTAGGTTTAGAATAAGGGTTAGGGTAAGGTTTAAGATTAGGGTTAAGGTTAGAGCTAGGGTTAGTAGATAGTTAGTTGAAATGTTACTGATAGTCTGCAGATAGTCTGTAGAGCATCTACAGATAGATTATCCAAATAAGGACTTATTTAGGCCTGTAATGTAAACAGTCAAATTACAAATACGGTAAGATTTGATAATGATGGATTGATTATAAATGTTTAATAGGTGATTTATATCGGTAACTGATGTGAAAGGCAATTATAGTGACATTAGGTGTCCAACTCCTGGTGGGGCAGTCTGAATAATGGTTTGGTAGATAGCAGAGGGGTTGACTGCCAGTAAGTGAATAGGATTTTTGATTATGACTCATTTTGAAAGGGAAATTGAGTTTTCCTGTGCCACACTGTGCTGGCTGTGGAGAGCAGCTCATATATAATTGGTCACACATGCCGCACGCACGCACACACACACACACACACACACACACACACACACACACACACACACACACACAACACACAACACACACACACACACACACCACACACACACACAACACACCACACACACACACACACCACACACGCACACACACCACACAGCGCACACCACACACACACACACACACACACATTCCACATCAGCCATATATCTCCTGAGGCCAAGCTCAAATGTCAGTTTTACTCAACACACCCACCCTCCTCTCGCTCTCTTTCTCTCCCCCTCTCGCTCGCTCTCTCTTGCTCTCATGTACATGCACGCACGCTCGCACGCACACAGACACAAATCTGTGGGAGGTCCTGGGGGGGACATGATACAGAGATCCCTACCCATTGATATCTCTGTCTGATAACTGTGTGTGAAGGTCATTTGTCCCCCTCCTCGTCCAGCCTTATCGTAAATCACCATGATGAGCATTCATGGAGGCAGCAGACCACTACCCAGACTCCCTCAGTCTTGTATTTCATTACACAGGCAGATGTGTACAATAAATAACTCCCTGTTGTGACCATTTCATCCACTACACTCATGATGTTCCACACTGACACATTGCCCGTCAACCCAGCCTCTGTCTGTCTCGCTCTCTCTCCATCCTCAAACATCTTCACAGTAGAGTGTGTTGCATTCAGTTCATGCTGTCTTTATTTGTCTCAAGGCCCTTGTTATTGTTGATGGGAGATTAACAGACTTATCTTTGGGCTAAAAACATAGCTAGACAGCTGCCGTTCAGAAATATTATTTTAAAAATCATCCCCTCAAAAATCTTACTAAACCCAAAACGCCCCTGTATCCCTGCACTATGTAGCCATTCCTCCAATCTCTGCTGCTTACCAAGAAGCATCATAGGCATGCAACCCAAGTCTCCTTGGGTTGACACCTTCTCATACAGTGAGGAGGAGTGAGAATGTGTGTGTGTGTGTGTGTGTGTGTGTGTGTGTGTGTGTGTGTGTGTGTGTGTGTGTGTGTGTGTGTGTGTGTGTGTGGTGTGTTTGGACCCTGAGGCGATGACAGAGCGATCAAACTCCACGTGTCAAATATAAATTGCTTTGACCTTTTTTCCTCTCCGACTCATAGCCGGGGACATTTTATGCCAAATGGAAATAGTGCTCAGGTCGGCAGAATATTAGAAAAACAGGGACTGGAATGTGGAAATTAACAGAGGTATGTCCTCTATGGGAGAAACTGAAAACTGCAATCCTCTGGGAATGTGGATTTCCTATTTCCGAAAAAAATATTCCAGAAACCTTGACATTCATTTCAATACTTCCAACCCTCAAGGTAAATTGTATGGATTGCACGATAATGGAAATATTACGAAGTCTGTGGGGGAGGCATAGAGCAAATGATCATGTTACAGCATTAGCTCATTTTTATTTAGATAATAATGCAGCTTTACAGTAAGCTAACATTACGCCTACTGCTCCTCTCAACTACAAAAGGTGAAGGGGCAGCTTTGTGTTGTTGTCTAAGGCTTTTCCCCATTCCCTCATTTAAGTTCTTCAAAGTTGCATACAGTGCCTTCCGAAAGTATTCATACCCCTTGAATTATTCTACATTTTGTTGTGTACAGCCTGAATTCAAAATGGATTAAATAAATGTTTTCCCTCGCCCATCTGCACACATTACCCCATTATTACAAAGGGAAAACATGTTTTTAGAAATGTTTGCTAATTTATTGAAAATGAAATAAAGAAATACAGTTGAAGTCGGAAGTTTACATACACTTAGGTTGGAGTCATTAAAACTCGTTTTTAAACCACTCCACACATTTCTTGTTAACAAACTATAATTGTCACGACTTCCGCCGAAGTAGGTCCCTCTCCTTGTTCGGGCGGCGTTCGGCAGTCGAAGTCACCGACATTCTAGCCATCGCTGATCATCTTTTCATTTTCCTTTGGTTTTGTCTTGTCTTGTATCACGCCTGGTTCCAATCCCATTCATTACATGTTGTGTATTTAACCCTCTGTTCCCCCTCATGTCCTTGTCGGTGATTGTTTGTTTGTAAGCATTGTGCAAGTTATGTTCTGGTGTGCGACGGGTTTTGTACCCACTTGTATTATTTTGTATATTTTGGTTTTCTGAGTTTTTGAGTACTATTTAAACTGCTCCGTTTTATACCAAGTTCGATCTCCTGCGCCTGACTTCCCTGCTACCAGCACGCACCCTTTCAATTTCTTTGGCAAGTCGGTTAAGACATCTACTTTGTGCATGACACAAGTCATTATTCCAACAATTGTTTACAGACAGATTATTTCACTTATAAATCACTGTATAACAATTCCAGTGGGTCGGAAGTTTACATACACTTAGGTTGGAGTCATAAAAACTCGTTTTTCAACCACTCCACAAATTTCTTGTTAACAAACTATAGTTATGGCAAGTCGGTTAAGACATCTACTTCGTGCATGACACAAGTAATTTTTCCAACAATTGTTTACAGACAGATTATTTCACTTATAATTCACTGTTTCACAATTCCAGTGGGTCAGAAGTTTACATTGCTCCTAGGGGAGCAATTTCCAAATGCCTGAAGGTACCATGTTCATCTGTACAAACAATAGTACGCAAGTATAACCATCATGGGACCACGCAGCCGTCATACAGCTCAGGAAGGAGACACGTTCTGTCTCCTAGAGATGAACCTACTTTGGTGCGAAAAGTGCAAAACAATCCTAGAACAACAGCATAAGACCTTGTGAAGATACTGGAGGAAACAGCTACAAAAGTATCTATATCCACAGTAAAACGAGTCCTATATCGACATAACCTGAAAGGCAGCTCAGCAAGGAAGAAGCCACTGCTCCAAAACCGCACTAAAAAAGTCAGACTACGGTTTGCAACTGCACGTGGGGACAAACATGGTATTTTTTGGAGAAATGTCCTCTGGTCTGATGAAACAAAAATAGAACTGTTTGGCCATAATGACCATCGTTATGTTTGGAGGAAAAAGGGGAAGGCTTGCAAGCCAAAGAACACCATCCCAAACGTGAAGCACGGGGGTGGCAGCATCATGTTGTGGGGGTGTTTTGCTGCAGGGGGGACTGGTGCACTTCACAAAATAGATGGCATCATGAGGAAAGAAAAGTTATGTGGATATATTGAAGCAACATCTCAAGACATCAGTCAGGAAGTTAAAACTTGGTCGCAAATGGATCTTCCAAATGGACAATGACCCCAAGCATACTTCCAAAGTCGTGGCAAAATGGCTTAAGGACAACAAAGTCAAGGTATTGGAGTGGCCATCACAATGCCGTGACTTCAATCCCATAGAAAATATAGAACTGAAAAAGCTTGTGCAAGCAAGGAGGCCTACAAACCTGACTCAGTTACACCAGCTCTGTCAGGAGGAATGGGACAAAATTCACCCAACATATTGTGGGAAGCTTGTGGAAGGCTACCCGAAACGTTTGACACAAGTTAAACAATTTAAAGGCAATGCTACCAAATACTAATTGAGTGTATGTAAACTTCTGACACACTGGGAATGTGATGAAAGAAATAAAAGCTGAAATAAATAATTCTCTCTACAATTATTCTGACATTTCACATTGTTAAAATAAAGTGGTGATCCTAACTAGCCTAAGACAGGGAATTGTTACTAGGATTAAATGTCAGGAATTGTGAAAAACTGAGTTTAAATGTATTTGGCTAAGGTGTATGTAAACATCCGACTTCAACTGTATATAATTTACATAAATATTCACACCCCTGAGTCAATACTTTGCAGAAGCACCTTTGGCAGTGAATACAGCTGTGAGTCTTTCTGGGTAAGTCTGTAAGAGCTTTCCATACCTGGATTGTGCAACACTTGCCCATTATTATTTTCAAAATTCTTAGAGCTCTGTCATATTGGTTGTTGATCATTGCTAGACAACCATTTTCAGGTCTTGCCATAGATTTTTCAAGTCAAAACTGTAACTCTGCCACTCAGGAACATTCACTGTCTTCTTGGTAAACAACCCCAGTGTGGATTTGGCCTTGTGTTTTAGTTTATTGTTCTGCTGAAAGGTGAATTCATCTTCCAGTGTCTCTTGGAAAGCAGACTGAACCAGGTTTTGCTCCAGGATTTTGCCCGTTCTTAACCTTATTCAGTTTCTTTTTTATCCTGAAAAATTCCCCAGTCCTTAATGATAACAAGCATACCCATAACATGATGCAACCACCACTATGCTTGAAAATATGGAGAGTGGATTTGGATTTGCCCCAAATGTAACACTTTGAATTCAGGACAAAAAGTGAATTGCGTAGGCACATTTTTGCAGTATTACTTTATTACCAGGATGCATGTTTTTAAATATGTTATTCTGTACAGGCTTTCTTTTTTCCCTCTGTCAATTTGGTTAGCATTGTGGAGTAACTACAATGTTGTTGATCCATCCTCAGTTATCTCCTATCACAGCCATTAAACTCTAACTGTTTTAAAGTCACGATTGGCCTCATGGTGAAATCCCTGAGCGGTTTCCTTCCTCTTCAGCAACTGAGTAAGGAAGGATGCCTGTGTCTTTGTAGTGACTGGGTGTATTGATACACCATGCAAAGTCTAATTAATAACTTCACCATGCTCAAAGGGATGTTCAATGTCTGCTTTTTATAAACATTTTACCCATCTACTAATAGGTGCCCTTCTTTGCAAGGCATTGGAAAACATCCCTGGCCTTTGTGGATGAATCTGTGTTTGAAATTCATTGCTCGACTGAGGGACCTTACATATAATTATATCTGTGGGGTACAGAGATGAGGTAGTCATTCAAAAATCATGTTAAACACTATTATTGCACACAGTGAGTCCAAGCAACTTATTATGTGATTTTCTAAGCACATTTTTACTCCTGAACTTGTTTAGGCTTGCCATAACAAAGGGGCTGAATACTTATTGACTCAATACGTTTCAGCTTTTCATTTTTGATTCATTTGTAAAAAAATTGAAAAACATAATTCCACTTTGACGTTATGGGATATTGTGTGTAGGCCAATGACAAAGAATCTGAATTTATATCAATTTTAAATTCTAGCTATAACACAACACAATTTGTAAAAAGTCAAGGGGTGTGAATACTTTCTGAAGGCACTGTAAATGCATCTCATAAAGGGACCTGTCTTTGATGGCCATCTGGTCAGAAGTCATGTTTATAAATGGACCCTTGAGACACTTGACTTTTGAGTTACCAGCCTTGATTACTCTCTTGGCCTAATGCAATATTCATGCATAAGCCTGGGCGTGCATTACTTTCTCTCTTCTCCATTTCCCCTCCTCTCCTTGTGCTGTTCTCAGTAATTGAAATTTCTGAAGTGTGGCATGTTTAATCATGGAATTAATTTCCCATGGAAAGTGTGTGAGATTGACATCGCACGGCGAGCAGAGGCGGGGAGTGGATGTATTTTTTTAAGGGAAGAAATGTCTGACTGCGAGCTAATTTGCCCTGTAGTAGGGTTTATAGATTTCTGATATTATCAATGTCTGGTTTTATTTAGCTTTATGCTTGTGTTCAATTACCTAACGCATGGAATTATTTCATACTGTACTGCCCATGAAGATCAGATGTCCATAACTGATTGAAAATGAGTGAGATGCAGTTGAGTGATCCATAAAACAGTTTGAGATTAACATTTTCCATCTCAGCACTGTGCGTATGTGTAATATCAGCGACATTCATACTACAGAATGTAGTGTAGTGAAAAGTCAATAGTGAAGAGTCAATAGTGAAGAGTCAATAGTGAAGAGTCAAAGAATGAAATGTCACATTGTTTTTTTTCATCATATGAGAGGTAGCGAGGAAGAGACAGAGAGAGAGTATTAGGATGTGACACAGAGTAGAATATGCAAAGTGCTGATAAATGAACCAGAAGGAGGAGGGGGATTCCCAGCTGCTTGTTAGGAGATAATGATCAAACTGGGTTGACCTCTGAGGCAGTTAATATGAAGCAGACTGCAGCTCCCAGTGAGCTGGCTCGGGCGTAAATGACAGACAGACCATCTGAGACAGAGAACAAAAGCCTGCAGCTCTCAGTCCTTCTCAGCACGGCCACTCACTCACCACGCTGGAGAGACAGGGAACAAAATCTGCATCCCGCTTCACTGGCACATGTTTTAAATCACTAGAGAACATGATGGTGTTATTCTTTCTATCTCTCTCTGTCCCTCTCGATCTCGCTCTCTCTCTCTCTCTCTCTCTCTCTCTCGCTCTATCTTTTATAACACACTCCTTTCGCTCACCATTCACTTTCTCCTTGGTCAGCATCCACTTTCATCATCCACTTTCTCCTTGGTTAGCATCCACATTCACCATCCACTTTCTCCTTGGTTAGCATCCACTTTCACCATCCACTTTCTCCTTGGTTAGCATCCACTTTCACCATCCACTTTCTCCTTGGTTAGCATCACTTTCACCATCCACTTTCTCCTTGGTTAGCATCCACTTTCACCCATCCACTTCTCCTTGGTTAGCATCCACTTTCACCATCCACTTTCTCCTTGGTTACCATCCACTTTCACATCCACTTTTTCCTTGGTTCAGCATCCACTTTCACCATCCACTTTCTCCTTGGTTAGCATCCACTTTCACCATCCACTTTCTCCTTGGTCAGCATCCACTTTCACATCCACTTTCTCCTTGGTTAGCATCCACTTTCACCATCCACTTTCTCCTTGGTCAGCATCCACTTTCACCATCCACTTTCTCCTTGTCACATCCCCTTTCAGCCATCCACTTTCTCCTTGGTTAGCATCCACTTTCACCATCCACTTTCTCCTTGGTTAGCATCCACTTTCACCATCCACTTTCTCCTTGGTTATCACTCTACCTCCACCTTTCTTCTTTTTCCATACCTGTATCTCATTATTTCACAATTTCTCAGACCTCTCCCTGTCGCGCTCCCTCTCTCCATCTCCTGCAATCCCTCCATTAATATTTTTCTCCTTTCTCTCCTCCTCCTTTCTCTGTCTCTCCACCTGTTGTGTGGAGCTGTATGTCTGTCCCTGCAGGCTGGCTGTGGGGGTGGTAGTGGCAGTGTAGTCGGTAGCAGAGATAGAGTGGGTTCCAGCTGGGTGATGTGTTCACACATGATGCAGCAGCCAAGCCATAGACATATTAGGATAATGAAATGTGCACAGGCTGTAATTGTGGTAATGGGAGGGCAGTTCCCTCAAGAAGGAAGGCCTGGAGATGAGGCACTGTACTGTACAGGCAACCAGGCAGAGAGATAGGAGGAGAAAGAAGAGACAAAGAGAAGAACAAGCCATCAAGCAAATTCAAAAGGTATTATGAAAATTCTAAATGTATTACGTCCACTACAATTATGATTTGATGATTATTTTAAATTTTTTATCGAAACTCTAATTGCATCCTGTCAAGAATCTCCCTTTCTTTTCAGTGGAGTTTTTTTTCTTCTTCATTTACTTCACTGTCAAACTTATCCCTTCAGATCTGATCTGCTGTCTGTCTATAAACGCATGAAGAAGAGCATCCCACATTTGTCACTTCTTAGAGCCGGCTAATTAGCTACTGTCTGAGATTTGTCAACACATTATCACATCCCCTCCTACAGCAGGCTCTGTGCTTGTCAAAGAGACTACCCACACATTTTCCAATTGTTCCGTTATAAAGAGCAGACAAATAACATTTCTCAAAGATGTAAAATGATGAAGAAAATTAAAGAGGGATGGAGTGAGAAAGAGAGAGAAGTCCACTGCATATTCTGGGGGAAGTCAGCTGCATTCTAATCTGTGATGATTACATCTCCTAAAGTGTCAAGTACATTTCCATTTAAAGTGCTTGCTTAAACACCCATGAAGAAGGGCTCTACGCCTGGCCATGCATACAGTTGATGACTGGGGAGTCTCCTAAGATCCTGGAGCCATCAGACTCTCACCTCTCCTTCCTCCTCTCCCCTGCTGGTGAACTCCATCATTGATTGGCAAACATTGTGTTAAGAAGGTTCAGGAGAGAAGAGCCTAATTTAAAAAAACATACAGTGCATTCAGAAAGTATTCAGACCCCTTCCCTTTTTCCACATTTTGTTACGTTACAGCCTTATTCTGAAATGGATCAAATGTAAAAAATCCTCAATAATCTACACAAAATACCTCATAATGACAAAGCGAAAACAGGTTTTAAGAAATGTTTGCTAATTTATTAAAAATACCTTATTTACATAAGTATTCAGACCCTTTGCTATGAGACTCAGGTGCATCCTGTTTCCATTCATCATCCTTGAGATGATTCTACAACTTGATTGGAGTCCACCTGTGGCACTGTCAACTGTGGGATATTATGTAGACAGGTGTGTTCCTTTACAAATCCTGTCCAATCAATTGAATGTACATGTCAGAGCAAAAACCAAGTCATGAGGTCGAAGGAATTGTCTGTAGAGCTCCGAGACAGGATTGTGTCGAGGTACAGATCTGGGGAAGGGTACCAAAAACATTTCTGCAGCATTGAAGGTCCTCAAGAATACAGTGGCCTCCATCATTCTTAAATGGAAGAAGTTTGGAACCACCAAGACTCTTCCTAGGGCTGGCCGCCAGGCCAAACTGAGCAATCGGGGGAGAAGGGCCTTGGTCAGGGAGGTGACCAAGAACCCGATGGCCACTCTGACAGAGTTCCTCTGTGGAGATGGAAGAACCTTCCAGAAGGACAACCATCTCTGCGGCACTCCACCAATCAGGCCTTTATGGTAGAGTGGCCAGACGGAAGCCACATGACAGCCTGCTTGGAGTTTGCCAAAAGACACCTAAAGGACTTTCAGACCATGAGAAACAAGATTCTCTGGTCTGATGAAACCAAGTTTAAACTCTTTGGTCTGAATGCCAATTGTCACGTCTGGTGGGAACCTGGCACCATCCCTATGGTGAAGCATGGTGGTGGCAGCATCATGCTGTGGGGATGTTTTTCAACGGCAGGGACTGGGAGACTAGTCAGGATCGAGGGAAAGATGAACGAAGCAAAATACAGAGAGATCCTTGATGAAAACCTGCTCCAGAGTGCTCAGGACCTCAGACTGGGGTGAAGGTTCACCTTCCAACAGGACAATGACCCTAAGCACACAGCCAAGACAACGCACGACTGGCTTTGGGACAAGTCTCTGAATGTCCTTGAGTGGCCCAGCCAGAGCCCGGACTTGAACCCAATCGAACATCTCTGGAGAGACCTGAAAATAGCTGTGCAGCGACGCTCCCCATCTAACCTGACATAGCTTGAAGGATCTGCAGAGAAGAATGGGAGAAACTCCCCAAATACGGGGTGTGCCAAGTATGTAGCATCATACCCAAGAAGACTCGAGGCTGCCAAAGGTGCTTCAACAAAGTACAGAGTAAATGGTCTGAATTCTTATGTAAATGTGATATTTCAGTTTTTTTTATGCATCTGAATTTGCAGGAATTTATAAAAACAGTTTTTGCATTGTCATTATGGGGTGTTGTGTGTCGATTGATGAGGGGAAAAAACAATTTAATCCATTTTAGAATAAGGTTGTAAAGTGCCAAAATGTGGAAAAGGTCAAGGAGTCTGAATACTTTCCAAATGCACTCACTGTATGTCAATCATGGAGGAATAATAACAATATCCCTGAAAACTACATAGATACAGTATGTGTTGTGAAATGTGTTGGAAAATGCCAGAAAAACACAAGCAACACTAACCATGGGCATGTAAATCAAGGATCTATTTGTAGAGTAGTAAGAAGCAGCAGCTACACTGACATGTGTTGGCGCAGGGTGTGAATTACAGCAACAGTGACATTTTTAGGATGAGGCTGGCTGCCTTCCATTGGTATGATGATGATCCAGTCACTTACAGTAGGTATGAGTGTGCATTAGATTAGAATGCAGCACTGTTGTTTGCCTTTGTGTTCGGCCTCTTTGTCTTTATCGTCAGAGCGCCCTCACCTAGCGCCACATAAATGCCAGTAAACAACATGAATGATGTGTCTTGTACCATGGCCGCCCCTAACGCATATTTATTAAATCACACTTTTCAGCCACACATCAGCCTTCTCCTTTGATTCATACCCCTTAATGAGTTTGCTGATGTAGAATGGCAGGGTGTAATGAAAAGGTAAAGACAAGAAAGCTAGAAAGGCATAAATAAGTCTAGGAGCAGGAGGAATAATGACAGGAGTTTAATGTCCAATTAGATTAAAAGGCTCAGAGACACAAAGGCAGGATGTAGGCTCTGGTGAATGCGCTGCTCAATGAACCTCGGAGCGACATTGATTAATGCTAAATGGATCTATTACTCCCATCAGCGGCATCCTGATCAACAGCTCTGGCTGTAATCTCTTGCACTGCCGTACCCATCGCTGTGTGTGTGTGTGTGTGCACTGATCTTCTCCCCTTAGTGAGTTGTGGTATTAAGAGAGCTTGGGAAATTATTTCAACCAGGTTATAACCATTCTCAAGGGTGTCCAACTGATTATTTATTCACCATTTGTTGTTGCTTATTAATTGTATTCATAAGCTAAAAAGAAAGCTGAGCCAAGCTGGTTTTACAATCTATTATCTTTGATATATGAGTTTCATAAAACACAGTTGCCTTCCCATGAGAGTTCAGAACGTCTTACTATTAATCAGTGCTAAGGGTGGCTGCCTTCTTCTCAAAGGAAGGGCTTAACAACCAGCCTGGTCTAATAGACACTCAAATTAGTATGATATGTTACGTTTGGTATGGTTACATAAGACATAAGATTACTTCACGCAAAAATGAAAGGAGGTAAGAAGTTGAACTTCCTTCCTTAGCAACTTTGGAGTGACAGACTTAATAGTGTTAGCCAATCCCATCCTACCCTGGTTAGAGTGGGAGGAAACTCCCTCTCTTTACAAAGTGACTGATGCGTGATCTCCTTCCTCTGGTGGTGAGACCTGTTAACACCTCTGATACACCAGACAGGCCAGACTACCACCTCTATCTGTCCTCTTTCTACCCTCTGCCAGGCAGTCCAGAGGATGTGGTTTACAGGCCCCAGATCAGGCACACACATATCCCTACGAGCTGTAATGAGTGTCTCCCAGAGAGCAAAGAGGTAGGTCACTGCCTCACGGTAAAAGTCTCAGAAGTAAGTCTATCTCCTAAGAACCATACTGTACGATTCAATCCATTTGATCTAAATGTTTTGCTAGACTTTCACAATACATTTTATGAAAGGAATTAGCTGATGAAAATAAATAAATTCCATTTTCATCTCCTTTACATGTCTTTATATTGTAATACCTGATAACTCTTGGATGAAAACCAGTAGCTAAATGTCCAAAAACAAAAATTCAATGGATGGTGACAAATGTCTTTACCCACGGGCCAGTCCCTTGGCGTGAAGTGCAGGGAATGTCCCACTGGTGACTGTCTCCTGCAGAGGCGGTCTCTGGCTCAGATTGAAGATGAAAAGACAGTGCGTTCGTTCTGACTCGCCCGTTTGCTTGGAATGTTATTTTTTGGCCTCACCATCGAGTTTAACGAGATGAAAATGCAGCCGGCGCTGACCCTGCATCCTCAGCAGGCTAAAACGAAAGCACCAAAATAGTAGGCTACCATGCCGTCATGATCTGCTCTCTGCTGTCAAGAAAAACATGGATGCTGACATTCTCACAGGAGTCGGGATCATCAACACAAGTATTAGTCCTTTTCCGTGGTATGTTCACACTCAATTGTATAAAAATAATATATATGTGTACCAACTAGCAATGAGGAATCGGCCCCTCTTCTGGGGGGCGGGAACTGATTGAATCGACCCGGAATCGGGTGTTGGACTCGGCCCAGAATAAAAATGATTGACTGGCCAGAATCGGCCCGATGTACCGGAATCCAGCTGACTTTGCCGTCATCTTACCAGAATCCGCCCAGAAACGGCCCGATGCAAATTTAAATAAATGTATATAAAATTACCCGATTTAGTCATTTTAAATATTACTATTATACATTTTAGGCATACAAATTATACCCATCCACCAGAAAAAAAATGGTGTCGGAGGAAACACCATACACCTGGTGACCTTGTCAGCGTGCATGCACCTGGCCCGCCACAGGAGTCACTACAGCGTGGGTATCGAACCAGCATCTGAAGCAATGCAGTTTGCACTGCGAAGCAGTGTCTTAGACCACTGCGCCTCTCGGGAGGCTCCATCCACAATGTTTTTAATGCTTATCAACTGCCGTGCACAAAGTATCAAAATGCTAAAATACTACTTAAACAGTACTCTTAAAGAATTTTATTGAAGTGTTAATTGTATTTTTTGGTCACAGGAACAATGAGAAAATATGGAAAAATGAATAATGAAATGTTAATTATATAAAGCAGCCTGTGTAATCATCTGCCAGAGAGTAGCCCCGAGCCCCAAGTAATACATTTGGGCCAGGTAACTCACACCGGAATCGGCCAGAACCCCAAGTAATACATTTGGGACAGATAACTCTCACTGGAATCGGCCCGAGCCCCAAGTAATACATTTGGGCCAGATAACTCACACCGGAATCGGCCCGAGCTCAATCCCCGTATCCTAGCCATTAGTAATACTGCCTAAGACGGCCCAGACTTGGGCCACATGACGTCGGCGGAGTCTGACTCTCAGCCGAGTGTCCCGACTCTCAGTCGGAATCGGCCCAGATCCACCGTGCTAGCTGGGAGGGTAGGCGAACTTCAGCCAAATGATGCTGTGGGGCTAGTTTCTGTGTCAGTTCTCCCAGTAACGTTGCAGAATATTATGCTATCAAATGTAGCTTTTTGTAGGTCAGTGGTTACTTACATTCAATTGAGAAAAAGGTCACTGAAAAATATTTTATTAAAGTTCCCAAGACAAGCTCCAATTTTAGCTAACCCTGCTAGCACTAGCAAACTCCACAAGTAACAGTACACGTTAACTGAAGACAATCTGTGACGATGAAACAACGGAAGTCATTCATTTTTAATGGAAGAAAAGTGATGAGAAGCGAAGTGGGCGGAGAACCTTTGGGCGATGCTGACTGGCGACTTTTAGTGAAATTTTGCGAGCCCGAAGAGAGGGAAAAGCTCCTCAAAGCTGGTTGGTCCATTTGGGCTTCAGGGGTAGGATGGGAAATTGACATTCATCATAGTGATATATAGAGGACTCTAGTGCGCAAAAGCCAGATTTAGCATGGGTGGCGCCATTGAGGACTTTCACCATTTTGAAGTAATATAATTCCAGTTACATAATTGCATCCAGGTCATCAGGACGGATCAGCCAATGAACTTGTGAGCAAACATTCCATAACTGCAGGTGGCAGTAAATCCCAACCTTGGCTTTATACCTGTTCAAACAACATACTCCAGGTGTCAGTATGCACCCTTTCAGTTTGTTTACCAACTCATAGAAGCAGTAGAAGAAGAAAATGGACTACTTAAAAATGTAGATGGCCTTAATGGCGTTGTCCATTCTCTCACAGATGACATAATGGAACAGATACAATGTTGTATCCTCTAACTGTCTCTATGATATTCATACGGTAAGCATTACAGTATTCCTTGATTTAATGCATTTGGTCTCTGGGGAAAAAAATATTTGACCATTTTCTTTTTACATTAATAAAAATACATATTATCTCCTCTCAACAGCCCCCTTATTCCAAAGGTTTTATTTAGCAATTCAGAGGGTGTCTATGTATCCCTGTCTTTTAACAAAGCCTGCACTCCTAGTAAAACACTTCAAAGGCCTATCTTGATTGTGCCAAGAGCAAGGAGAGGGAGAGCTGAGCGCTTCTCTCTAATGTAATATTAGAGTAATTAAAGCCAGGGTCCCACAGGATGCTGCTTCCTCTACAGAACTTCATCAAACTAATGACCTGTGCTCTGACACTAGGGGTCAACACTCAAAATCAAACCTTAATTTTGCTCTGATTACAACTGATGGGCCTGTGAGTGGCTGGGAGGGGAGTTAGCTCACTTAGTGGATGGGCTCACAGTTAACAACGAGAGAAACAAAGTTATCAAGTTGTTTTCTCTTTAGAAGTTTCTCTAAGTTCTAGCACATAAAAATAGCCACTCCTACACACATCTACATCAGGCTCTCCTCCTCCATCTTTTGCTTTGACACAGACTAAGCATGTTTTTTATTTATTCAGAAATAATTTCTGATCAGTTATTATAATCATATTACATGATTATAATTCAGGATTATCTATTTAGATTTATTTTATTTATCTATTTAGACAGATATCTATTTATTTATTCTATTTATTTATCTATTTAGATCTATTTAGTATTTCTTACCTAGCAAGTTGGTTTGTAAAGAAAATAAAACTGTGTATTTATTAAATCAATTGGTCAAAGGAATATTGTAGGATACTTCTTCTGCATAGTGAGTTTGTAACGGATTTCCTCCTCCTCTTCATCCGAAGAGGAGGAGCAGGGATTCGACCAAAATGCAGCGTTGTAGTTCGACATATTATTTATTTACAACAAACAGACGAAGACGAAAAACTCTTGAATAAAATACAAAACAACAAACGAAGTAGACAGACCTGGACTACGAACTTACATGTAACGAAGAACGAACGAACAAGTACTGACTACAAACAAATGAACGAACGAACGATACAGTCCCGTATGGTGCAACAAACACAGACACAGGAAACACACACCCCAACCCCCAATGTGAAAAACCTACTTAAATGATTCTCAATCAGAGGAGATGAAAACCACTGCCTTAATGTGAAGACCATATCAGGTACCATAACCAATAGAAACACAAAACATAGACTGCCACCAAAACTCACGTCCTGACAACTAACACATACAAACTAACAGAAAAAGGTCAGGAACGTGAACATAACCCCCTTAAGGTGCGAACTCCGGGGCACACAGCACAAGTCTAGGGAGGGTCTGGGTGGGCATCTGACCACGGTGGTGGCTCAGGCTCTGGGCGAGGTCCAGCCCACCCTAGTCAATCCAGCTTTATTATCCCTCCAATGACCACTCTCCAAGTACCCACTAAATAATAGGCCTCAGCAGGACAGGGGAGCACGGACAAGGGGGCGACCGGAACAAGGGGCAGCACCGGAAGGGCAGCACGGGAAAGGGCAGCACGGGACAAGGGAGCAGCACCGGGACAAGGAGCGAGAAGGACGCAGCACGGGATGAGGGGTAGATCCTGGCTGGCTGGCTCTGGGGATCTGGCTGGCTTGGACGGCTTGGCGGATCCTGGCTGGCTGACGGTCTGGCTGGTCATGGTGGTGACGGCTCTGGTGGTCATGGCTGGCTGAGGCTCTGGCTGGTCATGCTGGCTGACGGCTCTGGCTGGTCATGCTGGTGAGACTCTGGTGGTCATGTGGTGACGGTTGGCTGGTCATGGCTGGCTGACGGTCTGGCTGGTCATGGTGGCTGAGGCTTGGACGCTCATGTCTGGTTGGCGGCTTGGCAGATCTGTTGGTTGGCGGCTCTGGCAGATCTGTCTGGTTGGCGGCTCTGGAGTCCTGTCTGGTTGGCGGCTCTGGCGATCTGTCTGGTTGGCGGCTCTGGAGATCCTGTCTGGTTGGCAGCTCTGGCAGATCCTGACTGACGAATGGCTCTAGCGGCTCCTGACTGACGAACGGTCTGACGGCTCGGGACAGACGGGCGGCTCTAATGGCTGGGACAGACGGATGTCAGACGGCGCTGGACAGACGATGGCTCAGACGGCATGGGCAGACGGATGGCAGAAGAGGGCTGGCAGACGGATGGTCAGACGGCACTGGGCAGACGGATGGCTCAGACGGCGCTGGGAGACGGATGGCTCAGATGGCACTGGGCAGACGGATGGTCAGATGGCACTGGCAGACGGATGGCTCAGATGGAACTGGGCAGACGGATGGCTCTGGCCGGATGAGGCGCACTGTAGGTCTGGTGCGTGGTGCCGGAACTGGAGGCACCGGGCTAGGCCACGCACCTTCAGGCTAGTGCGGGGAGCAGGGACAGGGCACACTGAATTGTCAAAGCGTACCTTGGGCCTGGTGCGTGGTACCGGAACTGGTGGTACGGGCTGAGGGCACGCACATCAGGACGAGTACGGGGAGAAGGAACAGTGTGTAACAGGGTCTGGAGACGCACAGGTGGCTTAGTGCGTGGTGCGGAACTGGAGGCACTGGGCTGAAGACACGCACCATAGGGAGAGTGCGTGGAGGAGGAACAGGGCTCTGGAAACGCACTGGAAGCCTGGTGCGTGGTGTAGGCACTGGTAGTACTGGGCTGGGGCGGGGAGGTAGCGCCGGAAATACGGACCGTGCAGGCGTACTGGCTCCCTTGAGCATTGAGCCTGCCCAACCTTACCTGGTTGAATGCTCCCGTCGCCCGACCAGTGCGGGGAGGTGGAATAACCGCACGGGCTATGTAGGGGACCGGGGACACCATGCGTAAGGCTGGTGATGTATGCCGGCCCGAGGAGACGCACTGGAGACCAGACGCGTTGAGCGGCTTCATGGCACTGGCTCAATGCCCAATCTAGCCATCCAGTGCGGGAGTGGAATAACCCGCAGGGCTATGAACACGTACAGGAGACACCGTGCGCTCTACTGCGTAACACCGTATCTGCCCGTACTCCCGTCTCCGGTTAGCCTGGGAAGTGGGCGCAGGTCTCCTATGCCCTCGGCCCACTACCTCTTAGCCCCCCAATAAATTTTTGGGGTTTCTTCTCGGGCTTCCAGCCCGTCTCCTTGCTGCCTCCTCATACCACGCTCTCTGGGCTCTCGCTGCTCCATCTCTCTACGAGCGCGGTGATATTCCCCAATATGAGCCCAGTGTCCTTTTCCTCCAAATTTCTTCCCATGTCCAGGATTCTGTTTCGTAGGCCACTGCTTGAACTCACGCTGCTTGGTCCTGGTTAAGTGGGTGGTTCTGTAACGAATTTCCTCTCCTCTTCATCCGAGAGGAGGAGCAGGGATTCGACAAAATGCAGCGTTGTAGTTCGACATATTATTTATTACAACAAACAGACGAAGACGAAAACTTGAATAAAATACAAAAAAAACGAAGTAGACAGACCTGGACTACGAACTTACATGTAACGAAGAACGAACGAACAAGTACTGACTACAACAAACGAACGAACGATACAGTCCCGTATGGTGCAACAAACACAGACACAGGAAACAACCACCCACAACCCCCAATGTGAAAACACCTACCTTAATATGATTCTCAATCAGGAGGTGAAAACCACCTGCCTCTAATTGAGAACCATATCAGGTACCCATAACCAACATAGAAACACAAAACATAGACTGCCACCCAAACTCACGTCCTGACCAACTAACACTACAAAAACTAACAGAAAACAGGTCAGGAACGTGACATAACCCCCCCTTAAGGTGCGAACTCCGGGCGCACCAGCACAAAGTCTAGGGGAGGGTCTGGGTGGGCATCTGACCACGGTGGTGGTCAGGCTCTGGCGAGGTCCCCAGCCCACCATGTCAATCCCTGCTTTATTATCCCTCCCAATGACCACCTCCAAGTACCCCCACCTAAAATAATAGGCCTCAGCAGGACAAGGGCAGACACGGACAAGGGCAGCACGGAAACAAGGGAGCACCGGACAAGGGGCAGCACCGGGCAAGGGCAGCACGGGAAAGGAGCACGGCAGGAGCAGCACGGGACAAGGAGCAGCACCGGGATGAGGGGATCCTGGCTGGCTGGCTCTGGCGGATCCTGGTGGCTGACGGCTCTGGCGGATCCTGGCTGGCTGACCGGTCTGTCGGGTCATGGCTGGCTGACGGCTCTGGCTGGTCATGGCTGCTGTGACGGTCTGGGTCTGGCTGGTGACGGTCTGGCTGGCTATGCGTCCTGGTGGCGCTGGCTGTCATGGCTGGCTGACGGTCTGGCTGGTCATGGCTGGCTGACGGCTCTGGCTGTCATGGCTGGCTGACGGTCTGGACGCTCATGTCTGGTTGGCGGTTGGGATCCTGTCTGGTTGGCGGTCTGGCAGATCTGTCTGGTTGGCGGTCTGGCAGATCCGTCTGGTTGGCGGCTCTGGCAGATCCTTCTGTTGGTTGGCGCTCTGGCAGATCCTGACTGACGAATGGCTCTAGCGGCTCCTGACTGACGAACGGTCTGACGGCTCGGGACGAGACGGGCTCTAATGGCTCGGGACAGACGGATGGCTCAGACGCGCGCTGGACAGACGGATGGTCAGACGGCCTGGGAGACGGATGGCTCAGACGGCCTGGACAGACGGATGTCAGACGGCACTGGGCAGACGGATGGCTCAGACGGGCTGGGGAGACGGATGGTCAGATGGCACTGGGCAGACGGATGGCTCAGATGGCACTGGGCAGACGGATGGTCTGGCCGGATGAGGCGCACTGTAGGTCTGGTGCGTGGTGCCGGAACTGGAGGCACGGGCTACGCACCTTCAGGCTAGTGCGGGGAGCAGGACAGGGCACACTGAATTGTCAAAGCGTCCTTGGGCTGGTGCGTGGTACCGGAACTGGTGGTACCGGGCTGAGGCACGCACATCAGGAGAGTACGGGGAGAAGGAACAGTGTGTACAGGGCTCTGGAGACGCACAGGTGGCTTAGTGCGTGGTGCCGGAACTGGAGGCACTGGGCTGAAGACACGCACCATAGGAGAAGTGCGTGGAGGAGGAACGGGCTCTGGAAACGCACTGAAGCCTGGTGCGTGGTGTAGGCACTGGTGTACTGGGTTGGGGCGGGGAGGTAGCGCCGGAATACCGGACCGTGCAGGCGTACTGGCTCCCTTGAGCATTGAGCCTGCCCAACCTTACCTGGTTGAATGCTCCCGTCGCCCGACCAGTGCGGGGAGGTGGAATAACCCGCACCGGGCTATGTAGGCGAACCGGGGACACCATGCGTAAGGTGGTGCCATGTATGCCGGCCCGAGGAGACGCACTGGAGACAGACGCGTTGAGCCGGCTTCATGGCACCTGGCTCAATGCCCAATTTAGCCCTACCAGTGCGGGAGGTGGAATAACCCGCACCGGGCTATGAACACGTACAGGAGACACCGTGCGCTCTACTGCGTAACACCGTATCTGCCGTACTCCCGCTCTCCACGGTTAGCCTGGGAAGTGGGCGAGGTCTCCTACCTGCCCTCGGCCACTACCTCTTAGCCCCCCCAAGAAATTTTTGGGTTTCTTCTCGGGCTTCCAGCCACGTCTCCTTGCTGCCTCCTCATACCACCGCTCTTGGGCTCTCGCTGCCTCCATCTCCTCACGAGCGCGGCGATTTCCAATATGAGCCAGTGTCCTTTTCCCTCCAATACTTTCCATGTCAGGATTCCTGTTCGTAGGCCACTGCTCGAACTCACGCGCTTGGTCCTGGTTAGGTGGGTGGTTCTGTAACGGATTTCCTCCTCCTCTTCATCCGAAGAGGAGAGCAGGGATTCGACCAAAATGCAGCGTTGTAGTTCGACATATTATTTATTTAACAAACAGACGAAGACGAAAAATCTTGAATAAAATACAAACAACACAACGAAGTAGACAGACCTGGACTACGAACTTATGTAGAAGAACGAACGAACGTACTGACTACAAACAAAGAACGAACGAACGTACAAGTCCCGTATGTGCAACAAACACAGACACAGGAAACACCACCACAACCCCAATGTGAAAACACCTACCTTATATGATTCTCAATCAGAGGAGATGAAAACCACCTGCCTCTAATTGGAAATATCAGGTACCCATACACATCCAGAAAAAACAACATAGACTGCCCACCACAAACTCACGTCCTGACCAACTAACACATACAAAAACTAACAGAAAACAGGTTCAGGAAACGTGACAGAGTTCCCTGTTGTTAATCTCAGGCCTAGTTCCACAGCGAAGAGAAGCAGCTGCATTTCTTTTTGGCCTTGTTCTCCTTCCTCTTCTGAGGCTTCTCTGGCTCCTCCACATTGGGCTCTTCCTCCTTTGTCTCCTCCATGACCACCACCACAACCTGCTGCACTTCCTCAGGCTGAGGCTCCAGGTTGCCAAGCTGCTTGTACTCCTGGGTGAGCCCATGTGACTCTTCCTCCCCCACCTCCTGTGAATGCTCCACCTTCTGGCACTCCACCTTCTGGCGCAGACTCTCCAGGGTGACATGCAGCTTCTGGACTTAGTCAAACACCTTGTCCCCCTCCAGTCTGAACTCTTCTATCTCAACAATGACAGCCACCAGTGAGCCAGTGCACTGCCCCAGTCTCTCCTTTTCCACAAGGAGAATGTTCTCCAGCTTGGCCAAGGTGTCTTCGTTCTCGCGGACCCACTCCTCTGCTCTGCCCATTGAACAGCCCTCTCATCCCTCAGTACCTCAGTGTGGAGGGAGTAGCTCTTCTTCTTCAGCATTCTCCTCCTCCTGGATGTTGATCTGCAGGTGCAGGTTGGAAAGAGTCAGGACCAAGGGGTCGTCCATGCCGGGGACAGATGTAGAAGCATCATCTGGGGCTGCTGGGAAATAGTTTGCCAAAGTCAGTCACTTCACTTCTACTTGAGTAAAATGTAATTAAAGTAACATTACTTCTAATTGACTGGGATACTCAGTTATCTTTCCACCCCTGGTGAGGGAGTGAGGGAGAGAGGGAAAGAAGGAGTGAGTGAGGGAGGGAGTGAGGTAAAGAAGGAGTGAGTGAGGGGGGTAAGAGTGTGACTGGGTGAGTGAGTGAATGTCCCATTCCACTCATCCCTATCCTTCCAGCCAGATTATACGGCACCAGTTATGTTTGCGTAGATCTGTACACAAATGATTAGTATATTTTTGACAAATCCTTTGTTTTTTTACATACAGATATGCCTTGTTGCAACTCATAAAATAAATACACTTAATTCCCACTGTACATTCATTATTCTTTTTCCATTTAATGCATGGAAAAGATCATGTGTGACAACATTCAGGTAACCTTAAGGAAATTCGATAATTATCAAGGTTAATGTTTTTATTTTAAAGGTAACCCAATTACTTTTACTCAGTACTTTTTAATTGAGCTACTTTTTACTTTTACTTGAATAGTTTTTTTAACCCAGTATTTTAACTTCTACTTGAGTAAAATGTCATTAAAGTAACAATACTTCTACTTGAGTTGGATATTTCAGTACCCTTTCCACCCCTTGAAAGTCCACCACAACATACACGAGAGGCTCCTGATCAGCAAGGGGGTTTCATAGTGTATTAAAAACACACTTTGAAATCATTGTGAGGAGTTTTCTACCGGTGGTTTGAATGAGGAGTTGGGCTTCCAAGGGAAATGTTGACAGAGGTTGCAAAAGTAACCAAGGGGGGTGGGGCTTGGTGAAGGGCCAATTTGTTTCTGAATATTTCATGTTGCCGTGTTGCCTAGCAATAATCCATTGTGAAACATAATTTTGGTCAAACAATCTAATTCTGATTTGTTTTACTTTTATATATGTTTTCAAGTGTTGTCAGCAAGTATCCATGGTAATGGAACATGTTGAACACATAACATTAATAATAATAATAATGTCACGGCCGTCCTAGGGAGGAGACCTAGGTGCAGCGTGGTAGGCGCAGCGTGGTAAGCGCACATTCTTCTTTATTTAAAGAACGAACACTGAACAAAACGAACAAAATAACAAAACGTGAAGCTAATATTGATTGTGCAGACAGGCAACTAAACATAGATCAAGAACCCACAAAACCAAAATGGAAAATGGAAACCTAAATAGGATCCCCAATCAGAGACAACGATAAACAGCTGCCTCTGATTGGGAACCATATCAGGCCACCATAGACATATATATACCTAGACCTACAAAACCCCTAGATATACAAAAACCCTAGACAAGACAAAACTAGCATACCCACCCTAGTCACACCCTGACCTAACCAAAATAATAAAGAAAACATAGATAACTAAGGTCATGTCGTGACAAATAATTGTACATTTCTATATCGCTTTTCATAGAATCTCAAAGCGCTTCGAGAGCAAAAAAACAAACAAGCAATATATCATGGTAGGTCAACCAATAGAGGCCAAGTCTTTGAAAGCTGCATCCTCCGAAGATGGAGAGGGTCAGTTCATGGCTTGAGCAAATGGAGCTGGTAGATGATAGTGATCTTGTAGAGGGCAAGTCTGGGAACCAGCCTGACTTTTATAGCCACTGAACTTCTCTTCCACTCTGTGTAGCAACCACTTGGGTGATGCCTCACCAGCATTGGGCGCTAGAATTGTATTTTATTTTTAACCCTTATTTTACCAAGTAAGTTGACTGGGAACACATTCTCATTTACAGCAACAACCTGGGGAATAGTTACAGGGAGAGGAAATGAATGAGCCAATTGGATGCTGGGGATGATTAGGTGACCATGATGGTATGAGGGCCAGATTGGGAATTTAGCTAGGACACCAGGATTAACACACCTACTCTTACAATAAGTGCCATGGGATCTCTTAGTGACCACAGAGAGTCAGGACACACGTTGAATGTCCCATCCGAAAGACAGCACCCTACACAGGGCAATGTCTCCAATCACTGCCCTGGGGCATTTGGGATATTTTTTTAGACCAGAGGAAAGAGTGCCTCCTACTGGCCCTCCAACACCACTTCCAGAAGCATCTGGTCTCCCATCCAGGGACTGACCAGAACCAACCTTGCGTAGCTTCAGAAGCAAGCCAGCAGTGAGATGCAGAGTGAAACAGTGGCTTGCGAAAGTATTCACCCCCTTGGCATTTTTCCTATTTTGTTGCTTTACAACATGGAATTAAAATAGATTTTGGGGGGGTTTGTATCATTTGATTTACACAAAACGCTTACCACTTTGAAGATGTTAAATATTTTTTATTGTGAAACAAACAAGAAATAAGACAAAAAAATGAAAACTTGAGCGTGCTTAACTATTCACCCCCCCAAAGTCAATACTTTTTAGAGCCACCTTTTGCAGCAATTACAGCTGCAAATCTCTTGGGGTATGTCTATATAAGATTGGCACATCTAGCCACTGGGATTTTTGCCCATTCTTCAAGGCAAAACTGCTCCAGCTCCTTCAAGTTGGATGGGTTCCGCTGATGTACAGCAATCTTTAAGTCATACTACAGATTCTCAATTGGATTGGGCTTTGACTAGGCCATTCCAAAACATTTAAATGTTTCCCCTTAAACCACTCTAGTGTTGTTTTAGCAGTATGCTTAGGGTCATTGTCATGCTGGAAGGTGAACCTCCGTCACAGTCTCAAATCTCTGGAAGACTGAAACAGGTTTCCCTCAAGAATTTCCCTGTATTTACCGCCATCCATCATTCCTTCAATTCTGATCAATTTCCCAGTCCCTGCCGAAAAACATCCCCACCACATGATGCTGCCACCACCATGCTTCACTGTGAGGATGGTGTTCTTGGGGTGATGAGAGGTGTTGTGTTTGCGCCAGACATAGCGTTTTCCTTGATGGCCAAAAAGCTCAATTTTAGTCTCATCTGACCAGAGTACCTTCTTGCATATGTTTGGGGAGTCTCCCACATGCCTGTTGGCGAAAACAAATGTGTTTGCTTATTTTCTTCTGTAAGCAATTACTTTTTTCTGGCCACTCTTCTGTAAAGCCCAGCTCTGTGGAGTGTACGGCTTAAAGTGGTCCTGTGGACAGATACCCCAATCTCCGATGTGGAGCTTTGCAGCTCCTTCAGGGTTATCTTTGGTCTCTTTGTTGCCTCTCTGATTAATACCCTCCTGTTCAATGCCCTCCTTGCCATATTCTTAAAATAATTATATAATGGATTTAATGGTGCTCCGTGGGATGTTCAAAGTTTCTGATATTTACTTCTCCACAACTTTGTCCATGACCTGTTTAGAGAGATCCTTAGTCTTCATGGTGCCACTTGCTTGGTGATGCATCTTGCTTAGTGGTGTGGCAGACTCTGGGGCCTTTCAGAACAGGTGTATATATACTGAGATCCTGTGACAGATCATGTGACACGTAGATTGCACACAGGTGGACTTCATTTAACTAATTATGTGACTTCTGAAGGTAGTTAGTTGCACCAGATTCTATTTGGGGGCTTCATAGCAAAGGGGGTGAATACATATGCACGCATCACTTTTCCGTTTTTTATTTTTCGTAATTTTTTGAACGTATTTTTTTTTAAATTCACTTCACCAATTTGGACTATTTTGTGTATGTCCATTACATGAAATCCAAATAAAAATAAATTTAAATTACAGGTTGTAATGCAACAAAATAGGAAAAACGCCAAGGGGGATGAATACTTTTGCAAGGCACTGTATGCTGCTGGTAGCTCACCACACAAAGTTCAGAATAGTAGCCAGTCGTCCTCACTACAAGCACTTTGCCTCAACACTGCTGTATTCCTCTGTCTCCCATTCCTCTCATGTTTCATCATTTTTACTCCTAAAATAATGTTCTCAGAAGGTCAGGAATGCGCAGCCAGGTGAAACAAAAAAGCTGGTGCTGTGTCCAGATGCACTTTTCAAACAAGTACATTAGCCAGCTAGCTAGCTAGCCAAGCCAAAAAGTGTTAACCTGTCAGTCAATCTGCAAATCTGTGGCTCAATAACCCCAGATATATGCAATACAAATTCTATGTTATCAAAAACAAAAGAGCTAATAAAATAAAATAAATACAAACACACAAAAAACTACTGTATAGAACTCATAGTTTATAGTTTAACCCATGTTCAGCAATCGAGTGCTGATTTGTTTTGGCGGGTTTAGTGTGTGAGATAATAAATAGAGGGAAAACCCTTTTTCACAAATAATCATTATCTCATGAATGAACACATAACAGACAGGTGTTTTAACAACTCAAATCAAAACAGGAGTGAATCAATAAAAAAATATAGAAATATATCTTTTTTCAAGGTATTCAAACCTAAAATACACCAATTCACGATGCAGTGGATGTGGTTTACAGTTCCTGTCTCTCCTCAGATGGGAAAAGCATGTGCTATGTGAAGAGGAAAATAAAGGAGTACATTACTGTAAAAGTAGAAAAGATAATTAACTAGGTGAGCCTAAGGGTTCTTACAAAATGCCTCCCCAAGCAAGATCAGAGAGCAAGAATGACCCCCAGCTACCGCAGACCTGCTTACTGATACAGAAAATATGATTGCTTTTCATATTCCACCGCATTTTGAACATTTCCTATTTTACCTCCAGGACAAAGTGATGCCCAGAACACATTAAAATAGGTGCGTTGTGGGAAAAGGGGGCAGGGCGTGTGGGCGTTATTAGATAAATGTATTTTAATCAACAGCATTGAAACATAATGCAACATAAGTAAACATAATGAGGAAATGAAATGCTTGATAAAAGAATCCACCAGAAACAGACTGGAGGTGTGTTTGTACAGCTTGTTCAATTTATATGAAAATTATCCTACCAAAAACCATTTGAAGTGCATAATATATTTCACAAACTTGTGTTTCTCTGTGCAACATTCGTCTCCAAATGGCACATTTTTTATGTTTTATTATTCTTTATTTAACCAGTTGAGTTGACTGAGAATACATTCTCATTTTCAGCAACGACCTGGGGAAGTTACAAAACATAGACCTAGTTACTGTACATACCAAGATATAAGCAATAAAAACACAATACAATAATGAAATAAATATGAATGAAAACATAACATCAATCATAGAATCATTAAAAAACAAATACATTGTTGCTTAAAAAGGTCCTCACTTAGCCGTCTGAACAGCTTCAGATGCACCACTTCATTCAATTTCAGTGAATTCTGTAGACCATTGACAAGACACATAAAGATGGCCTGGTCTCTCATTGTGTGTCCATGTGAATGTTGCCAGTAACAAACAAGCTGTTCTGTACACCCTGCTGTACATGTGAGTGTAAGATAGATTGAGGTTTCCGCAACATGCCACCACTCTGTATGACACGTTCTACTGTCATCTCTGTGTAGCCTGGGTTGTACAACGACCTAGTCTGTCATTTTGTCTCTCTTCATTAGAGCCACAGAAGAGGACGATGAGACAAAATACGACATGCTGTTAACGTAAACCCCCTCTGGAGCATGGTCTTTGACCACATATACATTCTGTAGAAACAATGCAGGCTCACTGACAGACATAGAACAACATCCTGTTGGTGATTTATGTGTACGGTACTGAACACATTCTGTCAAATACAAGAGTATATCTCATGAGCTTCTTAATGAGAGGAGCTAGGCTTATTCCTCACCACAGCAGTGTATGGAGCTTCCCTGGGACAGAGGTGTAATTCAGTCCCACTAATGGTGAGGACTAGAGGGAGTGGAGCCAGGACACCTGTGTCTGTCTGCTGGATGAAAATGAAGATGGTGAAGATGGATAACATATTCACTCTACTGACACTGCTCTCTGGTGGTGAATATTACAGAAATCATTTGGGAATCTCTGAGACTGCTGGAGTTATCTGTGCACGGATGTAGATACAGTAACATTGATGTTGCTTATTTCAACTCAAAACCAGATCTACAACAAATCACCGTTGACAATGCAGTAATCAATATCAATTTACAACTAAAGATAACAAAAGCTAGAACAAAAACACACAAGAAATAAACATAAGAATAAGAAATAAGAAGATGCACCAATTCAGGGTTAAGGTTAGGGTCAGGGGAAGGGTTAGATAAAATGGTTAAAGGGTTAGGGTTAGGAGAAGGGTTAGATAAAATGGTTAAAGGGTTAGGGTTAGGAGAAGGGTTAGATAAAATGGTTAAAAGGTTAGGGTTAGGAGAAGGGTTAGATAAAATGGTTAAAAGGTTAGGGTTAGGGGAAGGGTTAGATAAAATGGTTAAACGGTTAGGGTTAGGCATAGCTGCGGGAAGTAGGGTGCTGAGGATGCTGCAGCACTCCCTGATAAAAAAAAGGCTACCTACATTATGAGATTATAATGGATAAGAGCGATATTATTTGTAGTTGTCAAACAGCAGCCAAGCATCGATCAGTCACCAGATGAAATAAATGATGATGAACATCACAGGGTGGTGAAAGTGCAAGGTGATGAGCTTGATGCTCCTTTCAATAAATATTGAGGGTCTTATTCTGGTGACGTGATGATCGATGCTCGGCTGCTGTTTGACAAATAAAAATAATCTTGCACTTTTGTACATTTACATTTAAGTCATTTAGCAGACGCTCTTATCCAGAGCGACTTACAAGTTGGTGCATTCACCTTATGATGTCCAGTGGAACAACCACTTTACAATAGTGCATCTAACTCTAAGGGGGGGGGGGGGTTAGAAGGATTACTTTATCCTATCCTAGGTATTCCTTAAAGAGGTGGGGTTTCAGGTGTCTCCGGAAGGTGGTGATTGATTCCGCTGACCTGGCGTCGTGGGGGAGTTTGTTCCACCATTGGGGTGCCAGAGCAGCGAACAGTTTAGACTGGGCTGAGCGGGAGCTGTACTTCCTCAGAGGTAGGGAGGCGAGCAGGCCAGAGGTGGATGAACGCAGTGCCCTTGTTTGGGTGTAGGGCCTGATCAGAGCCTGAAGGTACGGAGGTGCCGTTCCCCTCACAGCTCCGTAGGCAAGCACCATGGTCTTGTAGCGGATGCGAGCTTCAACTGGAAGCCAGTGGAGAGAGCGGAGGAGCGGGGTGACGTGAGAGAACTTGGGAAGGTTGAACACCAGACGGGCTGCGGCGTTCTGGATGAGTTGAGTACATAATGAGTACATAATAATCGTCATGTAGTAGTCTATACCTGCACTGTATCTGCAAGCTGTTGGCTAGAGCGCAAGTGCCAATATCAGAGTGGGCATATTCGCTATACCCTACGCAACATTTTTAGTCGGCCTAGAGTTGAAAATGCTACGGAAACCCATTTATCTTGTATTTTTTATTTGGTGCTTGGGAATTTAAACACAAATGTAATTTGTATGTGCACTACGTTTTCAAGCACAAACCTCTATCCACAACAAGTCCATTTGATAGAAACACAATGGGAAAATGTGCATATTGTTTTTATGCAGATTTTGGAATATTTGCGTAAAAATCTGTCGTCAATTGGATGCAAACCTAGCTATTGAGACCCTAAAGACTCTGGCAAGTGTGCTAGTGCAGTGTCATTTTGATTATGCCTGCACAACATGATTCACCAGCAGCTTTGTATATACAGTATGTACTGTGTCTGTATCTATGTAATGTGTCTGTATGTCACGCCCTGATCTGTTTCACCTGTCCTTGTGCTTGTCTCCTCCCCCCTCCAGGTATCGCCCACCTTCTCCACTTATCCCCTGGGTATTTATACCTGTTATTTTCTGTCTGTCTGTGCCAGTTTGTAATGTTTGTCAAGCTTACCAGTGTTTGTCCTGTCGGCTCCTGTCTTTTTCCAGCCTCTCTTTTTCTCGTCCTCCTGGTTTTTGACCCGTGCCTGTCCTGACCCTGTACCCACCCGCCTGACCGCTCTGCCTGTCCCTGACCCTGACTCCCGTCCTGTACCTTTGCTCCACCTCTGGATTACTGAACTCTGCCTGTCCCTGACCCTGAGCCTGCCTGCCGTCTTGTACCTTTGATCCTACTCTGGATTATCAACCCCTGCCTGCCTTGACCTGTCGTTTTGCCTGCCCCTGTTGTTACAATAAACAGTGTCACTTCACACAGTCTGCACTTGGGTCTTACCTTGATACCTGATAGTCTGACACTGTATCTATGTAATGTGTCTGTATCTATGTAATGTATCTGTATCTATGTAATTCTATATGTATTGATGTAAAAAAATAGGGACCACAATGGAAATAAGTCCAGACTTTAATTTGCAATCCCAGTCACTTTAAAAAATCTTTGTACTGTGTATGTACTATATATATGTATTTTTCCCCTGACAAATAAAATTAATAAATCAATTCAAACTGTGCAGCAGCCATTTGGTGAATGGAAAGAGTAATCTGTTACAAAACACCAAAAACCAAAAAGTTAAATGACATTCAGAGATTGTCAAGCCAAGCCTTCAATACTGGGTAAGCCTACAAGGTAGGGAGAGAGGTTTGTCGAGATTTACATCTATTTATTGTGGTGTTGAAAATGCAAACCATGATATTGAAGTACCCGAAGTCGGTATGCTTTGTTTATTGGTTGTGTGGTGCATTGGCACAGAAACCTGTTGTTGGAAAATTTGTTGTATACATTTTATATCAGGTATAGGCAACTCCAGTTCTGGTGGGCCAGAAGGGAGACACAATTTCGCCCCCATCCCTAGTAAACACAGCTGAATAAACTACACTGAACAAAAATATAAAAACAACATGCAACAATTTCTAAGATTTTACTGAATTATAGTTCATATAAGGAAATCAGTCAATTTAAATGAATGCCCTAGGCCCTAATCTATGGATTTCACATGACTGGGAATACAGATATGCATCTGTTGGTCACAGATACTTTTTTAAAGTAGGGACGTGGATCAGAAAACCAGTCAGTATCATGTGTGACCACCATTTGCCTCATCCAGCGTGACGCATAGAGTTGATCAGGCTGTTGATTATGGCCTGTGGAATGTTGTCCAACTCCTGAATATTCCTGCAGTCAGCATGCCAATTGTACGCTCGCTCAAAACTTGAGGCATCAGTGGCATTGCGTTGTGTGACAAAACTGCCCACTTTAGAGTGGCCTTTTATTGTCCCCAGCACAAGGTGCACCTGTGTAATGATCATGCTGTTTAATCAGCTTTTTGACATGCTGATTATCTTGGCAAAGGAGAATTGCTCACTAACAGCGATGTAGACAAATTTGTGCACAACATTTTATAGAAATGGTCAGCATATGTGGGAACTCCTTCAAGACTGTTGGAAAAGCATTCCAGCTGAAGCCGGTGGAGAGAATGCCAAGAGTGTGCAAAGCTGTTATCAAGGCAAAGGGTGGCTACTTTGAAGAATCTAAAATATATTTGAATTTGTTTAACACTTTTTTGGTTACTACATGATTCCATATGTGTTATTTCATAGTTTTGATGTCTTCACTATTATTCTACAATGTGGAAAATAATAAAATAAAAAAAAACTTGAATGAGTGAGTGTGTCCAAAATTTGGACTGGTACTGTACGTCACAGACTTTGCCCCACGAGAGCACGCACGCACAGTTTTTACCCATCTCCGCTGTTGTTGCAGTCGGCCACATAAATTAATGATATCAAATAATTGCAATCATTTTAGGTGGAAAGGTACACATTTCCTGACTCAAAACCGAGTTCAATCGGCCATATGCTTTCAATAAAACAAAGATTTGTCTACAATTCTCTGATTTCTAGATCGTTCTTTGACTGACAATGGAGCAGAGCTAGCAATACCAGGAAAGAGAGGGGGAGAAGGCAAACTCCACCTAACGAGTTCCAATGTATGGAATCAGTTGGGAAATGTTTGATTTTAGGTCAAATTCCCCTTTAAGGCCCCCAATATTAACCAGATAATGATCAGTTTGCGCCCCCAAAAATAACAAGTTACACAAGCCTACTGGGCTACAAATGAATCAGCCCATCTGGCATTTGCCAGAAATACCAGATGGCAGGTCCACCACTGCACCTGCATCCCACACAGCTCTACTGGACAGATGGGACATGGAGGAAGAGAGAAAGAATAGCCTATGTCTTTATCAAGCCTTATAAGACAAGACCTGTATAGAAAGATACCATAGTCATCATTCTACTGCTGAAGTTAGAAAGTGATGTGAAGCACGATCAGGGTGAGATACTGAGATAAAGGTAGCTAATTACCGTCTTAAAAGGATAACACAGCTTTCGGTTAATCAGGTGAGGTGGATGTCATCAGCAGTACATACAAAACTGTGTTATGGGAATGTTCTTTCCAACATACAGTAAGAAGTCTCCACAGTATGGACAGATTTGATTTCCCATCTGACACTTTACAAACTCCAAGTCAATTGCAAATAGGTTTTAATTCATTCTATGGCCATACAAACATGCTGTCATACTGTCAAGACATTCAAGAAATGTTAACATCCAATCTCACCAAGTCAAATACTAGTTATTACAGTATGACCTTGGATGCAGATTGTCATTAAAAGTTTGCTTCATCACATGCAATGTGTCTGAAAAAAAACTTTGAACAGGCCTAGCTAGTGTCATTGTCAGGTGGCCTCGTGGGAGTTCCTCCACTCCAGTGAGGGGTAGCTAGTATGACTATATGGTGCAATTAGAGGGGTGATGTGATGGGTGTCCTCCAGGTAGTGTCCCAATAGAAGTAGGAGGAGGGGGGCTATTAATGACCATCTGCTCAGAGAGCGGCCAGTATCACCTCTTTAATGAAGATGAATGTGTAGATAGGAGGGCCTGACCAGGAGGTGCCATGCAGGGGGCTAATGACACGTGGAGGGTCCACTGCCCAGGCTCCCTAATGAGAGAGATTGGAACCTGAAGACTTAATACAATCAGTATCAGACATGAGCAGTACACTAATGTTACAGAGAGATTGAGTAGCCCCTGTATGACTTTACACTATTCAGTGAGCATCAGCTACACACGTATCAAACACAACTTTTGATGGCCTGTCACATTTAATGTGATGCCATGTCTATTATTCAAGAGGTTGAATACGTTTGAAAGTGTCCGATAAGGATGTAAAAAGTGTAAAGTTTTATGTAACGGTGACATCTCTTTTTGAAGTGGTTACGCCTCTAGTTTGAAGTGATGCTGCATTTGTATTGTCATTTCAGAGTTCATGCTCAACAGCTCAGCATTCCAAGTATAACTACTTGGAATGTTGAGACTCATATTTACTCACTGCATCAAGAGGAGTCAGCAAGTGACTACTGCAAATGAGAACTATGTTCAACCCAAGTTCAATTCAATCCAATCCAATCTAAACTCCTGTAGGCCTACCTAATTCACAAGCAAGCCTATTGATACTTTTTTCCCCTGGGATGTTCACAAACTCATCTGGCACAGGCCTTGCTTATTTTCTCAACTAACTCTCAAAACTCCCAATAGCTCTGGTAAATTGCAGCTCCAGCTCTTTTATGTTTACACATCCACAGATCACCACTGCAGTGGAAGATGATGATGAACAACACTGTGCTTCATGTTTCAAGTTCCTGGATTTCCATTCATATGTATACAAAAAAGTACTTTCATACAGAAACATTTCATGAGCTGTAAATGTCAATTTCAAAGCTTTCAAAACAGAACAAATGTCCTGTATCTTTTCATTACGTTTTACAAAAATACTCCTCGTTTCCATTGTCTGCCTTAATTTAGGTGTAGTGCTGGCCCGGGAATCCTGTCAGATTGGCAGAGGGAGTCGAGGAGCTGAAGGATGTCCAGTACACTCGTAGAAAAAAGGTTTCCAAAAGGGTTCTTCGGATGTCCCCATGGGAGAACCCTTTTTAGTTCCAGATATAACCCTTTTTGGTTCCAAGTAGAACCCTCTGTGGAAAGTGTTCTATATTGAACCCAAAATGGTTCTATCTGGAACCAAACATTTTCTTCAAAGGGTTCCCCTATGGGAACAGCCAAAGAACACTTTTAGGTTCTAGATACAGTAGCACCTTTTTTTCTAAGAGTGTATTAGGCAACATATCAGAGGTCCCATATAATTGTGCTGTTAATAACATCCAAAGAGAAGTGAGTTTACAACACATACCCCCAGGCCTGACCCTGCAGGCCTACTGAAATGAAAAACAAGCCTTTGCTCCGACGGCTGTTTTCAACACGAGCTGTTCTGTCAGCAGTATTTTATTAGAATCATCCTGTTCTCAAAGACAACAGTGAGAACAGAAAAAGAACACATGGCCAGAATGAAAGAGTAGGGTCTTCTGTCTATGTCTCTGCATCCATCTTCTGACTGCAATCCATACATTTTCCTCAGTTAGTGGTTATTCTGTTGCACAGGTTATAAGTGAAATAGAGTAAGATTGATGGATGGAAGTGAGAGACATTTAGAGGCCCATCTCTTCCTCGCTCATCTCTGTCTGGAGGATTATACCTGGAGGGACTGCCTTCAGAGGGCAGAAGGATGGATGCCTTACACTCCTCCTTTACATTGGCATTCACACAGTGGATGGCATCATCCATACTTCAGAGGAGCGGAGAGAGAGAGTTTATGGCCTTTAGAGTGATGATGAGGCATTGTTTCCAGGGAGGCTCAGAGTGCCAGCACTTTTTAACACCCACTCCACACTGTTGTTTACAGTGGAAAGTGGCACTGCATCTCAGTGCTAGAGGCATCACTACAGACCCTGGTTTGATTCCAGGCTGTATCACAACCGGCCGTGATAAAGAGTCCCATAGGGCGGCGCACAATTGGCCCAGTGTCGCTCGGGTTAAGGTTAGGCCCGGGTAGGCCGTCATTGTAAATAAGAATTTGTTCTTAACTGACCTGCCTAGTTAAATAAAGGTAAAAAAGATTACTGTATGTTACAGGTTGTCCGACATGATATAAAAAAAATCCATCCTTTATGTAATGGACTTTTGTTGGCGTATCTATTGAATATCTCTTACGTATTCTTGATTTTGCATTCCAGAAAAAAATTATAATGACTCTGTAATTTTAAAATGTAATAAAAGGTATGATTCAAATAAATTGATAACTTTAAATCACTACACACATTCCCTCTGTCTCGCTCTGCCTACACTAAAAGGGTTGAGTCAGCCTGTAGTAACCTTGTGTTTGACTTGTATTGTCATTAACAAATCAAACGTGGATTAATTAGCCAGCAGTCACACGGGATGTGCATTACAGTAAGTGACTATTTTAATATAACTTCAAGAAAAATCACCAATAGTCTTTCACATTGACACCAGTGCTTTGCTGCTTTTGGAAGTGCTGCTACTGTCATTAAGTATGGAATGATTGGTTAAGTGTCAGAAAGCCCATAAGTGCATTAAGTACAAATGGATCTCTTTCCAGAAATGGTTGTCACCCCTTTCCCCTCTCTACATCCCCCCTCTCTCTTTACCAAAGTATACACTCATTTACACATAAACTGTTACAGTATATACTGTTTACATTCACAATAACAGTTTAATGTGTGATATACAGAAAACAGCAATATTTTACCTAGACCATCGCTAAACAACTCTATCTACAGTATACAGTACACAAATACACGGTTGGAAAGAATGCTGAGTTTACCCTAAGGGTTACATAAACAGTAAATACCATCTACAATGGACATAAACCATATCGTGGTGTTCCTGCTGTATCAGTTTTTGTAGTGAAGGTGGAGAGTCTGTGTTGTTGCTCTGTCCCCAGCCCTACTGCTGTATCAGTGTTTGTAGTGAAGGTGGAGAGTCTGTGTTGTTGCTCTGTCCCCAGCCCTACTGCTGTATCAGTGTTTGTAGTGAAGATGGAGAGTCTGCGTTGTTGCTCTGTCCCTCAAGCCCTACTGCTGTATCAGTGTTTGTAGATGAAGATGGAAGAGTCTGCGTTGTTGCTCTGTCCCCACAGCCCTACTGCTGTATCAGTGTTTGTAGTGAAGATGGAGAGTCTCGCGTGGTTGCTCTGTCCCAGCCCTACTGCTGTATCAGTGTTTGTAGTGAAGATGGAGATCTGCGTTGTTTGCTTCTTGTCCCCCCAGCCCTACTCGTGTATCAGTGTTTGTTAGTGAAGATGGAAGTCTGTGTTGTTGCTCTGTCCCCCAGCCCTACTGCTGTATCAGTGTTTTGTAGTGAAGATGGAGAGTCTGCGTTGTTGCTCTGTCCCCAGCCCTACTGCTGTATCAGTGTTTGTAGTGAAGATGGAGAGTCTGCGTTGTTGCTCTGTCCCCCAGCCCTACTGCTGTATCAGTGTTTGTAGTGAAGATGGAGAGTCTGCGTTGTTGCTCTGTCCCAGCCCTACTGCTGTATCAGTGTTTGTAGTGAAGATGGAGAGTCTGCGTTGTTCTCTCTGTCCCCAGCCCTACTGCTGTATCAGTGTTTGTAGTGAAGATGGAAGTCTGCTGTTGCTCTGTCCCCAGCCCTACTGCTGTATCAGTGTTGTAGTGAAGATGGAGAGTCTGCGTTGTTGCTCTGTCCCCCAGCCCTACTGCTGTACAGTGTTTGTAGTGAAGATGGAGAGTCTGTGTTGTTGCTCTGTCCCCAGCCTACTGCTGTATCAGTGTTTGTAGTGAAGATGGAGAGTCTGTGTGGTTGCTCGTTCCCAGCCCTACTGCTGTATCGGTGTTTGTAGTGAAGATGGAGATGCGTTGTTGCTCTGTCCCAGCCCTACTGCTGTATCAGTTTTTGTAGTGAGATGGAGAGTCTGCGTTGTTGCTCTGTCCCCAGCCCTACTGCTGTATCAGTGTTTGTAGTGAAGATGGAGTCTGTGTTGTTGCTTTGCCCGCAGCCCTACTGCTGTATCAGTGTTTGTAGTGAAGATGGAGAGTTTGTGTGGTTGCTCTGTCCCCAGCCCTACTGCTGTATCAGTGTTTTGTAGTGAAGATGGAGTCTGTGTGGTTGCTCTGTCCCCAGCCCTACTGCTGTATCAGTGTTTGTAGTGAAGATGGAGAGTCTGCGTGGTTGCTCTGTCCCCCAGCCCTACTGCTGTATCAGTGTTTGTAGTGAAGATGGAGAGTCTGTGTTGTTGCTTTGCCCCCAGCCCTACTGGCTGTTATATTCTGCCACGCTCTGACATTTACAAACCCACCGTAGCTAGCTTAGCCAAGGAAAGGAGAGGGAAAGGAGAGGCCAAATCCCAGTGGGATCAGCGGAAGGTTGCTGCTTGAAGGAAACATACCCTGAAAGTACATAGAATTGTCATGATAATCTTGTAAACAACATCCAATCACATAGTTGACCTCCACAGGCTGCAAATGTTGCCATTTCATGTATTTTAAGAGCTATGTCTGTCCAAAAGGGACACTTAAATACTGTACTACTAGACTCCTAAACCATCTCATTGGTGTACTAACAGTAGCCCCTGCTGGTAAGAGGGAGAACTTTTTACATACAAGGAGGTTACAGAACAGAAAATCATACATAGCATATGTCAGTCCAGTGAGCTGATTAATATTACACACAGTACTATTCATATGCAATTAATTATTAAATGATAAATGGGGAATTAATTCATATTGACAGCAAGACAGAATAGGGAAAGGGACATGTGAAATACACAGGAGGCTGGTGGGAGGAGCTATAGGAGGATGGGCTCATTGTAATGGCTGAAATGGAATAAATGGAACAGAGTCAAACATGTGGTTTCCATATGTTTGATGTATTTGATACTGTATAATTTATTCTATATCGTTGCCATTACAATGAGCACATCCTCTTATAGCTCCTCCCACCAGCCTATTCTGGTGGAATCCTGTTCGTTGAGGATTAATCATACTTCTACTCTCCACTAGATATCTTCATCACACTGACTTCCTGCTGAAAGCTGACATCGAACTGATGAGGCCAAATTACCAATCTGCCTCACTTCCACTCTAATACACAGCCTAAAATTCACAATGCAGAGTTACAGTGCAAATGCAATATAAGTTATCATTCGACATGTATTTCCCCAGTAATACTCTCATTACTTTACCTGCATTTTCTTCTTGACACTTAAACAGGTTTAATCAGAGAGGGGATGGGGGCTGAAAGATGACCCACTGATCATAAAAGGCATAATACATCCCTGTACACCTGAGAATCTCAGAACCTCCCTGATATCACACTGATTTGGCTAAAATTATTCTATATCTATGGTACCCACATACGTCAATGTCCCCAAAATAGTGTTTTTGACCAGCTCCCTGTCTGAGACAACATAGAAAATGCATTTATTTGGCAGTGAGTGGCACAATATGTCGTATATTCCCCTTACATTTCTCTTGACAATATTATTGACTGTGTTGCCCCTGTCCAGAGGGTTCCTCCTCTATACGGGTTACCAAGCAGACTACTTTCAAGTCACCCTAGAGTAAACACAATGGTTGCTATGCCAACTCGGAGCAGGATCCACAGGGCAAACACTCGAGACGCCAGGAGAAAAGTAGTTAACAATGGAGCCTGAACTGGAGTTGGTTGGGTTGGTGTGGAGGGGGGGGGTTGACTAGATGGGATACAGCTTTTGGCAGATTTGACTTTTCGTAGCAGGTTAGCAGAACTTACGCAGCAGGTTAGGAGAATTAGGTTAAGGTTAGGAAAAGGGTTAAGGTTGGAGAAATGCTAAAAAAAAAAAAAAAATTATGTTTATTTGACAAACCTGGAACTGAAAATGGTTCTACCTGGAACCAAAAAGGGGACAGCCAAAGAACACTTTTGGAGCCCTCTTTTCTACGAGTGTAGACTGGGAACATTTCTAGACGGAGAAATTAAGGTCCTTATAATTATAGCTAAATAAACAGGCTTAAAAAATAGTACGTTATTTTATTTTTATTTAACTAGGCAAGTCAGTTAAGAACAAATTCTTATTTTCAATGACGGCCTACCCAGGCCAAACCCAGACGACACTGGGTCAATTGTGCGCCACGCTATGGAACTCCCAATCACGGCCGGATGTGATTCAGCCTGGATTCGAACCAGGGACTATCTGGGTACACAGGCAGATCTGTCTTTCTTTCATTCATTCTTTCTCTCTCTCTATCACACAAACACACACACACACAGAAAGATACAGCGAGAGAGAGAGATAGACAGACAGAGAGAGATGCCACTTGTCTTTTTCATAAAACATATTCATCTGACCAGCTCTGACCTGTGAATGAACTCCCAAGAATATGAAATGTAGGCTAGGCCACATCAATCAATCATATGATGTGGCCTAATATTCACCAAATTGTCCACAATGTCAATAATTTGCCCAGTTGTAAAATACTACCAACGGCTTTTCGATTTGCATATAGCAGAGTTACAGAACGTCCTCTTGAATATGGAATCATATCTCTCACACACAAGGGCAAAACGGTAACCGATACACGTCCCTGCTGGAGATGATGACTAAAACGAATAGCCTACGTAGACTACAAACAAGAGGAGAGCGCGTGCCACTAACTTCCTCACAATTTCTCAAACTCTCAGAGAACATAGAGGGGTATAATATATCTAAACAACAGTGTGGTGATATCTAGAAATTATTGTATAACCTAGATACATTATTTTCGCTCTGGATAAGAGCGTCTGCTAAATGACTTAAATGTAAATGTAAATGTTATCGAAGTCATCGTCACCTTGCCGTTTCCAGTTTTCATCTTGTCAATCTACTGCGCGCGAATTCACAGACGATAGTTTAAGTGAATACTTTTCAGGTGAGTAAAAATGTCAGTGGCTGTATTCCCTATTCAATTGTTTCGCATTGTCATTTACTTTAGTTGACTTTACTGTAAACGTTAAATCTGCGTAAGGTATTAATACTACAAACGTATAAAATAATTTTTCTTAGAAATGACTCTGCTAATAAATGCTAATCTACCAAATTACACACTTTGCAAATTACACATCTTCTGTAACGAAGTAACGTTAGCCAACAGTAATTTGAAACTGCAATTGGTTTTGTATAAAGTTGTTTTTAATTAAATAACATGTACGATTTTATTGACCATAGCCTATCATGTGTGTTGGACAGAAAGTGCATTAGTGAATTCATTAGGCCTATATCACCTCTTGAATACACTTATCTTGCAACATCCTGTATTATTATCCTTGTTCATAAACAGTTTGGTACTAATCACCATATGTGAACTTAGAATTTATATAATTGTATTACATTGTAGACATGCTTGAAAATGGATGCAATATTTTGATTTTGTAGGTGCGAGAATAGAGTAGACTATATGTGACAGACTAGACTGGCTTGATTCAGTCTTATGTAGCAACATTTGAAATTGTGTTTTTTACATTAGATAAAAGTAGAGACTCAGTTAGAAAATGGTATATCAAACACTACAGTTAAGGAACAATGGGGAAAGTAATTCTGCTTTGAAAGTTGATAAACTTGTAACCTCACTTTTGAGAAAATGGACCTGGATTGTTTTGGTAAACCTACTGGAGAGCTCTTTCTTGTCTACACCCATTCAGCATGATTCACACCCTCTTAAGCCTTAGCCCCACCCATCTCTTTAAGGATTCACATGAGGCCATGTACTAAACAACCAAAGATTTAAAGACTAAAGGCTGGTTAATACTACGTCTATCGACAGTTGATGCAGTGTCATCATGAACATTCCATTGTCGTCCGACATCAAACGTGTTGTTATCGTTATGAAAAAGTATAAACACAAAAACTACAGACTGGTGGTCCAAAATAGCATAGCTAGTGTATTTCAGCACCAATAAACCCACTAATTTAAAATATATATTTAGTATATGTTAATCTAGCAAACCAGGCAACTAAAAGCAGCTTTCTAAACAATGTTTTGGTTCATTTCTAGCTTGTTAGCCAGCTAGCTTGTTCAAATAATGGCCATATCATATAGCTGACAACGTCTTCACTTTAGCTCATTTGTCTTCATTATTACAGGAAATAAACTCACAACAAGATCATTATTTACAAGTTAATAGCGAGCCAATTACAGAAAATAGCTTACCGTTGTGAGTGTGACGAAATAAAAGCAGAGCATTCTACCAGAGAATTTTAGAACTTGGACACTGTCTCGTTGACGTTATATCCTAATTAGATTTTGGTGCAGGTCATATTCTTCACATTACCGTCTCTGGTAAACACATACTATATCAAATAAAATCTAAGTTATTTGTCACATGCACAGGATACAAAAGGTGTAATGAAATGGTTACTTGCATAGTGGAGTCTTTTGTTTAGACATGTAGCTAGCTAGCTAAACAATTAACCATAATCCCAACTCATAGCATTATTACCCTGCATGAATCTGCGGGTAGCTAACCAAACAGGTTCAATATTAGCTAGCTAGCTAACATTAGGCAATAATTAGCAATGCAAATGGATCTGAGATATGTGTAACGTTCGTTCTCCTCCTCGTCTGAGGAGGAGCATGGAACAGACCAAAACGCAGCTTGTGTGGAATACATGATGAATTTATTTAAACAAGACGAACACGAAGCACACTTGATAAATTACAAAATAACAAAAAACGACGTAGACCGACCTGGACATGAGAACTTACATAACACGAAGAACGCACGAACAGACTAAACAAACAAAACAGTCCCGTGTGGTACATACACAGACACGGAAGACAATCACCCACAAACAAACAGTGAGAACAGCCTACCTTAATATGGTTCTCAATCAGAGGAAACGTCAAACACCTGCCCCTGATTGAGAACCATATAAGGCTAATTAACCATGAACCTAAACAAGAAACAAATAACATAGACTGCCCACCCCAACTCACGCCCTGACCATACTAAACAAATAAAAAAACAACGGAAAACAGGTCAGGAACGTGACAATATGAATAATATTACTATACAGATCATACATGTAAGATTAGCTAGCGAGCCAGCCAGCTAACGTTAGCTAGCTAGCTAACAGTACGTTTTAACTTGAACTGAAAATGACTTTCTGACTAAATCAGAAACTTATAATATCTGAAAATGTAGCTAGCTAGACTATCTTACATGGATGGACACTTCTCCCTTTGTCACGGATGCCATGGTTGCCCTTAGTTTTAAGATGTAATCCGGAGACACAACAGCCTTCTGTTTGTTCTCTTTTCGACTCCCTGCACATATTTGCAATCAAACGCCAGAATTTTCTCCATCTCCTTACGTATCATCCTCTGCTTCCACCAGGCATTCCACTGATTTCAAAACTCAGTCCTCCAGAAAGTGGAGAACAACACGTTCGCAGTTATTACCTACACATATTGAGCAGCCCTTTGTTATAGACAGAAGCGAGCTACATGGCAGACCAATCCAAACTCATCTCTCGGCAAGTCCAGCCCATTCAATTGTCTCAGCCGATCATGGCTAGCGGGAAGGTTCCTCTCTTTTTTCGTGGCTAAACAAACTAGGCTCGTAATTTAACAATGTTATTCATATTTACAGATGGCATACAAGTTTGTTATTAAGGCACATGAAAGTTCACATGTTCCAGAAAGCATTTCTGACAAAAAACACACTTAGATTTTTTTTTTAAGTTTACGTTCAAATGCCTCTCCTATGAAGTAGTGATGCGCGATATATGCCTATTTTCCTGAAACGAGTCGCATATGGCAACACTAGGCTACCTGGGGCGGCAGGTAGCCTAGTGGTTAGAGTGTTGGACTAGTGACTGAAAGGTTGCAAGATCAAATCCCCAAGCTGACAAGGTAAAAATATGCCGTTCTGCCCCTGTCCAGTACCCCTCAGCTCCAGGACAAACGTTGGGAGTTCTGTCCTGCTTCCTGCCCTGAGCCTCCGCAAGCAGGTGTTGACCAATGGGAAACAGCCAAATATTTTAGGTGTCTTACATATGTCGGGGCAAAAAGTTCCCACCCTTCAACTCCCACCCACCAGCCTTGCAGCCACCAATGTCTTACATATGTCGGGGCGCTTGGCGTCTGACTGCTCTGACAGTGGTGGCAAAGGTAATTTCTTGCAAGCCTTGTAATAAACAACGTTAAATACAGAGTAATACATTGACACATGGGTAAACAGCCAATGATGATGTCCTGATCTTCTATGTAAGATAACTGTTATGGACTTGAGCAGCCTCAGATTTTGTCCCATTAGTAGGATATAGTGTGACCTTAATGACCTTAGAGCAGTGGTCATCACTCAGCATGTTAAATGCTGATACACTTGTAAATGAGGATGTCACTCCAAATAAGTTTGAAGTGTCCTATTGAAGTAACCACTTCTGGTTTCCTACCATAAACTATTATTTAAAACTTAGATATTTTGGATATGCTCTGACAGGACCTGTGTTGAGGAACTCTTCTTCCTCTCAACTGAAAGATCGCAGTGTGCACATGTCCTAGAACAGAAGACAGGCTCACAGTGATATGTTGTAAGCAGAGTTGTTCAATCAGCCCCTCTCTTCTCGCCTCTCTTCAAAGTAGCACTGATTTACTGTACATTGACTTCTTCATACTTCACTTTACCTCGTCCGCCCACCCTAACCTCCACTCCACCCCAGACCTCCTTTTTCCCTGGCCTGTTTATTGATAATTAACTAAGCAGAAAGCTTGTCCCCAAATGACCCAAGGAGGAAAAAGAGGAAGAAAATAAATCTCATCTGTAATGAACAGAGCAGAAAGTGTTTCTGTTCAGGTTTGTTAGGGGGAATTTCAGGATTCATAAGCTTCCCCTTACAGAAAAACCACATGATTAAACATGTGTTTTTGGAATAATTCACGTGTGTTCACATTTTATTGTGTAGTTTCATGTTATCACGTTGCATTACATGTTCAAATCTTGATCACATTAACTTCACATAAGAGCACATGTGATCACAGGAAAACATGTTTCTGGAACAATTTCCATGTGATCACGTGAAATTCATGTGGTTTTTCCGTAAGGGTCTACTGAACACGACAAAAACCATTAGGTTTGTGTTTGATTTCTGTTGAAGATGTCTGTCTCACGGGTCCCTGGTGTGCAAACACAGGTTGCTGTGTTAATATGGTGAAGTGAACTGTGATGGAGATGAACAGACCCTGAACCATGGATTCATTGCATCTCAATCAAAGTCAGATACTGCCGGTAAAAACTAGAAATGTATGTCAGATACATTTTATCTATTTTATTGAACCTTTATTTAACTAGGCAAGTCAGTTAAGAACAAATTCTTATTTACAATGACGACCTACGAAAAGGCAAAAGGCCTCCTGCGGGGACAGGGTGTCACGCCCTGGCCATAGTTTGCGTTGTATGTTTCTATGTTTTGTTTGGTCAGGGTGTGATAGGAGTGGGCATTCTATGTTGTATGTCTAGTTTGTCTGTTTCTATGTGTTTGTTCTGATATGGTTCTCAATCAGAGAACAATGTTTTTCATTGTCTCTGATTGGGAGCCATATTTAGGTAGCCTGTTTTGTCATTGTGGGTTGTGGGTGATTGTTCCTGTTCCTGTGTTTTTGTATTTTTCACCGTTCAGGACTGTTTCGTTTCGTTCTCGTGTTTTGTTGTTTTTGTTAGATTATTCGTGTTCATTAAAATGGATAATCATCACGCTGCATTTTGGTCCTCCTCTCTTTCTCCTAAAGACGAACGTTACACAGGGGCTTGAATTAAAAATATATTTTTTAATTATACATATAGGACAAAACACACATCACGACAAGAGAGACAACACAACCCCACATAAAGAGAGACCTAAGATACAGTATGATGACAATGGTTGGATGCAAATGACAATGCCACAACCACATTGTAGAAGACTGCAGTAGTTGAAGCGCTCACTACAAATACACACAGTGAGAGTTCTCCACAACCTTCTTTCTATTATATAGACAATATATTATATTGTCTTGTCTATAATTTACTTAGAAAAGCTTAATTCTATCATTAATTAACTTACAAAAGTGGTTATTTTTAATCTTGTTTCAAGCTGTGTTAAACAATGTTGATTGAAAGACTTTAGCACAAGCAACAACACTGCAATGTTGAGGCTGGAGTGCTCAGATATAGGCTTCTGATTCAATATGATTTTTGTAATACAGAGTTTTTTCTGGATAAAAAGGGGGCTTAGGTGGTGAGCGTTGTAGGAGGCGTGTTTCATGACTTCCGGATCCTCTCCTTGTTCGGGCGGCGGTCGACGTCGCCGGTCTTCTAGCCATCGCCGATCCACCTTTCATTTTCCATTTGTTTTGTCTTGTCTTCCTGCACACCTTGTTTACATCTCCTACTAATTACATGTGTATTTAACCCTCTGTTTCCTCCTGTCTGTGTGGGGTATTGTTTATTGTCAAGGTTGGCACGCTTCCGGCTGGTTTGCGCCAGGTTTTGTTTTATTACCCGTGCTTTGTGGCAGCCGGTACTTTGTACTTGGGTTTTGTACTTTTGCTGCCTCATCTTGTTTCCTTGGGCATTTTGTGTTGTGACGCGTTGCGTTCTGTATTATGGTTGCCTAAGTAAAGTGCTTTGTCCATTCATCTCTGCTCTCCTGCGCCTGACTTCCATGCACCAGCTACAGCCACCGTTGACAGCGTGGCAATGGGCGTGGCCGGCACGGCTGAATTTTATAGGAAACTTCCTGCAATTCTATACATTTCAACATGGAGCTGAGATAAATAAAAAAATAAAAAGTTTTGAAGCTAATTTCCTGCAATTCTAGACATTTTGCCATGGAGCTTCGAGAAAATTTTGCAATTCTATGCATTTTGCCGTGGATAATAATTCTGTGTTCGTTTCCTCAAACATAATAACAAAATCAATACTGCTAAATTCATTGTTTTTTTAATTTTCAATTCCCGCTGACTGTCTAGCGTTTATTTTGGTGATTGTTAATTCTCAAAGATTATAAAAAATACTTTACATCTGGTTTTAGTCGTTAAAGTTTACACTGAAAGCGTTTTTCCAACCCATAAAATGTAATCTTTTTTTTCACTGTTATGATTTGTAAAGTATATGGTCTAATTTCCTATGTCCCTGTATAATATGACCTTGGTGGTGAACCCTCAACCCTCTAATGGTGAACTTGTCTCTACCAGGTTACTTTGTCTCAGGACCAAGTATGCAAGTGTTGGGCCAGCAGGCTGGTGCTAACCTCTGGGTCACCTGTAGTCCCATGGTGGTCCAGAGCCTGTGTCCAGTGTCTCCTGTCACGAGTCAGGCCTACACCTCTGGGCCTCTGGTACCACACCACCAACCCCCACAAGGCCTGGTGGTACCTTACACAGATGCCAGGTGAGTCAACCTCTGCACCACTCTAGGTGAGGGAGTATACCGCCAAACTCTTGTCATTACACTGATTTCTGTACTCTAAACAAAGTCAACATACAGTACTATATTAAACAGTTTTGTTACTCATTTGTGAGATTTCCCTTGTACTTCTATCCTTTCTTCAGGTCCTTGCTCTCCAGAGAGTCCCTGGCATCCACCACCCTGAGCCTAGCAGAGACCCAGTCAGTTCTGAGTGGCAGACAGGAGTGGCCCTATGGCTACCGGGTCCTTCCTCCACTCTGCCCACAACAGGGTTCCACCCAGGCCAGCAAGGGGGGTGAGCTGCTCAGCCTGCCCCCTGGCACTGCCATGTCCGGGGGCACCAGCATCTCCAACTCTGCCTCCCTGCCCTCCTACCTGTTTGGGGGAGATGCCAACAGCCCCCGGCAGTACTCAGCCCACTCCAAAAAGAAGGCCCTCTCCATCTCACCTCTGTCAGACAGCCATGGCCTTGACTTCAACTCCATCATCCGTACCTCGCCCACCTCGCTGGTGGCTTACATCAATGGCTCCCGGAGCTCTCCGACCTCCCACCACACCCTTTCACCCCTCCAGCCTGAGGTCTATGGCCACTTCCTGGGGGTGAGAGGGAGCTGTATCCCCTATCCTCAGACTTCAGGCCTCCTCAGCCTACCAGGCTCCACGCTCGCTCTGACCCCACTGAGTGACCCCAAACCTGGATTGGAGTGTGGCCGCATGCAGAGGCTGGAGCAGGGCGGGGCGCTGGAGAGCCAGATGGCTAACATGGTGGTGGAGCAGCAGTGTCTCCCAGAGGAGGGAGGGACACCACAGAGGGCTGCCAGTAACACTAATGACCTGGTGCCATCTCTACACTTTCAGCTAGAGTTGGCCACCATCATCAGATCAGATAGTCCTCCGCAGGGCCCCCCACCTCCTTACCACTCTCACTACCAGCACCGCCAACTCCAAAGACCTCCTAGCCACATCCAGGGTCAGGCCCAGTCCCAGGGCCCTGTCTCTCAGCCCCCCCCAGCTCCCCCTGGGCATGGGACCAGCCTCGTGCCCCATCCCCTGTCCCTCTTCCCCATGCAGGAGGAAGAGGAGGGGGAGCTGGAGGACTACAGTGGGGGGCACTGCTGCCGCTGGGTGGACTGCAGTGCTGTGTATGACCAAAAGAAGGAGCTGGTTAGGCACATAGAGAAGCGCCATGTGGACCAGCGGAAGGGCGAAGACTTCACCTGCTTCTGGGCGGTGTGTCCACGCAGGTTCAAGCCGTTCAATGCCCGCTACAAACTCCTCATCCACATGAGAGTCCACTCTGGAGAGAAACCCAACAAGTGCACGGTACATAGCAAATCAATCTCTGGTGAAGACCTCAAAACTGTCTTTAACATGCAAGTGTGTATCTGTTTAGTCATCCACTTCAGAATCCATTGGCTTTACCTGAACCCAATTTCACCTCAGCTTTACATACCATCCCCCTTATGCACAATGGTTAACATCCTTTTTTCCATAAGTGTGTTACAGGAGGTTAGTGAGTGCAGCAGTTCCCTTCCCGACTGTCTCTCCTGTCTACTGTGAGTCAACCAGCCAGGGAAATAGACATCTTGAAGTACGCATGTTGTACCTCTTTAATGCCTTTGTGTGCTCTGATGTATGTTTGAAGGCTAAAGGTTGGGGTCAGAAATATGGTCTTTCTCCTTTTAACTGTTGCCATGGGCTAATTAGCCAGCTCTGTGAAAATTGACATGAGAGTTAACTCAATTATGTAGTTATTAAATCAGCACAAAGACAGTGCAGTGCTTAAGATCTGGCAGGGCACCAGTCAGTAAGCCTCCTGCTCTCTCTCTCTCCCCGTCTGCCGCCCACCCCCCCCCCCCCCCCCCCCCTCTCTCTCCCTTCTTGCTCTACCAAGCCTGTCAGTAGCCAATAAGACTTATTAGTGCCAAGTCAGGTACAGACTTGGCTGGGGTTCTGTGAAGCTGATGCCCCCTGGCCCGGTTCTGATCGGTCTGGTTATATGGCCAAGCAGAGAGACAGTTGAATGGAGTTAATCTGAAAGCCATGTATCCTTGGACCTGGTTCTGATGAGAGGATTGGCTGGATCCCCCGAGATAGGTGATCCCAGGCCTAGTGCTGCTGCTGGTGGTTCTCTTAGATGTGCTGCTAAAGAAGGCCACGTTTTGGTTCTCTTCACTAGTCTCTTTTGATGTTTGTTTTCTGTCTGTTGACAGATGAGTTGTACTGCACTGTATATTAGAGGTGGGTGATATGGACTAAAATCCATATTTTGCCCTAAATTACCTGACTTGATGCGATAATGATATAACAATACATTTACAACATAAAATGTATTATCCTTTAAACTACTACGACTAGTTTTATGGTTGTTGCCATCAATTCTCCTAGTACAATCACCCATATTAGCAAACTTATTTCAAACGTATTTACATTTCTCTAGTACAGGCTACTTATTGCATTGAACGATATCAGCAAAATGCCTGCGATAAGTGATTGGTTTCGTCTGTGTCGTTAATTTTCAGTTAATCGTCCTAGTTCTACTGTGTTGTGAATGCAGTTCAAGGTATACTTCAGGAGCCATACCGGCAAAACATCTATGCACATTAGTTGCAGTAATGAGCTTGGGCTCTGTTTTAGGATCATCGAGCTGGATGAGTAGAGTTAACTAGGTTTCCAAGGAGAGAACATCACACTCATACTCAAGATCACAGTCTGAACGATTGTAGAGATACCCCACACTCTCAATCCCACTGGGAACATACTTGAGGTTCAGATAAGGAATAGACCAATCATTCTCATTCCTTGTCTTGTTTCGCCGCTTCTTGGTTAGTCAATTATTAACTGGATGCATACCTGTGGTCGACCTTTCGCTCCAAAACACTCACATATTAGTGCTAACCAGTCCCGTTGCTATGGAGGCTGCAGCTGTAGTCGGATGGGTCTGTGTACCGTGTAATCTGACCCCCTACCCAAAAACAGAATAGACATTGGGTGTGTCAGAAATGGCGCCTTATTCCCTATTTAGTGAATAGAGTGCCATTTTGTACGTACAGATGTAGGATCTTCATTTGACCCGTATTGTCGCAACAAAATAATCCTGCAGCAACAGGATTTGAACATTTAGTCCATAATGTTGCTTGATCAGTGGTTAGGCTAGCCAAAATTAGACTACATGAAAAGTGGAATACTGTTTCTATAACTGTGTGTTATTACGGGTAGAATCTTACATTTATCACCCTGTTGCTGGTGAACTTTCAATGTATTTGAGGTTTAAAAAAGCTTACGAAAAATGTATCAACCCCTACAAAAATGTCCATTAACTATAATCCACATAATAATTCACATTTCCTGTTGCTTCAGGATTATTGTCCTACTGTAGCAAACTGGCTCAAATTAAGATCATACATCTGTATCCATTGTACACCATCCCATCATCCCAGGTATGACTCAGCAGCATAAGATAAAAAAGTCCTACTGAAAAGAAGTTGAACATGGTCAGTCCATTATTGACAGAAACAATCAGAAAACCCAGACTTACTGAACAAAAACAGTCTAAGCAATCAAAGTCAGGATCCTGACAGGATCCAGACTTAGACAACAGAGCCTCTCACAGAGAGAGAGAACCAGGTCTTATATGCCATTGCAGGCAATTGTTCAAGATTTACGCTCTGGCTTATTGTGAGGAATGATTGACAGGAATAGGGTTGCAAAATTCCGGGAACTTTCAATAAATTCCCTGGTTTTCCTGAAATCCAAGTTGGAGGAGTCTCTGAATCAGGAATGAATAAGCAGGTCTTTCTTACGCACTTCTCTGTAGTTGGTATTCAGACTTACCTTATGTAGGTGCGTAACGGGCTTTGCAGGTATGGTAATTCAACCGCTGAAAACCCTCCCACTTGCTGGCCAATAGATTTTCTTGTGGAGTTTTCATTCAATAGGGTTTTCAGTATATTTATCTAAAGCCACCCCTTTAAATTTGGTTTACCTTTGATTAGAATTTTCTCAACAGACTCACTGAAAGATAGCCATCTAAAAATACAGATATTCATCTTTTCAGTACCATTTGGTAGATTTAAACCAACTTTGATCTGGTATATTATTTAGGTTTAGAAATGTATTCATAAATGATTAAAAAACAGGTTTAGAGAGCCTTTACGCACCAAATATAATATTGGTGAATCAAAAATACAGTGGTTTGATTTATCCTGAAAGTTTCCATATTCAATTGTTCAGTCCCTGAAATATTGGAAAGTGAGAAAAGTGTACAATAGGGGTTGAACAGTAGTCCTATAAATCTACCCCAATTCTTGTATTATTTTTAACTTAACAACATGAATTGGGGTATTTAGAATATTATATAGGTAGAGAACATTGTAAGGAACAAGTCTGTGTCAATAACTCAGTTTTGGCAAAAATGCAGATTAACCCTTCCAACTGGGCACAGATATCAATTCAACGTCTATTCCACGTTGGTTTAATGTAATTTCATCGAAATTATGTGGAAACAATATTGATTCAACTAGTGTGTTCCCAGTGGGTTATCATTCCAAGCTCTCGATATGTTGACTGCTGTATAACTTGACTTACCCTGGAGTTACCCGTTTTGATTGATTGGGCCTCAAAGTATGTCACTTACGGTTTACCAAAAAAAGGCCTTCATTCATATGCCATTTCCCTTTCATACTGTAAAAAATCTGATTGTACATTTTCTTAGTGTTGGGTGTTCTATTCTGCACCAGGTTCAAATGAGTAATAGGTTCACTTGTGTAATCACAGTGTGCATTTAAGCATATTAGTTGTTAAGTTGAAAGAAGACATTCAGACTGAAACCCCAGTAGTTCCGTGTTAATTCACTTAGTTCCTTACAATGGACAGCTTGAAATTCTAGTCCTGCCCACATCACCACAGAATGCAGGCCTGGTGAGATTTCTGGTTTGCCAAGATTTTTAGCGGCATCTCTACAACCGCAAGGAGGGAAATAACCTGGCACCAAAAAAACGTTTCAGACTTCAAAGTATTTTAACAACACAGCTTCTTCTCAAGTTTCTGTAACTGTTTTTAGCTCTTGTTTTAAAGTAACTGTGAAGTGTTTCCGGAGTTCTATGAAATATGACCTAAAATTAATTACAATGTGAGTGAAATAGTTTTTCTTCCCAAAAATTGCAATTGAGTGTAAAAAAATAAGATTTTCTGTGTTTGAATGGTGTGGGTGTATCCCAACAACAGAATGGTGTGGGTGTAGACCATTCAGTAAAAATATTTACATGGGTAGACCACTGATTGGCCATCTCAGCCAATGAGCCATCATGACATTGTGTTCTATGTGGAAATAGAAAGGATTTTTTAAATGGTCTGTTTGAGATACACATTTGAGGTTGGGTTTTTTGAGTGTTTTTTCTCCAATTCATGCTTTGGCCACAAATACGAGTGTAGGATGAGTCAACATTATTTGGTTATGAGTTAACAGATTATTAACTTTTAAAAGTGAGATTTTCACTGGACAGTTACTTTTAAGACCTAAAAATATCATGCATTAACCTTTTACATTTAAAGAAGATGATAGCAGACAAGAGGATCATTTGACTGAGAATGAGGAGAGGATATGTGAGAGTGAAGTGAGACATGACAGTCTGAAGTGGATAAGAATGGGAGTTGAGCTGTAGATAAGAGTAAGAAAAACGCCATGTGAAGATGTGAGATGTGAGAGAGAACAGCGAGAAGAAGTAAGTGAGGAGAAGAGAGAGAGTTGAGATGTGATGCTAGTTCTTAGTTCTTTTCCCATCCCCAGGTTGAATGACTATTTATCCTGCTCATTCTCCGTGGCCTGTGTTTTTCTTATGCTAGCCGGTCTGAATGGTCCGATGCTGATCCCTTTTTCTACACTGTTGTTTTGAGTGTCTGGTCATGGGGTACTTTCCTAGGATGCCACTGTATTAGACAACATTTGGACAGAATATCCTGCTGTGTGTGAAGAAGACTTGTGTAAGACTAAGACTGGTGGCTTTCTCCACTTTCAGTAATACACAACGGCTGTTAGGTCATGTCCCCAGACATGCAGGGCATGGTAAACACCCACAAGGAGAGAGATCGTCATCGTTGCATGGGAGACTCCATCTGTAAGCATTAAAATGCTTTTGAAAATACCCCCAAATTCACACATTTACTATGATACAGTCATGCAGATTCAATTTTCTATCCCTAATAGACGGTTGAGCACTAATAGAATTTTCAGGCATATCCGCATCCCTCGATTCCTCTTGAGTTACTTAAGGCTTATAAAATATATCCTTTACTCCATTCCTTTGACATTAAGAACATATGGTTCCCATCAGAAGGAGTCATAATGGCTTTACTGGAATTGAGTTTTGGCATAATGACAGTACTCAGCTGGTGGTTGTGGTTTTGCTCTGCAGGGTGTATGTTCGTGCCTGCTGTTTTCCAACTTCGAGAGAGAACATTTGCGAGTGTTGTGTCTCTGGAATAGGTATGTGTTTTGCCTGTACTGTACATTAGATATGTGAATTTCATCAAGATACTGTCCTGCAAGAAGATACCAGCAATGTTGATTCAGATAGAGTTCAGAAGAGAAATAGAGTTTGAAGTTAGTGCTATGTTATTACATTAATTAAAGGAATGGGAAATATGTCCCATACGAATGCGATGAGTCAAATATTAAAGGAACTGTATTTAGTCAGTTTAGACTGAGGGAGAGGTATAGCTATGCAAGGAATCCAGTCCTGGAGGAACAATAATAAAATGGGTCACGGTCCCATGACTTTACTCTGATGCTGAAGTAAGAACATTCCAAACACCATGACCGCAGAGAGCAAAGTGCTAGGCTTGGCTTACAGTAAGAAACTGTGATGATTCACATGTTTTGAGGGTGAAGTCATTGCAATGAGGTGGGTAGTACTGCACAAAGGAGAGCTGTTCAGTTCTGCTGACTTTAATTAACCTCCATCCACTACTCCTGAATCTCATAGCTTGTGACAGCGAGTGCAGTAGACCTGGGCAGGGAGCAAGTTATTTTGGCAAGGAACAAACCTCTCTACCTTAGCCCTTCTACCAGTTAGTGGTAGCATTTTTCTACAATGAGTTACTCTGTCATGTAGCTCCTACGAGACCCTAGAGACAAGATCGTTTTTACAGACATTGAGGTCTGTTTACACACAGATACTGAACCCTGCTGGTTACATTGACAACCTCACCTCTTATATAGTGTTTGTCAGTGTTATTTTTTCCCGGATATTGTTTTGTGGTTAGTGCTATCTGGAATCCTTGGGTTGTCCGTACCCTAACCTTAACCCCTACCCTAACCATAACCTAACCCTAACCATTTTAAATGTACATTTCAATGAGGTATTGTCAGAGTTGGGACGTCCCAAGTATCCCAGATAGCCTGGACCATTGATTTGTGGCCCAAGATGTACAGTATAGGTTCATGATAGGTATACTAATTGTACACTATCACTCCTGTCCCTGTGCCCTATGTGTGTGGTTGCAGTTTGAGGGCTGTCAGAAGGCTTTCTCTCGGCTGGAGAACATGAAGATCCACCTGCGCAGCCACACTGGAGAGAAGCCTTATATATGCCAGCACCCCGGCTGCCACAAAGCCTTCAGCAACTCCAGCGACAGAGCCAAGCATCAGCGCACACACCTGGACACGGTGAGTTGAGTGGCATAACTCAGACAGACACACATATGGTGTGACAATGGCGCCGGAGGAGATGGCTGCCGTTTTACGGTCTCCTAACCAATTATGTTATTGTGTGTGTTTTTTTCGCAATTTACTTTGTACATAATGTTTCTCTTATGACCGAAAAGAGCTTCTAGATATCAGGACAGCGATTACTCACCTCGTACTGGAAGAAGAGTTTTTCTTTAATGAGTCGGACGTGAAGGATTTACTTCAGACACCCGACAAGGCCCTCATCCCCGTCATTCGCAGGAGAAAGAGACAGAGATATCGGGGACGTAGGTCGGGTTGCCTTGTAAGGATCCGACGGCGAGAGGGTAATCTGCCTTTACCATCAGTCCTATCAGCCAACGTACAATCATTGGATAACAAAATAGATGAACTACGACCACGTATATCCAACCAACGGGACATTAAAAACTGTAATATCTTATGTTTCACAGAGTCGTGGCTGAACGACGGCATGAATAACATACAGCTGGAGGGTTTACGCTGCATCGGCAAGATAGAACAGCCGCCTCCGGTAAGACAAGTGGTGGCGGTCTGTGTATATTTGTAAACAACAGCTGGTGCACAAAATCTAATAGTAAGGAAGTCTCAAGGTTTTGCTCACCTGAGGTAGATCTCATGATAAGCTATAGACCACACTATTTACCAAGAGAGTTTTCATCTATATTCTTCGTAGCTGTCTGTTTACCACCACAAACCGATGCTGGCACTAAGACCGCACTCAATGAGCTATATACGGCCATAAGCAAACAGGAAAACGCTCATCCAGACTTAAATCCATTTTACCTCATTTCTACCAGCATGTTAAATGTGCAAACAGAGGGGGAAAAAACTCCAGACCACCTTTACTCCACACACAGAGACGCGTACAAAGCTCTCCCTCGCCCTCCATTTGGCACATCCGACCATAATTCTATCCTCCTGATTCCTGCTTACAAATAAAACTGAAGCAGGAAGCACCAGTGACTCGGTCAATAAAGAAGTGGTCAGAAGACGCAGATGCTAAGCTACAGGACTGTTTTGCTAGCACAGACTGGAATATGTTCCAGGATTCTTCCGATGGCATTGAGGAGTACACCACATCAGTCACAAGCTTCATTAATAAGTGCATCGATGATGTCGTCCTCACAGTGACCGTACGTACATACCCCAACCAGAAGCCACGGATTACAGGCAACTTCCGCACTGAGCTAAAGGGTAGAGCTGCCGCTTTCAGGGATCGGGACTCTAACCCGGAAGCTTATAAGAAATCCCGCTATGCCCTCAGACAAACCATCAAACATTGTGTGATCTCGCTCTCCGTAGCCGATGTGAGTAAGACCTTTAAACAGGTCAACATTCCCAGACGGATTACCAGGACGTGTACTCGAAGCATGCGCGGACCAACTGGCAAGTGTCTTCACTGACATTTTCGACCTGTCCCTGACTGAGTCTGTAATACCAACATGTTTCAAGCAGACTACCATAGTCCGTGTGCCCAAGAGCACTAAGGTAACCTGCCTAAATGACTACCGACCTGTAGCACTCACATCTGTAGCCATGAAGTGCTTTGAAAGGCTGGTCATGGCTCACATCAACACCATTATCCCAGAAACCCTAGACCCACTCCAATTTGCATACCGCCCCAACAGATCCACAGATGATGCAATCTCTATTGCACTCCACACTGCTCTTTCCCACCTTGACAAAAGGGACAACTATGTGAGAATTCTATTCATTGACTACAGCTCAGGGTTTAACACCATAGTGCCCTCAAAGCTCATCACTAAGCTAAGGACCCTGGGACTAAATGCCTCCCTCTGCAACTGGATCCTGGAATTTCTAACGGGCTGCTCCCAGGTGGTAAGGGTAGGTAACAACACATCCGCCACTCTGATCCTCAACACGGGGGCCCCCAGGGGTGCGTGCTCAGTCCCCTCCTGTACTCCCTGTTCACTCATGACTACATGGCCAGGCACGACTCCAACACCATCATTAAGTTTGCCGATGACACAACAGTGGTAGACCTGATCACCGACAACGATGAGACAGCCTATAGGGAGGAGGTCAGAGACCTGGCCGTGTGGTGCCAGGATAACAACCACTCCCTCAACGTGATCAAAACAAAGGAGATGATTGTGGACTACAGGAAAAGGAAGAACGAGCACCCCCATTCTCATTGACGTGGCTGTAGTGGAGCAGGTTGAGAGCTTCAAGTTCCTTGGTGTCCACATCACCAACAAACTATCATGGTCTAAACACACCAAGACAGTCATGAAGAGGGCACGACAAACGCCTATTTCCCCCCAGGGGACTGAAAAGACTTGTCATGGGTACTCAGAACTTTAAAAAGTTCTACAGCTGCACAATCAAGAGCATCCTGACTGGTTGTATCACTGCCTGGTATGGCAACTGTTCGGCCTCCAACTGCAAGGCTCCCGAGTGGTGCAGCGGTCTAAGGCACTGCAGCTCAGTGCAAGAGGAGTCTTTACAGTCCCTGGTTTGAATCCAGGCTGAGTCACATCTGGCTGTGATTGGGAGTCCCATAGGACTGCACATAATTGAACCAAGGTTGGTTGGGTTTGGCTGGGATAGGCCGTCATTGTAAATAAGAATTTGTTCTTAACTGACTTGCCTTGTTAAATAAAAATATATACAGTTGAAGTTTACATAAACTTTGGTTGGAGTCATTAAAACTCGTTTTTAACCACTCCACAAATTTCTTGTTAACAAACTATCGTTTTGGAAAGTCGGTTAGGACATCTACTTTGTGCATGACACAAGTAATTTTTCCAACAATTGTTTACAGACAGATTATTTCACTTATAATTCACTGTATCACAATTCCAGTGGTTCAGAAGTTTACAAACACTAAGTTGACTGTGCCTTTAAACAGCTTGGAAATTTCCAGAAAATTATGTCATGGCTTTAAAAGCTTCTGACAGGCTAATGGATTTGATTCAATTGGAAGTGTACCTGTGGATGTATTGCAAGGCCTACCTTCAAACTCAGTGCCTCTTTGCTTGGCATCATGGGAAAATCAAAAGAAATCAGCCAGACCTCTGAAAAAATATTGTAGACCTCCACAAGTCTGGCTCATCCTTGAGAGCAATTTCCAAATGCCTGAAGGTACCACGTTCATCTGTACAAACAATAGTACACAAGTATAAACACCATGCGACCACGCAGCCGTCATACCGCTCAGGAAGGAGACGCGTTCTGTCTCCTAGAGATGAACTTCCTCTGGTGCGAAAAGTGCAAATCAATCCCAGAACAACAGCAAAGGACCTTGTGAAGATGCTGGAGGAAACAGGTACAAAAGTATCTATATCCACAGTTAAACGAGTCCTATATCGACATAACCTGAAAGGCCGCTCAGCAAGGAAGAAGCCACTGCTCCAAAACCGTCCTAAAAAAGCCAGACTACGGTTTGCAACTGCACATGGGGACAAAGATCGTACTTTTTGGAGAAATGTCCTCTGGTCTGATGAAACAAAATAGAACTGTTTGGCCATAATGACCATCATTATGTTTGGAGGAAAAAGGGGGAGGCTTGCAAGCCAAAGAACACCATCCCAACCGTGAAGCACGATGTTGGCAGCATCATGTTGTGGGGGTGCTGTGCTAATCCAAGTATATAATTTTAAAAGACTAATTGATCATTAGAAAACCCTTTTGCAATTATGTTAGCACAGCTGAAAACTGTTGTGCTAACTAAAGAAGCAATAAAACTGACCTTCTTTAGACTAGTTGAGTATCTGGCGCATCAGCATTTGTGGGTTTGATTACAGGCTCAAAGTTTCCAGCAACAGAACTTTCTTCTGAAACTCGTCAGTCTATTCTTGTTCTAAGAAATTAAGGCTATTCCATGCGAAAGATTGCCAAGAAACTGAAGATCTCGTACTAGCTGTGTACTACAGCTCAGTTGTGCACCGGGGCCTCCCATTCCTCTTTCTATTCTGGTTAGAGCCAGTTTGCGCTGTTCTGTGAAGGAAGTTGCTGATGCTCCAGATACTCAACTAGTCTGTAGAAGGCCAGTTTTATTGCTTCTTTAATCAGAACAACAGTTTTCAGCTGTGCTAACATAATTGCAAAAGGGTTTTCTAATGATCAATTAGCCTTTTAAATTGATAAACTTGGATTAGCTAACACAAAGTGCCATTGGAACACAGGAGTGATGGTTGCTGATAATGGGCATCTGTACACCTATGTAGATATTCCATAAAGAATTCAGCTGTTTCCAGCTACAATAGTCATTTACAACATTAAAAATGTCTACACTGTAATTCTGATCAATTTGATGTTATTTTAATGGACAAAAACTATGCTTTTCTTTCAAAAACAAGGACATTTCCAAGTGACCCAAAACTTTTGAACGGTAGTATACATATTACCTCAATTACCTTGACTAACCAGTGCCACCGCACATTGACTCTGTACCGGTACCCCCTTTATATAGCCTTGCTACTGTTATTTTACTGCTGCTCTTTAATTATTTGTTATTTTATATATTTTACTTATCTATTTTTTACTTAACACTTATTTTTCTTAAAACTGCATTGGTGGTTAAGGGCTTATAAATCAGCATTTCACTGTAAGGTCTACACCTGTTGTATTCGGCGCATGTGACAAATAACATTTGATTTGATTTGAAAACACACATCGAAAGCCGAAAGTTGTTGGTTTTGTGACATAATTTACATTTTGTGTCTGTGTGTTTGTGCAGAAGCCGTACGCGTGTCAGATCCCTGGTTGTGTAAAGCGCTACACTGACCCCAGCTCCCTGCGCAAGCACATCAAATCCCATTCATCCAAAGAGAGGCAGTTTAGGAAAAAGGTCAGTATGGAGCTGCCTGGACTCTGCTCTTAACAGTTATACCTGATAATCAGCTTCATCACGCTTTGCTGTCAAAGTGTGACTGCAGTCTCAATGTCTCTTTAGACTCTTTAGACACTCTCACTCTCTCTTTCACTGCCTCTTAGTTTCCCCACTTACTGTACGTAATGGGGACACTTCTGTTGTATCACAAACACATCCACTCGTACAGTACACTATGCCGACACATAATATTGTATACATCTTCACTAGTTAGTTTATTTTCTTTGCTGCGTTGTAATATTCAGACTATTAAAGTTCCTGTTGATAAAAATCATGCTCATTAACTCTATCTTCGAGTTAAGGTTATGTAACCATAGATACTGTACAACCAGCCACAGGAGGTGAGTTGTTTCTATTTTTTTTAAAGTATAGTTTACAAATGCGCGCTCCCACATTCACAGCTTCTTTCATTAGCAAGTTACTTTATTCTCTGCTTGCATTTATGCTGATCTCTGTACATCTGTTTCCATGTGATTGGTCTAAAGCTGAGGTCATCAATTGACATGAGCCAAGAGACATTAACGGACTGTCTAACCATCCAACCCATGCTACCCAGCCTCTCTCCTCTGGACATGATTAACAGCAAGCTGGGCCAATCACCAATACCTTCCCTAGATCTCTACACAGGTACGCATTTTTTACATGCATTGACAGTGCCTTTAGTACAGTAGTTCTGGCAAATATAACCTTACTAGAATGAAAGCCATGGTTTCATACACTGTATATACAGAAGTATGTGGACACCCCTTTAAATTATTGGATTCGGCTATTTCAGCCACACCCGTTGTTGACAGCTCAGCTGTATAAAATTGAGCACACAGCCATGCAATCTCAATAGACAAACATTGGCAATAGAATGGCCTTACTGAAGAGCTCAGTGACGTTCAACGTGGCACCATCATAGGATGCCACCTTTTCAACAAGTCAGTTCGTCTAATTTCTGCCCTGCTAGAGCTGCCCCGGGTCAACTGGAAATGCTGTTTGTGAAGTGGAAAGTTTAGGTCAACAACTACTCAGCTGCAAAGTGGTAGGCCACACAATCTCACAGAACAGAACCATAGAGTGCTGAAGCGAGTAGCGTGTATAAATTGTCTGTCCTCGGTTGCAACACTCACTACGAGTTCCAAAGAAGAACTGTTCGTCGGGAGCCTCATGAAATTAGTTTCCATGGCCAAGCAGCCTAATCTTAGGCACACAAGCCTAAGATCACCATGCACAATGCCAAGCGTCAAACGGAGTGGTGTAAAGCTCGCCTCCATTGGACTCTGGAGCAGTAGAAACACGTTCTCTGGAGTGATGAATCACGCTTCACCATCTGGCAGTCCGGCGGACAAACCTGGATTTGGCGGATGTAACTGTAACGTTTGGTGAAGGAGGAATAATGGTCAGGGGCTGTTTTTCAATAGTTTTGGGAAGGCCCTTTCCTGTTTCAGCATGACAATGCCCCCGTGCACAAAGTGAGGTCCATACAGAAATGTTTTATTGAGATCAGTGTGGAAGAACTTGACTGGCTTGCATAGAGCCCTGACCTCAACCCGATCAAACACCTTTGGGATGAATTGGAACGCCAGGCCTAATCACCCAACGTCAGTGTCCGACCTCACTAATGCTCTTGTGGCTGAATGGAAGCAAGTCCCCGCAGCAATGTTCCAACATCTAGGGGAAAGCCTTCCCAGAAGAGTAGAGGCTGTTACAGCGGCAAAGGGGGAACCAACTCCATATTAATGCCCATGATTTTGGAATGAGATGTTCGACGAGCAGGTGTCCACATACTTTTGGTCATGAAGTGTATGTTCTTATACTCCTTAGTTTGAGTCTGAGTTAGAGGCTTATGCTGTGTGTAGGATTGTTCGGTGTATTCATATCTCTCCTTTGTTGTCTGTGTTTGATAGATCTGCTGACCAGTGGGCAGTCTAGCCACTGTGTGTCTCTATCCATCCCTTTCCCTCCAGCTGTTCCACAGGGCCAACCCTCCTCAAACAGCTCACACCTGGCTCTGCTGCGCCCCCAACAGGACAGTTATAGGTATACAGCCACACAGCAGAAAGATTATTATTAGTCTTCTAGTCTATTTATTTTTTTATTTAACCTTTATTTAACCTTTATTTAACTAATCTATTTGAGTTCACCACATACGTTTTTTCAGCTGTGAGGCAATTCTAGAGTTTGTTTATTGTCGTTGCCGGTTTTACATTTATATGGGGAGGGAACTTTTGCATTTAGGATAAACAATTATTATTCGTACAATGGTGTTTTTCCTATGGTTAGATTATGACAATTCATAGGCAGCTGTCACAACCTGGACCTGGCTAAACTTCCCTGACTTCTGTCACTTAGTATGTGTTGCCGTTGTGGTTATGTGGAAATAATTTTCTAAGACATTGATGGTGAGACCATTTTCATATTAAACTATATGTGCCTAATATACTGTAATTCTGTTTTAAATGTAAAAAAGTGTAAGAGACAGTCTTGAACTAGAAAAGTGGATACTGTTTAAACCATTCATCATAGTCATATTTAGTCACATATTTATATCGCTGTAATGAAGTATTCTCAACGTAAATGCAATAATCAATTTATAATAAACCAGTGGATGATGCTGAGGGGAGGACGGCTCATAATAATAACTGGAATGGAGTTTAATGGATGGAACGGAGTGAATGGAATGGTATCAAACACATGAAAACCATGTTTTTGATACCATTCCATTTACTCCATTCCAGCCGTTATTATGACCCGTTCTCCACCCAACAGCCTCCACTGTAATAAACATATAGGAGTAGGAGTCATGCAAGGATGTTTATAATCGCATTCAATGTTCCTTCCTTAAGACTGAGAATTCAGTCATTTTTCCAGGTCTTGTGTAAAGTTTGAAGAACTTACATGTCATGTGTTTCACAGTTATGACAAGTGCTGGCTAATGAAAGTTCTGAAGTCATTGCCTTAAGAACTGTCTTTCAGTCTCACTCCCAAGGATTTATTAAATCAAATCAAATGTTATTGGTCACATGCACATGTTTAGTTGATGTTATTGCGCGTGTAGCGAAATACTTGTGCTTCTGGCTCCAACAGTGCAGTACTATCAAACAAGTAGTTTCTAATATATACACTAGATGACTGACAGGGGGCGCTGTTTTGAAGCCCTCGCAGCTCTATCTTGGCACCATCGCCGGTGTAAAAAACATTTTGGAAGCTATAGAAATGCATTTATTAATGTCAACATTTGTTTTTGCCACGTGTATTCTATTACAGACACCTTCATGCATACTTTTAAATTATATTATGTAAGATAAACATAAAGATAAAAAATCATATATTAAAACATTTTCCTTAAAGTATCATTTTTTGGAAAGTTTTGTAACTGTCCTCACTACAACAACAAAATACTTAAATAAATGTACTATATATACAAAGGTATGTGGACACCCTTTTAAATTAGTGGATTCGGCTATTTCAGCCACACCCGTCGCTGACAGGTGTGTAAAATTGAGCACAAAGTCATGCAATCTCCATAGACAAACAATGGCAGTAGAATGGCCTTACTGAAGAGCTCAGTGACTTTCAACATGGCACCGTCATAGGATGCCAGCTTTCCAACAAGTCAGTTCGCAAAATGTCTGTCTTGCTAGAGCTGCCCCGGACAACTGTAAGTGCTGTTATTGTGAAGTGAAAACCTCTATGAGCAACAACGGCTCAGCCGCGAAGTGGTAGGCCACATAAGCTCACAGAACAGGACTGCCTAGTGCTGAAATGTGTAGCGCGTAAAAATCATCTGTCCTCGATTGCAACACTCATTACCGAGTTCCAAACTGCCTCTGAAAGCAATGTCAGCAAAGAACTGTTCGTCAGGAGCTTCATGAAATGGCTTTCCATGGCCGAGCAGCCGGACATAAGCCTAAGACTACCATGCCCAATGCCAAGCATCGGCTAGAGTGGTGTTTAGCTTGCCGCCATTGGACTCTGGAGCAGTGGAAACATGTTCTCTGGAGTGATGAATCACGCTTCACCATCTGGCAGTCTGACGGACGAATCTGGGTTTTGCGGATGCCAGGAGAATGCTACCTACCCCAATGCATAGTGCAAACTGTAAACTTTGGTGGAGGAGGAATAATGATCTGGGGGTGTTTTTCATGGTTTGGGCTAGGCCCCTTAGTTTCAGTGAAGGGAAATCTTAATGCTACAGCATACAATGACATTCTAGATGATTCTGTGCTTCCAACTTTGTGGCAACAGTTTGGGGAAGGCCCTTTCCTGTTTTAGCATGACAATGCCCCCGTGCACAAAGTGAGACCCATACAGAAATGGTTTGTCGGTGTTCGAAGAACTTGACTGGCCTGCACAGAGCCCTGACTTCAACCCCATCAAACACCTTTGGTATAAATTGGAACGCCCGACTGCAATCCAGACCTAATCGTCCAACATCAGTACCCAACCTCACTAATGCTCTTGTGGCTGAATGGAAGCAAGTCCCCGCAGCAATGTTCCAACATCTAGTGAAAAGTCTTCCCAGAAGAGTGGAGGCCGTTATAGCAGCAAGGGGGGGGGGGGGGACTAACTCCATATTAATGCCCATGATTTTGGAATGAGATGTTCGACGAGCAGGTGTTCACATACTTTTGGTCATGTAGTGTATAATTTAGTCTTTGAAACATTTAATTTAAATACTGTAGAATTCTATTAATTCTACTGCTCCTCAAGGGGAGTGCCAATATGTCCGACCGGTGGCTTCAAAGCCTCTCACTGACCAATACATAGCTTCAGCAATCCAGGGTGTATATACATCATTGCTCTTTCCCCTACTGGGTTACCGATTAACAGCGTTCTTGGTATTCTGCAGGGGACAATTATATCTTTATACAGTGACAGACCTTACCTAGTCCTGTTGAAATCTACAGTCCCTCCAACATACTCTATTGATGGCTCCTGGCAGATACTTTTTTTCTGTCTCAGTGTGTCTAAGACATTGACGGGCAGATATGTGTTTTAATGGCATCACTGGTTGCATAATGTCTGACTCTCTGACAATGTGTCAGACAATGGTGAATAGATGGTTATATTTCTCATCCATCCCGTTAATGTGGTTTGGTTTTTTAAACGTGTTCACATCTACTTTCTGTGAAGAGAACCTGCAGGCCCAGTTGCATCTGTTGGGCAAGCGACTGGCTATTTTCTATTCATTTTGAGTTCCCATTGGCACAGTCCCTGTAGCCATGACTGATTCAAATGCCTCTCCCCTTTTCTCTATTTTTTTCTCATCTGCAACAAATAAGTACTTAAACATCGGTTGTCATGGATTTATGGCAGTAGGCTCATAGTTAGAATAATCTGATTAAAATAAAGCACAATTTTCTCCCATTGTGAAAGACTCCAATAGGCTTTTTGTGGCACGCTGCATCTCAGCTGTGAAGAGAGCTGTTGATAAGAGGTTTTACAGGTTGGGAATGGCCAGCAACACTGTTGCCTGTTCAGCTAACAAAAAAACATAACTTCGTCCATGCACTTCAAAGGCGGTGAGAAGGAGGGTTTTCTGTCATTTTGGGCAGCCAGATGCTCATGGCTTCTCACTGACACTGATTGTCCTGGCAGCAGCGGTAGGCCGCAGCATTCACCACAGGATTCTGGGTACACAATCAGCCATTGAAAGCGTTGGTCATTGGTCTCAAGGGCCTGCATTAGTGGAAGCTATAGGCACCAACTTGAGTGGCTCAGGAATTCAATAAGTGAATCATAAAATCTGAAAAATACCATTCAGAGGCTGTGGGAAGAGAATTGCTGTTATTACCTTTCTAGATGTTAAATCGATTGTAAAATCCCTGTTGACATTTTCTTCACTGCCTTTATGTGATTTCGTTATTCACTCATTCAGCCTGTTCATCGTTATTCCCTTAATCAATTGCATTGTAAACACCTCAATTATTTTAATTACACTGGTGCCAGTAAGAAAAATGAAAAAGGTTTACAGCTACACAATAAAAGCATTCAACCAACTCATTGTTTTGCCTTCTGAAGCATTTTCTTATCTCTTACTTTCTGATGCTTAGTTTGGGGAAATATATTTTTCCAGTCTGGGCAACAAAAACAAAAAAAACAGGTCATTAAGATTTCTCTCAAATACCGTCTGCTAAATAAGAAACTTCTATCTGTGCTTAGTTCTAATTGGTTATTTAATGTCGGGCAAGTGTGCTATGTTACTATGCCTCAGTTACGAAGTAGCTGCCTCTTTTAAACAGACGTCTACTTGTCAGTGTCTTTTGACTGAAAGAGCTGTCAGTAGTTTGAGGCAGAGAGTAGGGTTAACAGCATCATGATATTGTGTGTCTTTTGACTATAAGAGCTTTCAGTGGTTTGAGGCAGAGAGTAGGGTTAACAGGCATCATGATATTGTGTGTCTTTTGATTAAGAGCTTTCAGTGGTTTGAGGCAGAGAGTAGGGTTAACAGCATCATGATATTGTGTGTCTTTTGACTATAAAGCTTTCAGTGGTTTGAGGCAGAGAGTAGGGTTAACAGCAATCATGATA
>NC_036860.1:57221556-57305825 GCF_002910315.2 Salvelinus sp. IW2-2015
AAGTGCTGTTATTGTAAGTGAAAACCTCTATGAGCAACAACGGCTCAGCCGCGAAGTGGTAGGCACATATGCCACAGAACAGGACTGCCTAGTGTGAAATGTGTAGCGCGAAAAATCATCTGTCCTCGATTGCAACACTCATTACCGAGTTCCAAACTGCCTCTGAAAGCAATGTCAGCAAAGAATTTCGTCAGGAGCTTCATGAAATGGCTTTCCATGGCCGAGCAGCCGACATAAGCCTAAGACTACCATGCCAATGCCAAGCATCGGCTAGAGTGGTGTTTAGCTTGCCGCCATTGGACTCTGGAGCAGTGGAAACATGTTCTCTGGAGTGATGAATCACGCTTCACCATCTGGCAGTCTGACGGACGAATCTGGGTTTTGCGGATGCCAGGAGAATGCTACCTACCCCAATGCATAGTGCAAACTGTAAACTTTGGTGGAGGAGGAATAATGATCTGGGGGTGTTTTCATGGTTTGGGCTAGGCCCTTAGTTTCAGTGAAGGGAAATCTTAATGCTACAGCATACAATGACATTCTAGATGATTCTGTGCTTCCAACTTTGTGGCAACAGTTTGGGGAAGGCCCTTTCCTGTTTTAGCATGACAATGCCCCCGTGCACAAAGTGAGACCCATACAGAAATGGTTTGTCGGTGTTCGAAGAACTTGACTGGCCTGCACAGAGCCCTGACTTCAACCCCATCAAACACCTTTGGTATAAATTGGAACGCCCGACTGCAATCCAGACCTAATCGTCCACATCAGTACCAACCTCACTAATGCTCTTGTGGCTGAATGGAAGCAAGTCCCGCAGCAATGTTCCAACATCTAGTGAAAAGTCTTCCCAGAAGAGTGGAGGCCGTTATAGCAGCAAGGGGGGGGGGGGGGGGTAACTCCATATTAATGCCCATGATTTTGGAATGAGATGTTCGACGAGCAGGTGTTCACATACTTTTGGTCATGTAGTGTATAATTTAGTCTTTGAAACATTTAATTTAAATACTGTAGAATTCTATTAATTCTACTGCTCCTCAAGGGGAGTGCCAATATGTCCGACCGGTGGCTTCAAAGCCTCTCACTGACCAATACATAGCTTCAGCAATCCAGGGTGTATATACATCATTGCTCTTTCCCCTACTGGGTTACCGATTAACAGCGTTCTTGGTATTCTGCAGGGGACAATTATATCTTTATACAGTGACAGACCTTACCTAGTCCTGTTGAAATCTACAGTCCTCCAACATACTCTATTGATGGCTCCTGGCAGATACTTTTTTCTGTCTCAGTGTGTCTAAGACATTGACGGGCAGATATGTGTTTTAATGGCATCACTGGTTGCATAATGTCTGACTCTCTGACTAATGTGTCAGACAATGGTGAATAGATGGTTATATTTCTCATCCATCCCGTTAATGTGTTTGGTTTTTTAAACGTGTTCACATCTACTTTCTGTGAAGAGAACCTGCAGGCCCAGTTGCATCTGTTGGGCAAGCGACTGGCTATTTTCTATTCATTTTGAGTTCCCATTGGCACAGTCCCTGTAGCCATGACTGATTCAAATGCCTCTCCCCTTTTCTCTATTTTTTTCTCATCTGCAACAAATAAGTACTTAAACATCGGTTGTCATGGATTTATGGCAGTAGGCTCATAGTTAGAATAATCTGATTAAAATAAAGCACAATTTTCTCCCATTGTGAAAGACTCCAATAGGCTTTTTGTGGCACGCTGCATCTCAGCTGTGAAGAGAGCTGTTGATAAGAGGTTTTACAGGTGGGAATGGCCAGCAACACTGTTGCCTGTTCAGCTAACAAAAAAACATAACTTCGTCCATGCACTTCAAAGGCGGTGAGAAGGAGGGTTTTCTGTCATTTTGGGCAGCCAGTGCTCATGGCTTCTCACTGACACTGATTGTCCTGGCAGCAGCGGTAGGCCGCAGCATTCACCACAGGATTCTGGGTACACAATCAGCCATTGAAAGCGTTGGTCATTGGTCTCAAGGCCTGCATTAGTGGAAGCTATAGGCACCAACTTGAGTGGCTCAGGAATTCAATAAGTGAATCATAAATCTGAAAAATACCATTCAGAGGCTGTGGAGGAGAATTGCTGTATTACCTTTCTAGATGTTTAAATCGATTGTAAAATCCCTGTTGACATTTTCTTCACTGCCTTTATGTGATTTCGTTATTCACTCATTCAGCCTGTTCATCGTTATCCCTTAATCAATTGCATTGTAAACACCTCAATTATTTTAATTACACTGGTGCCAGTAAGAAAAATGAAAAAGGTTTACAGCTACACAATAAAAGCATTCAACCAACTCATTGTTTTGCCTTCTGAAGCTTTTCTTATCTCTTACTTTCTGATGCTTGTTTGGGAAATATATTTTTCCAGTCTGGGCAACAAAAACAAAAAAAACAGGTCATTAAGATTTCTCTCAAATACCGTCTGCTAAATAAGAAACTTCTATCTGTGCTTAGTTCTATTGGTTATTTAATGTCGGGCAAGTGTGCTATGTTACTATGCCTCAGTTACGAAGTAGCTGCCTCTTTTAAACAGACGTCTACTTGTCAGTGTCTTTTGACTGAAAGAGCTGTCAGTAGTTTGAGGCAGAGAGTAGGGTTAACAGCATCATGATATTGTGTGTCTTTTGACTATAAGAGCTTTCAGTGGTTTGAGGCAGAGAGTAGGGTTAACAGCATCATGATATTGTGTGTCTTTTGACTATAAAGGCTTTCAGTGGTTTGAGGCAGAGAGTAGGGTTAACAGCATCATGATATTGTGTGTCTTTTGACTAAAATAGCTTTCAGTGGTTTGAGGCAGAGAGTAGGGTTAACAGCATCATGATATTGTGTGTCTTTTGACTAAAATAGCTTTCAGTGGTTTGAGGCAGAGAGTAGGGTAACAGCATCATGATATTGTGTGTCTTTTGACTATAAGAGCTTTCAGTGGTTTGAGGCAGAGAGTAGGGTTAACAGCATCATGATATTGTGTGTCTTTGACTATAAGAGCTTTCAGTGGTTTGAGGCAGAGAGTAGGGTTAACAGTATCATGATATTGTGTGTCTTTTGACTAAAATAGCTTTCAGTGGTTTGAGGCAGAGAGTAGGGTTAACAGCATCATGATATTGTGCAGTAGGTATGCAGATGAAATTACAGTGAGCTCCAAAAGTATTGGGACAGTGACACATTTGTCGTTGTTTTGGCTCTGTACTCCAGCACTTTGGATTTGAAATGATACAATGACTATGAGGTTAAACTGCAGACTGTCAGCTATAATTTGTGGATATTTTTTTGAGTCACAATTATTTTAAATAAGAATAGAATATGTTTCTAAACACTTCTACATTAATGTGTATGTTGCCATGATTAGCGGGAGTATGATATTTAGCGGGAGTATGTCTCACTCATCATTATTCACGATTCATTCAAGATTATCCATAGGCTAATCATGGAAACATCCACATTAATGTAGAAGTGTTTAGAAACATATTATATTCTTATTAACAACAAAAGTGACTCCAAAATGACACCATACATTATTTACCATTAATTTATATTGGGCACAAAATAATCTGAAACACAAACAAAACAAATAGCAAATGCATCCAACCAATATTTTAGTCACAAGCTTGATATTGTCATTGCGTTCTATGAATATGGGACCAAATGCTTAACGTGTTACTACTTTAATACACATAAGTGAATTTGTCCCAATACTTTTGGTCCAATAAAAGGGGGAGACCATGTACAAAAAGTGCTTTAATTTCTAAACGGTTCTCCCAATATGGATGAAAATACCTTCAAATTAAAGCTGGCAGTATGCACTTTAACCTCATAACCATTGTATCGTTTCCAATCCAAAAGCTGGAGTACAGAGCCAAAACGACAACAAATGTGTGACTGTCCCAATACTTTTGTAGCTGACTGTATGTCTCATTTTAACAGCCTGATATTCACTCATATATTTGAAACATTTCAGGTTTGTTGATAGGTCCACCCACCAACTCAACCCCGGGTCCCACCAACACCAACTGCCTGGCCCCTCCAGTCCTCACACTCACCATCCTACTGTCTTATCCCTAAAGACCAGCACACCCCTGAATCATCCCAGTCACACTCCTGTAGTAAACATAGACCAACACCCAGGTAAATGACACCTACTAACTACAGGTACCTCATATGTTCGCTGCATCTATTAGGTGTTAATGTGCTAAGTTGGTGATATCCTTCATTGGCATGTCAAAAGTGACATTCGATAATGCATCACAGAGATCTACATAGAATTACACCTGCACCTACAAAGGGGCTTCGCTTATTGACTGTGGAAATGTGCCTGGGGAAAGAAAACAATGGTACAATTCCTCTGGGAAATTTCTACTCCGCAATGAGAGTTATTGTTTGTTTTATTATGAAAAAGTCTATTAAAGAATTGTGTGGGTGGTTTGACATTCTGTAGGTTGATCTTGGCTTATTTCTATCAGTTGTGCAGCTGGTGGCTGATGTTCTTCTACGTAGGAAAGAAGAAGCAGCTTCACTATCAATCATAGCTTAAATGTAACGGCTGTCGCTCTCCTCATCCTCGGACGAGGAGAGGAGAGAAGGATCATCAGACCAATATGCAGCATTAGGGAAATAAGCCATCTTTTTATTTAACACGACAGCAACACGAAACAAAACACTTTCAAATAAACAAAACAAGAAAACGACGTGACGAAACCTGAACATAAACTTACATAACTAAACGTAAACTCACGGACAGGAAACAGACGACATCAAAATAAACGAACAGCCAAACAGTCCCGTATGGTATATACATTCGACGACACAGGAGACAACCACCCACAACGAACACTGTGACAACGCCTACCTAAATATGACTCTTAATTAGAGGAACGCCAAACACCTGCCTCTAATTAAGAGCCATACCAGGCAACCCAAAAACCAACACAGAAACAGATAACATAGACTGCCCACCCAAAACACATGCCCTGACCTAAACACATACAAAAACAACATAAAACAGGTCAGGACCGTTACATTAAAATAGATATCACTTTTTTCCTACTGGACAGCAGCACTTAATGTTGACAAGGTGTTCACACAAGCACGCTGTGCACCATTTCTATTGTTTTTATATATCAGATGAATAATAGTTCTTCAATAAGATGCCATGGTGATTGTAATGGTTCATAGAACTTCAACTAAGTATTATTACTATTATTACTTTTATCTATACCGTGTTTAGAGAAAGATATGACCTCTGGTTTTAATATGTCTATGTATGTATGTTCCTACTGGGCACACATTTGTTGAATCAGCATTGTTTCCACGTCATTTAAATAAAGTGTTGTTGAACCAACATGGAATAGACGTTGAATTGACATCTGTGCCCAGTAGGTTGCCTGTTTGTATATAATGTTTTCATGTTTATTGTTCACCTGCCCGGGGACGTAGATTATGTAAACGAGCTGTTAGCTCTGGTGCAACGCATCACTTCTCACTTCTGAGACTTTTATGTTTTGTTGTAAATTGTCCCTGTTCAAATCAAATGTATAAATTTAATTAAAATAAAGCCAAGGTGCTTCTGAAGAAATAAAAATTAATGAAGATGAAAATAGGGAAACATCAGAGAATGAAAACAGATACTACAGTCTCCCCCTTCATCTATTCGGAAATTAAAATAACAAGAAGTACCTGTTCTTTTCCTCCTCAGGTTTTAGTGGTCAGATCCAGATGGTGTACTCTCCATTATACAATAATGGTACACATAAATCCACCAAGCAGACAAACTCCTGTCACCTGATGGAGATCCCAGAGTTTGATGATAGCCTTTCTCCAACATTCACAACTCAGAAAAGACTAGACATCTCCCAAAGAGCTCTGTCTGGGCTCACAGGTAATAAAGAGACACAAAGGACAATACAGTACATTACGGATCAACATGCATTCATTTGCATCTGTCTTATAATAATGACTATGTGTGTTATTGTTGCATCCACAGTATATGACCTGCAGGGTGCATCACAGGATCTGCTTGTTAACCCAGTGCCAGTGATGTCAGAGGACGCTTATTTACATGTCAGTGCAGTGGACCGTTGCCCTAGCCAGCTGTCCTGTATCTACACTGAGGGGTCAGCAAATCTACCTCTTTTCTAAAACAGATACTCTGTAATACAACTCGTACAACAACTATATTGTTCTTCAGCTACATGTTCCTTGACATATGACCTGAGTGTGATGCCCATCTTGGGTGAGAACTGTAGACATGAGGGGACATTTAGTAGCTTTAATTAAATAGGCAAAATGAACATGTCCACATCACTTATTAACTGATATTAGTCAATGAACATTGTTTTCATCATGGCAAGTCATGATAATTCTGACATCTTTAGATGCTGTCTTCATTCAAGTCAGTATCATCAGATCTCAGAGTCTAAGCCCACAATGAAAGTGCCTCCTAAAGATTGTATACTGAAAAAGAATTGCAGTTCTGTGGATGCCAATGATATTGAGATTTGGAGGATGTTTTTATGTTTACATTAATTGAATGCATTTGTACAGTTATATCAAAATATTGTCCCTCCTTTTATGGAATTATTCTATGTAAATTCCATAAGAAGCACATTGAAGGCATGTGTGTGTTGTTCTTTTTCATATGTGTGTTGTTCTTCGTAGCATATGTATTAATTTCATGAAACAGAATGTCCTTCGATAAATCAAATATATTTTTGTGCGAATATGTTGAGGAATCTGACTTGAATTGTTGTTTTTTAATTTTAAAAAATTATGATTGAGCCTAGAGAATATTTGAGGTTTTTGTAAGAAGGCATGTCTATCTACTGTTATACATAAATGTGTAAGGAAAAAAGAAAGCTTGTCATTTATTACATTTAGTTGCATTGGTAGATGATGAAACCCTGACATATTTAATTTGGTCCTAAACAATAGAAATTGTTAATTATTGACAAAGTAATTTATATTACAGAAGTAACCCCAGTAAAAAAAAATCTAAAATCTCAACAACAAAAAAAGGCCCTTTATTGGTTGGATGGAATAAAGCAATTATGTATTGAAAGGCATTGAGGGACCATTATTTAGACAGAAACTATAAAATGTCCCTCAATAACATAGACATTGTCTAATAGTCTAATAATTTAATGAGATGATGTATATCACTAAAACACAATCTTTTTTTATATACATGATCTGTCTGTATTTTTCAAGCTTAGTTTGTCTTAAAAATCACAGATGTGTGTGTGTGTGCGCGTGCGACAATGAGAGTGGGAGCGGGTTGCCTCCTTTCTTTGTTATCTCAACCACTCTTTATCACCCAGTGGTGCGCGGTAGTCCCGCTTTGGGAAAACAACTTGATTCAATGAACTAATGCGATTATTAATACTGTTTTCCATGTTGTAATGTGCGCATAATGAACTATTCTATGACAATATTTGTATCCGCATTTTTCATACATTAGATTAAATGAAACATGAACAGTACACCCCTATCCACCTCAATGTTTCTAGACGTCCCACGCTCTGCAGCAGAGCCGATGAGTAAATTGATGATTCCCTATATTTATGATAACATCCTCCTTAATTAATTGCAATACCGCTTATAATACTAAAGCTGGTTTTCTTGTATCATATTTGTATTTTCTCAGCAGCACATCCATCCAACACGCCATCATTGTAGCTCCTCCTACAGAATACTCAGGTTAGGTTGCGCCCGGTGAGTTTTATAGCAACTGTTGCCCTGTGAGGCAGCGCCATAGTCACCGTAGTCCTGGCGACTGTAACCCACCAACAACAACAACCTCTCGTTCCATCATTACCACCACACCATCCTCATCCTCATCAACCAGTCCTCAGCCCAGGTTTGAATATACTTACTATTTATACCAGCATGTGTTTTCTCTAATTCACGCCAAATGATTATACTTTATAAAATGTCTACCGTGCTATTTTTGTCATAAGCAAATTCATATCTGCTCTCCTTTATTACATGGTTAGCTAGCTGAGATAACGTTAATGTTATTTCCTTCCAGGTAACGTTAGAAAGCAATGTGCTTATTTGCGAAAGTAGCTAAACTAGCAAGCTAATAAACAACGTTTATACGCCAAAAAATGTTTTATGTTGCTAGCTTGCTAACGTTAGCTATTCTATCCGAGTTTGCTGTGGCTCATCGGCCGTGCAATGACAGCTAACGCTAGCTAGCTTGTTTTGGCTAACGCTAGTTAGCAACTAGCTAGATACAGTCAGAGCAGGTGTCTGATTTGTGTGTTTCAATGACCATCGCCAACTTCCTGGTATGATGGCTGTCAAGATACCGCACATTTTCAGTAATGTTATACGAAATATAGGTAGTTACTTGCTTTGTCATTTTAAATCAATTCGAGCTACCATGTTCATTCAGTAATTATTGCTAATTGAGGTTAGCAGTAGCTTTTCCCTTTTGTCTTTGCTTGCTAGCATACACTTGGTTAACCAGCTAGCTTCCTTTGTAGCTAGCGTTGCAGAGCAGGTGCCACAAAGGCTTCGGTTGCTCACCCTGTGTTAAGCGAGAGCGGCTAGCCAAGTTAGCTAGCTAACTACTTTAGCTAAACCTTTCAATGGTTATTAATTTCAGATGTTTTTAGGTGAATGTGTCATCACAATCCATTACCCGTTAACCAGCTAGCTAATTTCATTAGTCATAACCTATCTAGCTATGGCTAGCTAGCCAGTTTGAAATGCCTATGCTATGGCACAGAGCAATATCTAGCTAACGTTAGAATTGTTTAAGCTGATGCAAAAAGTAAAAGAAACAATAGCTATCACATTGACATTTAGCTACCGTTGTAGTGTGTGTGTCAGAGAGATGGAATTGTGCTGTGAGCAGGTAGAAGAGTGAAGTTGATACTGTCTTGAAGACAAAGCACAAATAATAAATGCAGTCATCTATCAAATTTCTTTAATTGTCAAGTTACATTAGGCTAATCAAAAACAAATTGAACCTGATGATGACAGGTGTTTTTGTTTTTGTTTTTAGTTACTTGTGGGGTTGGGTAGGTAGCTAACTGATGGGTTAATGACAGTGTAACCACCCTGTTTCAGCTGCGTTTTGGACTCACTGGTAGTGTTCCCCTGCTCAGACGTTGCATGCATCAGCCAATGGTTGCATGTTATGTCATCAACTGTGTCATTGACTGACAGATTTCTATAACATATGACATGGTTGGCTGATAGGTAAAATACCTATCCAGGCATTGTAAGATCTGGCAGATGTCAGCAACAGCTGGACAGAGGCGCCCACTGATTCCACCAAGCAGGGGAAATTTGGCCTAAAACTTACTGCAAATGACAGTCATGTCTCTTTATCTCACAGACATTCATGGCACGGAATACGAGGTTCATAACTTTTGAATATTCAATTCTAACTGGGATTGTACCTGGGGTTTTCAGGTGTCATTTTGTTAGGCCAACATTCTCTGACCCTCCTTGAAAACCGAGAGCAGTATAGAGTCGCTGGGACAATGAAAGGGGCAGCAGACAGTCAGGTTCTTAAAGTGGGAATTATTATTGTATCTGGAATAGACTGGGTGGCTTTGTAGTAATTATCAGGGCTATATCCCAGTTCTCTCCACCAAAGCATAATTAAAAAGGCTTTGAACACCCTTTTTACTCTCTCAAACCTCTGCAATTTGCATTAAGGTGCACCACACGTTTTATTAATCTGCAACATGGAAATATCCTAGCCATCTTTGCACTGAATGCTAGTTTGGTGTTTGCTCAGTCAAGAGTGGTGTATAGGCCTGCTGCCCAGATAAAAACATAAAATATCCTCTCATGCTACTCCTTACCGACAGACAATTTTTTACTTGATCAATTATAGGCTACGTTATTGTATAGTATTTCACAGCAAATTGTCAATGAAAGTGTAGAGACACATGGATCTATATAGATTATCAGTTTCCTCCTAGTGATCTTGAGGCTCTTATGCCCTCTTGGATGATCATTATAGATGGATTTGGACCCCTGTGCAAGGAAGGGAAAGCACCAGGTTTCTTTATGTTGCATTATCCTTCTTTACAGTCAGGTCCACTGGGAGTTCTCTGCAGCCAGCCGCAGCCCTCTGGTCCTGCTAGGGGAGAGGAACAGGTGTGTGTGGAGATGTGGGACAGGTGCACAGTGGGTCTTGGTGGGTCTCCTGACCCTAATTGTTTTTGAGCTCCCTCACATTACCTTCCCCTGACAAACAAGCCAAGAAATGACTGTTATAGTGCCTTCAGAGAGTATTCACACCCCGTGACTTTTTCCACATTTTGTTATTACAAAATGGGATTAAAATGTAGTTGATTGTCTTTTTTTGTGTGTCAACAATCGACACAAAATGCTCTAATGTGAAAGTGGAAGAAAAATTCTAAAATTTGTTAAACAGAATAATAGTGTGTGTGTGTGTGTGTGCTATATATATCACACACACACACAGTTGAAGTCGGAATTTTACATACCCTTACCATGGAGTCTTTAAAACTCGGTTTTCAACCACTCCACACATTTCTTGTTAACAAACTATCGTTTTGGCAAGTCGGTTAGGACATCTACTTTGTGCATAACACAAGTAATTTTTCCAACAATTGTTTACAGACAGATTATTTCACCTATAATTCACTGTATCACAATTCCAGTGGTTCAGAAGTTTACATACACTAAGTTGACTGTGCCTTTAAACAGCTTGGAAAATTCCAGAAAATGATGTCATGGATTTAGAAGCTTCTGATAGGCTAATTGACTTAATTTGAGTCAATTGGAGGTGTACCTGTGGATGTATTTCAGGGCCTACCTTCAAACTCAGCACCTCCTTGCTTGACATCATGGGAAACTCAAAAGAAATCATCCAAGACCTCAGAAAACAAATTGTAGACCTCCACAAGTCTGGTTCATCCTTGGGAGCAATTTCCAAACGCCTGATGGTACCACGTTCATCTGTACAAACAATAGTACGCAAGTATTAACAACATGGGACCACGCAGCCGTCATACCGCTCAGGAAGGAGACGCGTTCTGTCTCCTGGAGATGAACGTACTTTGGTGCGAAAAGTGCAAATCAATCCTAGAACAACAGCAAAGGACCTTGTGAAGATGCTGGAGAAAAAAGGTACAAAAGTATCTATACCCCCATTCAACCAGTCAAGTGTTGCTTTAGCAGTATGCTTAGGGTCATTGTCATGCTGGAAGGTGAACCTCAGTCCCAGTCTCAAATCTCTGGAAGACTGAAACAGGTTTCCCTCAAGAATTCCCTGTATTTAGCGCCATCCATCATTCCTTCAATTCTGACCTGTTACCCAGTCCCTGCCGAGGAAAAACATCCCCACAGCATGATGCTGCCACCACCATGCTTCACTGTGGGGATCGTGTTCTCGGGGTGATGAGAGGTGTTGTGTTTGCGCCAGACATAGCGCTTTCCTTGATGGCCAAAAAGCTCAATTTTAGTCTCATCTGACCAGAGTACCTTCTTGCATATGTTTGGGGAGTCTCCCACATGCCTTTTGGCGAACACCAAACGTGTTTGCTTATTTTTTTCTGTAAGTAATGGCTTTTTTCTGGCCACTCTTCTGTAAAGCCCAGCTCTGTGGAGTGTACAGTTTAAAGTGGTCCTACGGACAGATACTCCCATCTCCGCTGTGGAGCTTTGCAGCTTCTTCAGGGTTATTTTTGGTCTCTTTGTTGCCTCTCTGATTAATATTCCACCCACCACTGCGACCTGTATGCTCTTATCGGCTGGTCCTCGCTACGTATTCGTCGCCAGACCCACTGGCTCCAGGTCATCTATAAGTCTTTGCTAGGTAAAGCTCCGCCTTATCTCAGCTCACTGGTCACGATAACAACACCCACCTGTAGCATGCGCTCCAGCAGGTATATCTCACTGGTCATCCCCAAAGCCAACACCTCCTTTGGCCGCCTTTCCTTCCAGTTCTCTGCTGCCAGTGACTGGAACGAATTGCAAAAATCGCTGAAGCTGGAGACTTATATTTCCCTCACTAACTTTAAACATCAGCTATCCGAGCAGCTTACCGATCGCTGCAGCTGTACATAGCCCATCTGTAAATAGCCCATCCAATCTACCTACCCCCCATATTGTTTTTATTTACTTTTCTGCTCTTTTGCACACCAGTATTTCTACTTGCACATCTATCACTCCAGTGTTAATTTGCTAAATTATAATTACTTGCTACTATGGCCTATTTATTGCCTTACCCCCTCACGCCATTTGCACACACTGTATTTAGACTTTCTTTTTTTCTATTGTGTTATTGACTGTACGCTTGTTTATTCCATGTGTAACTCTGTGTTGTTGTTTGTGTGGCACTGCTTTGCTTTATCTTGGCCAGGTCGCAGTTGTATATGAGAACTTGTTATCAACTAGCCTACCTGGTTAAATAAAGGTGAAATAAATAAAATATTAAAAAATGCCCTCCTTGCCTGGTCCGTGAGTTTTGGTGGGCAACCCTCTCTTGGCAGGTTTGTTGTGGTGATATATTCTTTCCATTTTTTAAATAATGGATTTAATGGTGCTCTGTGGGATGTTCAAAGTTTCAGATTTTTTTTAGAACCTAACCCTGATCTGTTCTTCTCCACAACTTTGGCCCTGACCTGTTTGGAGAGCTCCTTGGTTTTCATGGTGCCGCTTGCTTGGTGGTGCCCTTTGCTTAGTGGTGTTGCAGACACTGGGGCCTTTCAGAACAGGTGTGTGTGTTTATAATATAAATATACTGAGATCATGTGACAGATCATATGACACTTAGATTGCACATAGGTGAACTTAATTAATGAAATAATGTGACTTCTGAGGGTAATTGGTTGGACCAGATCTTATTTAAGGGCTTCATAGCAAAGGGGGTGAATACATAAACACGCACCACTTTTCCTTGACTATTTTGTGCATGTCCATTACATGAAATCCAAATAAAAATCCATTAAATTACAGGTTGTAATGCAACTAAATAGGAAAAACGCCTCTGGGGATGAATACTTTTGCAAGGCACTGTATATTTATGTATGTATGTATGTTGAGCGTCGCTTGACAACCATTTTCAGGTCAGATTTAAGTCCAAGCTGGAACTCTGCATTTTAAGGAACATTCAGTCTTGGTACGTACAGGGCATTTGGTAAGTATTCAGACCCCTTCCCCTTTTCCACATTTTCTACGTTACAGCCTTATTCAAAAAAAAAAATATATATATATATATGTTCCCTCTTCTACACACAATACCCCGTTTTGATAAAGCAAAAGTGGGTTTTTAGTTAAAAAATAATACATAAATACCTTATTTACATGTATTCAGATCCTTTGCTTTGAGACTCGAAATTGAGCTCTGGTGATCAATGAAAACAGGATGCATTCTTGAGATGTTTCTACAACTTAATTGGAGTCCACTTGTTGTAAATTCAATTGATTGGACATGATTTGGAAAGGCGCACACCTGTCTATATAAGGTCCCACAGTTGATGGTGCATGTCAGAGCAAAAACCAAGCTATAAGGTTGAAGGAATTGTCTGTAGAGCTCCAAGACAGGATTGTGTCGAGGCACAGATCTAGGGAAGGGTACCAACACATTTCTACAGCGTTGAAGGTCCCCAAGAACACAGTGGCCTCCATCATTCTTAAATGGAAGAAGTTTGGAACCACCAAGACTTCATAGAGCTGGCTGCCAAGCCAAAGGGAGCAATTGGGGGAGAAGGGCCCTGGTCAGGGAGGTGACCAAGAACCCAATGGTCACACTGACAGAGCTCCATAATTCCTCTGTGGAGATGGGAGAACCTTCCAGAAGGACAACCATCTCTGCAGCACTCCACCAATCAGACCTTTATGGTAGAGTGGCCAGATGGAAGCCACTCCTCAGTAAAAGGCACATGACAGCCTGTTTGGAGTTTGCCAAAAGGCACCTAAAGGACTCTCAGATCATGAGAAACAAGATTCTCTGGTCTGATGAAACCCAAGATTGAACTCTTTGGCTGGAATGCTAAGCGTCACGTCTGGAGGAAACCTGGCACCATCCCTAGGGATATGCCCTATAGTGAAGCATGGTGGTGGCAGCAACATGCTGTGGGATGTTTTTCAGCTGCAGTAGCTGGGAGACTAGTCAGGATCGAGGGAAAGATTAACAGAGCAAAGTACAGAGAGATCCTTGATGAAAACCTGCCCCAACGCGCTCAGGACTTCAGACTAGGGTGAAGGTTCACCTTCCAACATGACAATGACCCTAAGCACACAGCCAAGACAACACAGGAGTGGCTTCGGGACAAGTCTCTGAATGTCCTTGAGTGGTCCAGCCAGAGCCCGGACTTGAACCTGATCGAACATCTCTGGAGAGACCTGAAATTAGCTGTGCAGCGATGCTCCTCATCCAACCTGACAGAGCTTCAACAAAATATTGAGTAAAGGGTCTGAATACTTATGTAAATGTGATATTTCAGTTTATTTTTTTATTTGCAAACATTTTCTTTTTCATTATGGGGTATTGTGTGTAGATTAATGAGGGGAAAAATCTACATACAATACCCCATAATGACAAAGAAAAAACATGTTTTTAGATAACCTAAAACACAAGTTGCTAAATTATTGACCTCCTGAAAGGTGATTTCATCTCCCGCTGTCTGGTGGAAGCAGACTGAACCAGATTTTCCTCTAGGATTTTGCCTAGCTCCATTCCGTTTCTTTATTATCCGGAAAAACTCCCCAGTCCTTAACGAGGATAAGCATACCCATAACATGACGCAGCCACCACGATGAGAATATGGAGAGTGGTACTCAGTAGTGTGTATTGGATTTTCCCTAAACATAACACTTTGTATTCAGGACATGAAGTTAATTTCTTTGCCACATGTTTTGCAGTATTACTTTAGTGCTGCCTTGTTGAAAACAGGATGCATGTTTTGGAATATTTTTATTCTGAACAGGCTTCCTTCTTTTCACTCTGTCAATTAGGTTAGTATTGTGGAGTAACTACAATGTTGTTGATCCATCCTCAGTTATCTCCTATCACAGCCATTAAACTCTCTCACTGTTTTAAAGTCACCATTGGCCTCATGGTGAAATCCCTAAGTGGCTTTCTTCCTCTCCAGCAACTGAGTTAGGAAGGACGCCTATATCTTTGTAGTGACTGGGTGTATTGATAATAACTTCTGTAATTAATAACTTCACCATGCTCAAAGAAATATTCAATGTCTGCTTTTTTATTTTATACCCATCTACCAATAGATGCCTTTGTGAGGCACTGGAAAACTTCCCTGGTCTTTGTGTTTTGAAATTCACTGCTCAATACATAATTGTATGTGTGCGGTACAGAGATGAGGTAGTCATTCAAAAATCATGTTAAACGTTGTTATTATTGCACACAGTGTGTCTATGCAACTTATTATGTGACTTGTTTACTCCTGAACGTATTTAGGCTTGCCACAACAAAGAGGTTGAATATGAATTACTCAAGACATTTCAGATTTTCATTTTTGATTAATTTGTAAACATTTCAAAAACATAATTCCACTTTGACATTATGGGTTATTGTGTGTAGGCCAGTGACAAAAAATCTAGATATTAAATTGTCCATCATTACTGCAGTGCAAGCCTATTTGGGTAGCTTCTCAAAATAAAATCATTTCAATCTTACCTTTTTATAGCAAGAAATCTGTTACGTCATATTCCACTGAATTTGTTGTGTGGGCCCTGATGCGTTAAGAAACCTCTGCAGGCATCAATTCCAAATGAACGGAACAGACTGGCAAAAGCAACATCGGGAAAACAATGAATTTAAATGAATAAATTACAACAAATTAGCTTAATGATTATTTGCACAACCTTGATTTGAGAAGTTATTGCTGTGATCTGAGGACTCTAGTTCTAAATCATGAGCATCTGAAAGTCTGTCTTTTGACACTATTGTTGTTCTACATTGTTAAAATAGGACCCATTAGTTATAGGCTAGGCCTATTTCATAGGAACATGCAACCACTGTCGTGTGTGTGACTCCCTCTTGATTTATATTCAGCCGATTCCTCCCCTCTCCTCTCCATAGATGTTTAAGGCAACACACACACGCACCTCTGTGGACAGAGGACAGGATGTCAGAAACGGCTAGTTATCAGATCACATTACCACTTACCTGAAGTCAGGTGTAGGGCAAAAATAGAACCATGCCACCTGTTCCCTGGATCCTGTTCCGTTTCCAATCACTTAAAGAGCAGCTGATTCATTCAATTATTCATCCATCCATTTTCATAGCTTAGCAGCATAAACTGGGTGTTTTGTTCTCTTATCTGCATCCACAGCACAGCAGCCTGTGTACACTACATGTGGATCAGACATTGTTGACCGAACAGGAGACCTTCACATGTTTAAATAAGCCCACCTCTGTCTGTCATCTCATTGTGTTTTTACATGACAAGGTGTACTGTATCACTTGTGTAGTCCTGCTCCATAATTGTAAGGGAAAGAGGGAGGCTCGCTCGGGTGGTGCTAGCACATGAGCAGATATAATACATTGCTGTAACTCCGATTTTAAGGTGTCCTACTAATTTGAAAGATTGCTCAGAAAACCAGGTGTTTTAATCGGCGCATGCTTTCCTTTGATTATGATCGTACGATGATTTAAGATAGTTATGTTAACCACCTTATTGTGCTTAATGCCATACTCTGTCTACTACCATAATCATTTTAAAACCAGATTATTGGTGTGCATGGAAACTTACTCATTGCCACATAGGTCTAACATGATGGTTGCCTTTCTTCCACAGTGTTACATCCCCTCTCCAAAACATGTTGTTTCAGGTCATTCATCAATACATTTTTAGGTTTTGTACAATCCACTTGCTATCAGTCTCATACTGAAAATGAATATAGGAGGCATCAGAATTTTTGACTTTCAACATAATATATTCATTTTGGTTACGCCATTCAAGTTGCACCTTTATTGGCTCTGATAATGTGATGACATCTTGCTCTGATGTAATAGCCCTCCCCATTTCCTCAGCTGTCAGTCAAATTGGGAGGAAGGAGCCGGGAAGGGTGAAGGTGAGGCTACACGAGTGTTGCCCTCCTCAGTGGCCTTTGTTTCTACATGGCTTTGTAGAACATGCAGTTGCTCAGTGGAGCACAGAGCTTAAGTGGGCCACAGGGGAGTGAGAGCAGGCTGACAAAGTGCCTAGGGATGGGGGGGTGTAAGGGGCGGCAGGTGCCCTGTTTACATCCAGAAAGTCATTCCTCTCTTTGTCTCCTAATCATCAGGGGTCTCGTCAGGGGCAGGCTGCAGGGAGCAGGTGGGCTTTGTGTAGTATAGTCAGACAGGGCCCTGCACTTTAGCTCTCCTTTGGCAGAGTGCATGGAGCAGAAGAAAAATGGAACCTGTGGAGACTAGAGGAGAGAGCGTGACCAGCAGGTAACCTCTGGATCCATCACTTAGCCATGTCAGCATCATCTCCCTGGCACCGACTGTCACTGTCAAGTTAGTTTCTGTTGTCTGCTGTGTTCCTAGCATCGCCCTGTGGTCAGGTACCTGGGCTTTTGGAGCTTTTTACACCATGTTATCAGGCTATCAGCAGAACATATGGAAAGTTAACTGAGAGACATTAAAAGGCCATCAACAAATCAGAGATGGAACAATAAGTGAATTAAGTCATATAGGATTTTCATCTTCACCGGATGCTGAGAGCTCTTCAACATGTTGAAAGTCTTTCTGCCTTGGGTTGTATCAACTGGCTAATACATTACAGAAACAAGGGGAATACTTCAACCCCTGCTGCACCATAAAAGTATAGGCTATGTTCCTTCCACTGAGAGGTTTCAGTTTGAAAGTTGTGACTGACGGCAGAACAACAGCAGCAGAATGTTCTGCCAGGTCTCTGGTTCTTTCTGTGAACAGCATGGAACCACCTGTCTGAATCAGTGCTCAACTGTTTCAGTTTTTTAGCAATAAAGGATGGGGGAAAATCCTATTAAATCCAGCCTCTTGAGTTGAATGGGAATGATGTCGCTCTCTGTGCATTCAGACCACAACACCTGTTAACCTCCGGTATATCACTGAAGATGAACAGAGAGAGAGAGAGCGAGATGGTGGAGGCCAGGCAGACCCTGGAGAGATGCAGAGCTATTAGGAGACAGGTTAATTAACCAGGAGAGGCTTGGTCATGGAAACTAAGTTGAGCAGAAGAGGGTGGGGGCACCGCGGAGGACAGAGGAGGAGGAGAGATGGCTGTTCTATGATTAGCCTACATGCTGCTTTACTGTGAATGTCTCCCTCTGCCCAAGTCCTCATCTCACCGTAGCTCTGTGTGTTCAGGGTTGGGTCGTTAGCCAATAAAGATGGATTCTAAATCACTGACACCCTGCATTTTGGGACATCTATGGATGTGTTCCAATGCAGAGGTGAGAGAACAAAGTAAAAAAACGTGGTTTGACAGAGGACATGACCAGATTTTCACAAAATGAACCGAAATGTGTTTGGCAATAAATAAATCAAAAGATGTCTGAATGATACAAAACAATTGGAAGTTGTAAAGAAATCCAGATTTGTGAGAGCAGAGAATGAAAGTGCAGCTCATTAGGGCTGTTAAATATTAACTGGATTTTATTGCTATGAACACAGAGACGAGAACTCGCTGCTTGGACCACTGACTCATACACTACCTTAGTGACCTAAGTACATTCTGTACTGCTGGCCACAGTTGCCTGTTGCATGAGTGCAGCAGCTATAATATCACAGGTACAGTCAGTGTGATGGGTTCCTAGTACCGTGTGACTTACTGGAGCAATTAGGGTTAAGTGCCTTACTCAAGGGTACATTGGCCGATTGTTCATCTAGTCGGCTCCGGGACTCGAACCAGCAACCTTATTGGTTACTGGCCCAACACTTTTAACTGCTAAGCTACCTGCAATTTCTATGGTACTGTGAATGTAAAAGTGAATGTTGTGCATAGACGATTGGCACAGAAGCTTACTTCCTGTCTTGCCAGGATCTGAATGATCACTGTTCATTAGTCAACCTGTATATTATAATAATAATATTATAGTTATTGTCAAATCATTGAGGATTTCTGTCTCTGTGAGTGATATTGATTTTCAAATCCCAGACCCATGGAAACAAAAAGGAGAGCCGCACATTCTAGGAGCTCAGATGCAATAATTGAGTAATCTAATATCCAACGTTTGGACAGACAAGCTGTCTTCATCAGGGTATAATGACAAACACTGCGGGTCACTAATTTATATAGTTTCAAAGGACACACAGGTGTCTGTGATCATGGCCGGGTGTGGCTTGATGTCATTGGTTGATTTACAGATATAAATAGAACATTAAAAAAAACATAAATGGATAGCATATAGTCATACAATTTGGCTAAATAGGCCTACAAACATTTACAATGAATATCAAAATCGCAAGAATGGCTTCAGATCGAAGTCTACTTTGAGATCAAAGGGAGCAAAGGGTCTTTTAAATTAATGATCCAGGCAGCCTCTCGTTTTAACAATAAATTGTCGAGGTCACCCCCTCTCCTAGGGAGGGTGACGTGTCCGATGCTGATATAACGTAGGGACAATATAGTGGTTTGCTTCCAAAAAGTGGGCCGCAACTGGGTATGTCGAGTTTTTGCACGTGATGGTGCTACGATGCTCTGAGATTTTTACTTTTAATTTGCGCTTCGTTTTACCCACCTCATTTTTACCACAAGAACAAGTTATAAGATAAATATCTACCTTAGTGGAGCATGTGATAACACCTTTTGATTGGGATCTCCTCCAATGGCACTTATCGTTTGAGTAGGGGTGTTAACCCCGGTGTCCTGGCTAAATTCACAATCTGTCCCTCATACCATCACAGTCACCTAATCATCCCCAGCTTACAATTGGCTCTTTCATCCCCGTCCTCTCCCCTGTAACTATTCCCCAGGTCGTTGCTGTAAATGAGAATGTGTGCTCAGTTGACTTACCTGGTAAAATAAGGGTTAAATAAATTAATAAAAGTGCCTTACTCAAGGGCACATCAGCAGATGTTTCACCTAGTCGGCTCAGGGACTCAAACCAGCAACCTTTTGGTTACTGGCCCAACACTTTTTTAACCTCTAAGCTACCTGCCATTTCTATGGCACTGTGACTGAATCTGTGCATAGATGATTGGTACAGAAGCTTACTTCCTGTCTTTCCAGGATCTGAATGATCACTGTTCATTAGTATATAATAATAATATTGGCAAATCATCTAGGATTTATGTAATATTGATTTTATACTCCCAGACACACCTTTTCATAAATTGTTCTGGTAATGTGTGTGCAAACCAAATTGAGAAGAAGGTTGCTTGTGGTTCGTTGCAGTGGAGTTTGTTTAGCCACTGTGGTGCTAGGCCAGAGTTCAGAGCTTGTGGTTCTCTATAGTCCCCTCCGTCTATGGCTCTGGTCGTACCCAGTTGACCAATGTGTCCTCTCTCCTGCAGGCGCCATGCAGACCCCTGAGGCAGGCGCTGACTCCGCCTCCACTGTCCCTCTCCAGACCGCCGTGTCTGTGCAGCCCGCAGGCTCCGCCCAGCAGGTGACCTCTCAGGTGCCTGTCCAGCAACAGGTAGTGTGTGTGTGTGTGTGTGTGTGTGTGTGTGTGTGTGTGTGTGTGTGTGTGTGTGTGTGTGTGTGTGTGTGTGTGTGTGTGTGTGTGTGTGTGTGAGATTTGTATCTAACGCTTCGCTGTGTTGTTGCAGGCCCAGACTGTTCAACAGGTTCAGCATGTATACCCAGCACAACAGGTGCAGTACGTGGAGGAGAACAGTGGCGTCTATACCAACGGGAATATGTGAGTGTTTAGTGTTGTTCACCCATTTTTTGCCACCACTCTGCTGCAGTGGCACTATACATAGTTGCTTTAATGTATTCTCTGTAGTCAATGGCAACAGCTAAAGTCACTTCGCAGCAGCATTTCTGCCACACAAACATGGCAGGGGCAGTACAAGCACAGTGAAGTAGTGTTTGAATATGTGCAGTCACCTGGAGATGACCAGGACTATCTAGAAGTGCTACGGAGTCTTCTCCTGGGCTTGGGGGACAGGATACACTCTCTACTGACTAGCCCAGGCTGTGGCTGTCCCATAGTGACAGACACACAGTCACAGACAGACAGGGGTCTCTGAGGGAGGGGCTCAGGGAGGGGTACAGCCCGGCTAACAGGCGAGCTGAACACAGTCTCACTTCAGGGCAGAACAAGTGAGCTGAGCACACACTTACACACTATCTATTTGAGTCTGTTAACTGTGTGTTAGTACCACATTCTTGTCTCCTCCACAGAAGTAGACAGAAAAGAGTACAGTAATGTCTTCTACATGAAAAAGGGCAGTGGCTATTTCTTACAGTTCAGATGATTTGTCAACAAGAATCATGCCAGTGCCCCAAACTTTAAAAGTGCAGTAACTGCAGTCAACTTTATTTTGGACGCAGTAATTGCAGAATAAAACCGGTTATTTTGGACACAACATACTGCAGTTATACTGACCTCTGACTGCAATTTTCTTTTGTACGGTCAGAGTTCTGGCATAGGTCTTATAAAAGGTTGAGAATATGTTTCTGGTCCACTTGAATTGAGACCTGCTATCATAAAGGGAGTTGTGTCAAGCCACTGAAGGGTGCCATTATATCAGAGGCCAGGTTAATGGAGTGACTGCAGTCAAAATGACAAACACAGAAATCTCTGTCAGCACGGCCACTCCTCAGGTGATTTGAGTAACTATGGAAACTCCACTTTCAATAACACAGGAATATTGCATGCCCACGAAGGCTCAGAATGGTACCGCTAATTCACATCCAATAGGCACTCTAGCACTCTATTGAAACTTGCCTTTATGTAAAGGGAAATTATCCTGAACCTATTGCTCTGGGGGGAAATGTGTAACTTTTTCCTCTACTATATTTGCCCAGACGGACATACTCGTACTCCGAGCCCCAGCTGTACAGCCAGAACAGTGGAGGGAGCTACTTTGACACGCAGGGCAGCTCATCCCAGGTGTCCACGGTGGTGTCATCCCATGGCATGGCCAACAACGGAGGGGGGAACGGGGGGCTGACCATGGGTCTGGCTGGGGGGCAGATCATCAGCAGCTCTGGGGCCTACCTCATCGGGGGCAACACCATGGATAACTCTGCCCCCCACCCAGCAGCCCAGACCACCCGAGCCTCCCCGGCCACTGTGAGTGTACGGCCCCCCTCTACTTACTATTCTCCGTCCCTGTCTGTCCCTGTCTGTCCCCGTCCGTCCCTGTATGTCTGTCTGTCTGTCAGGCCACTCCGTTCTGCCTGTCATAATGCATATCTGAAGCCTTTCTTCAGTAACTATAGCACCACTTAGCTACTTCATGTCGGTGTCGGAGAATGTCTGTAATTGTGTTGTCTCCCTATTTCCTGTGGTCTTCTCAGCTAGTACTTCAGTTTTCTATAGTCATCTACCCATCCAGTACTGTGAAACGGAATTTCCTCTCTTGTGCTGTGTTTTAGCTACAGTGTAAATAAATAGTAATCTCCACCATAATATTTGTTGGTTCTGCTTTACTGTCTAGCGAAGCGTTTAGACTTGAGTGCAGTCCACCGCAGTGGATCTGTGCTACCTTCTGGTGGCTGAATATGGTAGTTTCACAATATGGTAGTTTCACAGCTTCTGAGATAATTTCTTATATTATTGTGGTGTTAACCTTTTTCATTGTTTTGCTTGACTTTCAAAAGAAGAAGTATGTCCATGTACAGACAGACAGACATTAAATTGAATTTAAGTTTAAACTGACTTCGCAAAGCTGGGCTTTTAGGAGTAATTTGGATAATGCTTGCTTTAGGATCTGTCCTGGATTTTCAGATTTTCTATGTGTGTCCGTATTTTCATTGTTCTACTGCAACTTCGTCCTTTGTTGTTTTTCCTTCCATTTTTTTTGCTCCTTGGTCTATCAGATTGAAATGGCGATTGAGACACTCCAAAAGACTGAAGGTTTATCCAGTCAGAGAAGCTCGCTGCTCAACAGCCATGTAAGTCACCACTCTAAACGCCTCACCTTGCCTGCATAGCTGTGCTCCCTCTCTTCTAGTATCTCCAGCTCTCCTTCTCTTCTGGTATCTCTAGCTCTCCCTCTTCTGGTATCTCTAGCTCTCCCTCTTCTGGTATCTCCAGCTCTCTCTCTCCCCCTCTTCTAGTATCTCCAGCTCTCTCTCTCCCCCTCTTCTAGTATCTCCAGCTCTCTCTCTCTTCCAGTATCTCTAGCTCTCCTTCTCCTCTAGTATCTCCAGCTCTCCCTCTCTTCTAGTATCTCCAGCTCTCCCTCTCTTCTAGTATCTCCAGCTCTCTCTCTCTCTCTCTCTCTTCCTCTCTTTCACTCTGTGGTGATGGGGATGCCTCCTGTGCTCTGATTTAAATGTTTCACTCCTTTAGTTAATTGTGCTTTTAATGCCAGGTCAGTGGGTGATGGTGTTTTACAGACAAGTGGGGGAGGGTGACACATGGGACAATCTGCTAGTGACATACCTGTGTGTAATTGACACCATACACCCCCCCCCCCCTCCCCCGCAGCTGCAGTGGCTACTGGATAACTATGAGACAGCGGAGGGGGTGAGTCTGCCTCGCTCCACCCTCTACAACCACTACCTGCGCCACTGCCAGGAGCAGAAGTTGGACCCGGTCAACGCTGCTTCCTTTGGGAAACTCATCCGCTCCATCTTCATGGGGCTCCGCACGCGTCGCCTGGGCACACGGTGAGCTACTGAGAGAACAGACACACTCTAGTTTTGACCTCTCTCTCTCCTCTTCTTCTAGCCTATCTCTACGTCTTCAGCCCTGCTCTCTCTTCTCTTCTTCTATCCTATCTCTACTCCTCCAGTCCTACTCTCTCTCCTCTTCTTCTATCCTATCTCTACGTCTCCAGTCCTCCAGTCCTACTCTCTCTCCTCTTCTTCTATCCTATCTCTACGTCACCAGTCCTCCAGTCCTACTCTCTCTCCTCTTCTTCTATCCTATCTCTACGTCACCAGTTCTCCAGTCCTACTCTCCTCTTCTTCTATCCTATCTCTACGTCTCCAGTCCTCCAGTTCTGTTCTCTGTATCTTCTCTAACTTGAGTATTTCCCTTTTCCTTGGCCTTTATTTTTTTCCCTTCTGTCTTCATTAGGATTTCATGTTTGGTATTACAGCATGTTTGATTGGTATAGTGTTCTTCAGTACTGAGAACAGTTAGCTGATCATTCCTGACTGTGTGTGTTGCAGAGGGAACTCGAAGTACCACTACTATGGGATCCGGTTGAAGCCGGACTCTCCTCTCAACAGACTGCAGGAGGACATGCAGTACATGGCCCTCAGACAGCAGCCTGTCCAACAGAAACAGAGGTACAACACACACACATACAGGCTTTCATACACACACACACACACACACACACACACACACACACATACATACAGTACTGACTGAGGCATTGTTATTGTAGGTTTAAGCCGATGCAGAAGGTTGATGGTGTATCTGGGGAGAACTTCTCAGGCGGAGGCCAGCACACCCCCAGTGCAGCGGAGCAGACTGTCATCGCACAAAGCCAGCACCACCAGCAGTACCTGGGTGAGTGAGCAGTGTGTATGCTTACTAACTGACTTGCAGCGTCAATAGATTGATACCGTTTGATGGTCCCAGAAGGTCTATTTCTTGACACAATTTGTTTGATAGTATGTGCTCCTCTGCTGAGTTCTGTTAGCAGTCTCCTAAGTGTTCTCCTGCTGAGTTCTGTAAGCAGTCTCCTAAGTGTTCCCCTGCTGAGTTCTGTAAACAGTCTCCTAAGTGTTCTTCTGGCTGAGTTCTGTTAGCAGTCTCCTAAGTGTTCCTCTGCTGAGTTCTGTAAGCAGTCTCCTAAGTGTTCCTCTGCTGAGTTCTGTTAGCAGTCTCCTAAGTGTTCCTCTGCTGAGTTCTGTAAGCAGTCTCCTAAGTGTTCCCCTGCTGAGTTCTGTAAACAGTCTCCTAAGTGTTCTTCTGCTGGATTCTGTTAGCAGTCTCCTAAGTGTTCCTCTGCTGAGTTCTGTAAGCAGTCTCTAAGTGTTCCCTCTGCTGAGTTCTGTAAGCAGTCTCCTAAGTGTTCCCCTGCTGAGTTCTGTAAGCAGTCTCCTAAGTGTTCCTCTGCTGAGTTCTGTAAGCAGTCTCCTAAGTGTTCCTCTGCTGAGTTCTGTAAGCAGTCTCCTAAGTGTTCCTCTGCTGAGTTCTGTAAGCAGTCTCCCTAAGTGTTCCTCTGCTGAGTTCTGTAAGCAGTCTCCTAAGTGTTCCTCTGCTGAGTTCTGTAAGCAGTTCCCTAAGTGTTCCTCTGCTGAGTTCTGTAAGCAGTCTCCTAAGTGTTCCTCTGCTGAGTTCTGTAAGCAGTCTCCTAAGTGTTCCTCTGCTGAGTTCTGTAAGCAGTCTCCTAAGTGTTCCTCTGCTGAGTTCTGTAAGCAGTCTCCTAAGTGTTCCTCTGCTGAGTTCTGTAAGCAGTCTCCTAAGTTGTCCTCTGCTGAGTTCTGTAAGCAGTCTCCTAAGTGTCCTCTGCTGAGTTCTGTAGCAGTCTCCTAAGTGTTCCTCTGCTGAGTTCTGTAAGCAGTCTCCTAAGTGTTCTCTGCTGAGTTCTGTAAGCGTCTCCTAAGTGTTCCTCTGCTGAGTTCTGTAGGCAGTCTCCTAAGTGTTCCTACGCTGCTGCTTGAGTTCTGTAAGCAGTCTCCTAAGTGTTCCTCTGCTGAGTTCTGTAAGCAGTCTCCTAAGTGTTCCTCTGCTGAGTTCTGTAAGCAGTCTCCTCAGTGTTCCTCTGCTGAGTTCTGTAAGCAGTCTCCTAAGTGTTCCCTGTCGGTTATATCCTGCACTGAACCATTGATACCATTTTCTCAGCCTTTAGCATTTCCTTGTTAAATATCTACCCTGTTTGTTTCTCTGCTTTTTTACTGGACTGATAACGTGAGTTGTTGTTGACCTTGATTTCCATGTGTCCCTCCTGACAGACACATCGCGGGCCCTGCCAGACTTTGTGGAGCTGGACCTGGGAGAGACTAACGTGGACAACGTCAGCCCAGATGACATCAAAGCTCTCCAGTCACTCTACAGAGAGCACTGTGAGGTCAGAGATTATCCATCACCTCTAACAACATTTCACATCAAAGTTTTGTATTATGCTAAATGTGCAAATGAATGGGAGCTTTCTTTGGCATGCATGATATTTCCAAGTCTTCATCTCCACTAATCAAATCAAATTTTATTGGTCACATACACATGGTTAGCAGATGTTATAGCAAAATACTTGTGCTTCTAGTTCCGACAGTGCAATATCTAACAAGTAATCTAACAATTTCCCAACAACTACCTAATACACACAAATCTAAAGGGGTGAATGAGAATATGTACATGTAAGTATATGGATGCACACCAGATCATCCATGCTAATCAGAATGACCGTGAATGAGCATTGTGTGATGTTGACCATGTCGTGTGTCTCTTGCAGGCCATTCTGGATGTGGTGGTCAACCTCCAATTCAGTCTAATAGAGAAGCTGTGGCAGACTTTCTGGCGCTATTCTCCTTCTGACTCAGTGGAGGGCGCCACCATCACAGAAAACAGGTCAGCTTTCTTTCTCTCTCTCTCTCTCTCTCTCTCTCTCCGTCTCCCTCTCTCGCTCTCTGTTTCTCACACACACTCTCTCTCACTCGTTATCTCTCCCTCTCTCTTGTCGTCATTAATCATTGTCCATTAGGGATGGATCGAGATTTACACAATGGTTACCTGGAGGAAAATGGGAGAGGGTCATGTTTTTTAAATTTCAGTCAAAGGAAAGGTTTAGTATTTTTGTATTTATTATGTAGTCCAGGGGAGGGTCATGTAATATGTAATTGATGAAATGTAAATATTTCTCAGTGTGTATCAGTTTTCTGTGTGTATCAAGAATGGTCCACCACCCAAAGGACATCCAGCTAACTTGACACAGCTGTGAGAAGCACTGGAGTCAACATGGCATCCCTGTGGAAAGCTTTCAACACCTTGTAGAGTCCATGCCCCGACGAGTCTGTTCTGAGGACAAAAGGGGGGCGGGGTGCAACTCAATATTAGGAAGGTGTTTCTAATGTTTGGTATACTCAGTGTATACCCGATGCCACCCCTCTTCTCTGATTCTCCGCTGGGCGCCCAATATCAAGTGCGCCTATAGGCTATTTAGTGTGGTCTCAATCAAAGGATCCATAGCCTATAGGCTACAAAGTCCATGCTCGGAGAAGCATAGAGCAAAGTTATATTTGTAAGATAGCTGCTGGGATGGTGTAAATAAAACTAGGCTGCATTACACACTGTAATGGATAATCCAACCCTGAGCCCCGGCCTTCTCTGCTCTTGCTGATCAAAAACGTTTTTGTGAGCTGTCTAACCAATGGCTGTGCTGTGTAGGCCTACGGGGGCAGTTCAGGAGGAGAGTCAAATGCTTCTTCCAAAGAAAATCTTTGACTAGGCATTAGTCCAAAAAATTCACTGGCTTGCGTACCGACTACCTTGTTACTACTAAGCTATGTGGAATTGTTTTAAGGTCATACCAAGGATAATTTTGCGATTTGATTTTGAATTTTAAGACCCCTTGAAGTATCCCAAAAATTATTAGATGGATAACATTTTTTGGTTTTACTGCTGTTAGCCCATAGAAATGCATTGAATAACAGATTCACTACATGGAACAACAGATAGTCCCCCCCAAAAAAATCTAAAGGAAGTTTGTTCTGAAGGATCTGTCCTATATCTGAGAGATAAGAAAGATCAGGAAACAATATATTTTACATGTATTTAACCCCTTATTTTTGGCACTAAACTGTCTCCATATATACTGTATTTCCATACATTGTTTCAACTGGTAGCGGGGGACCGTCAGACGAATCTTGAGGCTTGTGCGCATCTTAGAGCAAAACCAACATGTTTGTGAGAGTCTCACCTTTACATAGAGAGGTCATATTTGTGTGTAGCCCAAACTGTAGTCCAAAATTCCTGCGTTTGCCATGTAATGCTTACAGGACGAAGAACCGTTTTTAAAACTGCATATCTAAGGCAGTCTGTCTGTCCAAGAAATGAGGGTAAACAGTAGACATGTTCTCTGCTATCCACTTTGTTTTAATTATTATTTTGGGTATAGGGGCGGGTCACTTTTTTTCAAGTGTTCAGGAAGGGTTTAGGTCAAATGTATTTTGCTGAGCTGAAGGGAGGGCCATCCATTTTCATTTCAGAGAGGTCTGATTTTCTCCATGTAACCCTTATTATAAATAACGTTCACTTCATTAAAACATATTTCATTATAGTTAGCCTAAACTCTTCATCCTCTTGAATGCTTCAAATATCCTTTTGATTATGTCTTTTGATTGGAGAGATGTAATGTGGCTGGTCAAAAGTCAACCCCATCCCCGGACAGTAGGGCCAGTGAGATTGAGGTGAATCTGATCCAGTATATGAGAGTATGTGTAACTTTTGAACCCTGTCTCCACAGTGGTGTGAGTGAGATTGAGGGCCGTCTGCCCTGCTGCAGACTGCTGGTGCTCTGTAGGAACGAGGCTGTGCTCAAGTGGATGAGTTCCTGTGACCACCTGATGTACCAGGCCCTAGTGGAGATCCTCATCCCTGATGTCCTCAGACCCATCCCCAGTGAGTGGCTGTCACACACACGCACTTTCTCACTCGTCCTTAGTTGGGTATCAGAATTAACATTTTGGTCATTAAATAGACTGCTGTGCTTTGTATCTGTCCCTCTAGGTGCCTTGACTCAAGCCATCCGCAACTTTGCCAAAAGCCTGGAAGGCTGGCTCAACAATGCCATGAACACCATTCCACAGAGAATGATCCAGACCAAGGTAAACACACACACACCTACTTGCTCACCTACTTACACACATGTTGCCAAATCAACTTAAATTGCCTATTTTTGTATTATTTGCTTTGATCCTGACTTTCCTCTTTTATCCTTTCGATTTGGTCTGATTCTAATTGGCTGCTGTTTGATTGGCTGCAGGTTGCCGCTGTTAGTGCCTTTGCTCAGACGCTGCGTCGCTACACTAGTCTGAACCACCTGGCCCAGGCAGCACGCGCCGTGCTGCAGAACACCTCACAGATCAATCAGATGCTCAGCGACCTCAACCGCGTCGACTTCGCCAACGTGCAGGTCCGTCTGTCCCTCTGGCTGGCTGTCCGTCCCTCCGTCCGGCTGTCTGGCTGTGGTTTTGTTTGATTGTCTGTGTATTTATTTAGAGGGATACATCTGTCCTCATCTGTTAGTCCTCTCTCTGCTTGAATTTGCTGTTTATTTCATCAAAGGATGCGTGTGCGTCTGTGTATTTGCAAGTCCACACTGACCCGTCCCATCTCTCTCTCTCTCCTTTCTCTCTTTAGGAGCAGGCGTCGTGGGTGTGTCAGTGTGAGGAGGGTGTGGTTCAGAGGTTAGAGCAGGACTTCAAGGCCACCCTGCAGCAGCAGAGCTCACTAGAGCAGTGGGCTGCCTGGCTGGACAACGTGGTGACCCAGGTCCTACAGCCCTTCGAGGACCGGCCCAGCTTCCCCAGGGCGGCACGACAGTTCCTGCTCAAGTGGTCTTTCTACAGGTCAGCTACTGTACCGTCCATAGAAATAGAATGAGATCATAGACATTGAATGAGATCATGGAAATAGAATGGGTTCTGTGAGTTTTCAAAAATGTTCAATTTCTATGTTTTTGCCCTCTTACCCAATTTAAGTAGTGTGTTGTATTGTTTATCATATTCATTGAGCTAGATAGCTATGTCAGCTTATTAGAAGTTTTCCAGTGGTTGATGAGGATCTCCTGTTCATCTCTTTGTCAGCTCCATGGTGATTCGGGACCTGACCCTGCGCAGCGCGGCCAGTTTCGGCTCGTTCCACCTGATCCGCCTGCTCTACGACGAGTACATGTTCTACCTGGTGGAACATCGCGTCGCCCAGGCAACCGGCCAGACACCCATCAGTGTCATGGGAGAAGTAAGGGCCAGAAGAAATTAACACGTTATATATATATACACACACACACATAATTGTAACAGTCCCATTACCTTTAGGCTTAGTTTCAGAATGGTTTCTGTGTGATGTTTATTGTATTGCAGTTCGATGACCTCAACGCCATGTCACCTGCTAACATAGACAAAGGTAAGCCAACCCCAAGCTGTGTCTACAGGCTAAGTCTCTGTAGGTTTCTGTGTCTACAGGCTAAGTCTCTGTAGGTTTCTGTGTTCTTTACAGCTAAGTCTCTGTAGGTTTCTGCGTCTACAGGCTAAGTCTCTGTAGGTTTCTGTGTCTACAGGCTAAGTCTCTGTAGGTTTCTGCGTCTACAGGCTAAGTCTCTGTAGGTTTCTGCGTCTACAGGCTAAGTTCCTGTTAGGTTCTGCGTCTACAGGCTAAGTCTCTGTAGGTTTCTGCGGTCTACAGGCTAAGTCTCTGTAGGTTTCTGCGTCTACAGGCTAAGTCTCTGTAGGTTTCTGCGTCTACAGGCTAAGTCTCTGTAGGTTTCTGCGTCTACAGGCTAAGTCTCTGTAGGTTTCGTGTCTACAGGCTAAGTCTCTGTAGGTTTCTGCGTCTACAGGCTAAGTCTCTGTAGGTTTGCGTCTACAGGCAAGTCTCTGTAGGTTTCTGCGTCTACAGGCAAGTCTCTGTAGGTTTCTGCGTCTACAGGCAGTCTCTGTAGGTTTCTGCGTCTACAGGCTAAGTCTCTGTAGGTTTCTGCGTCTACAGGCTCAAGTCTCTGTAGGTTTCTGCGTCTACAGGCTAAGTCTCTGTAGGTTTCTGCGTCTACAGGCTAAGTCTCTGTAGGTTTCTGCGTCTACAGGCTAAGTCTCTGTAGGTTTCTGCGTCTACAGGCTAAGTCTCTGTAGGTTTCTGCGTCTACAGGCTAAGTCTCTGTAGGTTTCTGCGTCTACAGGCTAAGTCTCTGTAGGTTTCTGCGTCTACAGGCTAAGTCTCTGTAGTTTCTGCGTCTACAGGCTAAGTCTCTGTAGGTTTCGCGTCTACAGGCTAAGTCTCTGTAGGTTTCTGCGTCTACAGGCTAAGTCTCTGTAGGTTTCTGCGTCTACAGGCTAAGTCTCTGTAGGTTTCTGCGTCTACAGGCAAGTCTCTGTAGGTTTCTGCGTCTACAGGCTAAGTCTCTGTAGGTTCTGCGTCTACAGGCTAAGTCTCTGTAGGTTTCTGCGTCTACAGGCTAAGTCTCTGTAGGTTTCTGCGTCCTACAGGCCGTAAGTCTCTGTAGGTTTCTGCGTCTACAGGCTAAGTCTCTGTAGGTTTCTGCGTCTACAGGCTAAGTCTCTGTAGGTTTCTGCGTCTACAGTACATGGAGTTCTTAAGATCTTTGAGATATGTCCGTCCAGCATGGCTGTGGGTCATTCAGCTTTCAGGAGCCTTAACTCCTCTTATCTTGGTCTCCACGTGCTGTCACTTAAAGAGCAGCGCCTTCAATTATTACCCATTGATTTAGTTAAATGTAACATTAAAATGTTAGTAAGAAAAGCTGTTTTTTTGTGTGCAGCCTTTCCTGTCAAAACAATGGTCCCGCAGGACTACTGAGAATCCTGGAGAATCATTATTTTAACCCTGTACCTCTGGTCTTCCTGTACCCCTGGTCTTCCTGCCCATCTGTCTGACTGACCTTGTCCCTCTGTCCAGACGAGGTGAGTGAGATGGACAGTGACCTGGAGGAGGACATGGAGGAGTCTGGGGAGCCGCTGGCCAAGCGGGAGAAGGCTGAGGTGGAACATGAGCACCAGGTGATCCAGGTGATTCAGGTGGGGGCTCTGGAGGACGGCAGTAACCCCGTGGTGGGGGTGCTCCAGCCGGGCATCCTGCACTCCCTGCCCCAGCCCCCCCAGGACCACGCTGAGCACATCCTCACCCCTTCTGCTGCCACCCCCACCATCCGCCACTGCAGCGCCACCGGCAACACCTACGCCTCCGTCTGAAGAGAGAGAGACGCCCACAAACCACTCATCTCTTGATCTGTCTGTCTCTCCCTCTCTCTCTCTCTATTTCTATGGGTCACGCTGTCACACACACGTCTGCACTATTTCCCTCTGTCATGCGCTGTGTTTTCTCTGCTCTCCTCCGCCCCGGGCCACTAGAGGACGATGAAAATCACCATGACCACAGCCGCTGGCGTCACACAAACCGTGGATAGATTAAGAGAGCTAGATGTGAATAGGAATGTGGGCGGGCCGCCTCTGTCTGCTGTCATCCCATGNGGCCAACCTCTCTTCTCTCTGTCTCTCTATCTGTCTCACTGTCACACACGTCTGCACTGTCCCCTCTGTCGTACGCTGTGTTTTCTCTGCACTCGTCTAGACACACTCCTCCCCCCTCCACCCTGACCAGTAGGGGAGCGTGAAAAACATCACGACCACAGCTGGCGTCACACAAGCAGTGGATGGATGAGGGATGAGTAGAGCTAGACGGGAATGTGGATCTGCTGGGGAGAGTCATGTGGACGGGCTGTCTCTGTCTGTCATGTGGCTGTCCTCTGGGTCAGGGAGGGGGATTGGGAGGTGGGGGGGTTGTACAGGCGTGAGACACTGGCTGACCCTACTGTAGCTGTGTAGAAGGGAAGGTGTCCTTACTTAGAGATTGACATATTTCCTGATGTTTAAAAGCTCAAATCCAAGCCACCAGCCCCAGAAGAACAACGGCATTGATTGACAGAAAACACTTGGTTCTCTCTTAGATTGGCTTGTTTAGTATATATCTAAACAACCACACAGGTGCTGTTCTCTTACACTACCAGATGTTCAGACAGAATTCAGTTGAATGACATAATATTTTTTAAGTCATGAATTTTTCGAAGCTTTGTTGAGATTGGACATTTGGTGGATTATGATTGCTTATTGCTTGTAATGTGGTGTTTGGCATCCTATGATTTATTGAATAGTGTATAATTGTAGCCTTGATCCCCTGATAAGCACTAATGGCTTTTAGCCATGAAGTTAGTTCTGCCCATGAAGGAAGACATTCTGTTATTTATGCTGTTTTACTGTGTAGAGACAGAGAGACGAGGTTAGACAGACAAGCTGTAGTACACCACTTCTACAACACTGGCTTTTCTACGCCCTTCATGCATAGTGTGGGATGCACATGACTTATGGCTTTGTTTTGGTTGGGTTTAGATGCTCGATAGTGTGACAAAATTACATTAGTTGGACTTATTATCTACTGATATGTTCTCAGTACTGTAGGTGTGTTTTTTGTAGATTTCTTGAGTTCTGAATGGACCAAAAACCAATCAACCAGAGGAAACTGGCAGAGTGAAAGAGAGCCGTCATGGCTGCCACAGTTACCACGGCGAGGGTGCTGCGTGTTCTGTTTCCTGTCCCAACAGTGCCGTGTTGCAGAGTGAATGTCAGGGATTCTATGTACCTCGGCTTCATCGTAGTGCCTTAATAACCCTTACTGCAGCTGTCCATGTAGTCCTGACTGATTGTGTGGTTGAGGGAAAGGATAGCACACACACACACACACACACACACATACACAGAGACACACACAGAGACACAGAGACACACACACACACACACACACACACACAGAGACACACACACACAGAGACACCGAGACACACACAGCTCCTCTGCGTTACTGTCCCAGCAACAACTTTGTCTCTCTGGTGACTTGTGGCTGGATTTGGGCTGGCTCATCAGTGTTACTGCAGGGCTGGAGAGATGCAGGTTCAGAGGTGCTTGTTGAGTTCTCTGTGCTGGTTCTATGAAATGTTTTGTTTGTTTGTTCGTACCTGCTCTCACTCTTTCCACACTCGAGGCCTGCTCCTGCTTTGGCCTCTGCTATTGGGTGAAGTGTGTGTGCATGTGCAGATGGGAGGACTTGATTGAGATGTTGATTGTGTGTGTGTATGAATGAGTCTGAACATGTGTTTGAGCACACCCACTAGTCACCCTACCTCACACCAGCGTTGCCAGCCCTTTGACACGTACAGCACAGTCACCAAACTTGTTCTGATATACTCATAACCGTATTACTCCTTCAACACTGCACACTAACATTATACATGCCTCTTACACCACACACAGCTAAAATACACACTCATTTCAGCCCCTTCAGTTCTTAGTCCACAACGTTATCACCCCTTATTCTATCCGTTCTAAAGTGCATATTTGTATAGTGGACCAAAAGTAGATATTTTCTGATATTTAAAGATATATATATATATCTATATAAGGATGATACAATGTATTCATTTTGTTTGTTTTGCTTTCATGTGGTTGATCTGATTGTCATCTGTGATTGTTTCTTTTGTAGCTCTTCTGTGATTGGTTGATTGACTGTGAAATGGGTGGGGGCATGGGGACCAGCTTCTCTGATGACACTGGATACACATTTTGTACTTGAACTGTTATTGATAGCTTTTAGGAAATGGAGAACACACAGGAAAAATGTGTTGAACTGGAAGAATCTTGTTGTTGATACTACTGAAGTTACCTTTCTGTTTTTTAACTCTCATCTGGAGAACTGTCTGCACCAATGCTTTGCCTCGACTTCATTTATTAGTATTCATAGTGCTTTTGTTTTACTATTTGAGAAATTATTCTTAAGTTATGCACATGTATCCATGCTTAAACCAGTCTTGAAAATGGAATTATAACTTCTGAAGAATTTTACTACTGAGAAACAAAATGTACCTGCAAAAGGACTGGAATTATGTTTTCAGTGGAAGTGGATTTATTTGATAAACTACATTTTCTTTACAGGTATATGAGAAAGGACAAGTAGAATTATATTGCCTTTCATTCGTTTTCACGGAAGATAAAGTGCATTCACTTTAAACTGAAGGTCATTGACCTTGCTTACAGGTAATTGAAGGCCTTTGGGCATTTGTTTACATGCCAAACTCTGACCTCACAGAAATTACAAGATCTTTCTTAATGACTGTACTGTCACCCAACATGCCGTTAGATATGGCTCTTGAACTTTGACCTTTTTGTCATGAAAATACTGAAGATTAAATGTGTATTCATTTGTGCCTGGAGTGCAAACGGCTTACAGATGTGCTTTAGATTCTTGAAAGTGCTTTTTTTGGTCTTGCATGCCTTTTTTTGTGCTGATAGAATCTGTTGGTTTATCTAATTAGTTATTTTTTTTATATGTGCCAGACAGTAAATGCTGTATTCACTCTGTAACCTCATCAAACCTGCCTGTTTTAACATCAATTGTGTTTTATTCATAGTTGACCATTCACAAAAAGTCGTACATTTATATTTGTTTAAGATTGAAAATATTAGGGCCTTTCCTTTTTGGTTCCTTGATAATTGAGCCCATTTCCAACGTAAAAGGTTAAATCCAGCAACTACAACAAAAAACTGAAAAGGAAAAAATCTTGACATTCTGCAAAACATATCAACTCCTCTCAAACTATGTCAGTTGGGAGGGGTGAGAATACGGCAGCTTCACTGATCCACAAGAGACCCAGTGCCTTTGATTTTGCCCAGGCAGGGGGGCCTACGTCTCTGGTCTGACTCCATGGTTCCAGATACAGGCTCTTTAGACAGGCGTTCTATGGTAGTGAGGTGAAAATGGCTGCTCACAGTGAGAGGAGGATATGGGCCTGAGGGATCGTACACTTCTACCCTTGATCCTGATCTCATCCAAACTATGACTACTGGTCAACTGTTACTGACCTATGACCACACAGGACAGTTTACAATGGATGGAGCTTGCTCCAGATATTTGCTGTTGGACTGCGCATTAGGAGAGAACTACTATTGTATAGATTTACTGTATCACTAAACTAACAAAGATTGAAGTATAACTGGACTGGGATATTTGCCAATAGCAACACTGTACTATCACTTTCATTGTTGTCACGATCATTTCCTTTTGTTGTATGATATTCACTGATTTGCTGTATGTTTGCTTTATTCAGTATGATTTGTAATATTTTCCTGATCTATTTTAAGTGCCATTTGACAGTCTAGTGAGTTGTGGCCCGCTGTAGCACGCTCTAATGCAAGCACACGCATTTGGCAGTGGATTTATGGGGAAACCTTTTAGTTGAAAACTCCCCAGATGTAACCAAGATGTAAATATAGACAAAATGGGAAGAAAGGATATTTATTTACTGTCTCCTTAAATATTTGTTTTGTTATTTTTGGATGAGTTTTATTTCAGCCAAAAAAACATTGATTTCTCTTTTTCCTCGTTTTGGATAATGTATTGTATTCATATACAGGTAGCTGCCACAATAATGTTAACACTTCAGTAAATGAGGGATACAAAGTATGTTAAAAAGTAGGTGGTTCTACAAAGGTGTGGTTCTTGAATTAATTAAAATTAAGCAATGACCACCATGCTTAGGGTCATGTATAAAAATGCTGGGCAGGCCCTTGTTTTGGCTAGCATGGCTGTGCCCCTATCCACAGGGCACGAGTGGTCACCTGAATGGTTTTGATGAGCATGAAACAATGTAAACCATATACCATGGCCGTCTGTCACCAGATCTCAACTCAAATGAACACTTGTGGGAGATTCTGGAGCGGTGCCTGAGACAGCGTTTTCCACCGTCAACAAAACACCAAATGATGGAATTTCTCGTGAAAGAATAGTGTTGCATCACTCCCATAGAGTTCCAGACACTTCTACAGTGTTTTCAGAAAGTATTCACACCCCCAATTTTTTTTTTCCCAAATGTTTTTGTGTTACAGCCAGAGTTTAAAATTGATTAAATTGAGATTTTCTTGACACTGGCCTACACACAATACCCCCATAATGTTAGAAATTTTTACAAATTAATTTAAAATGAAAAGCAAATGTCTTGTGTCAAGTATTTATGGCAAGCCTAAATAAGTTCAGGAGTAATAATGTGCGTAACAAGTCTCACAAGTTGCATGGACTCTGTGTGCAATAATAGTGTTTAACATGATTTTTGAATGACTACCTCATCTCTGTACCCCACACATACAATTATCTGCAAGGTCCCCCAGTTGAGCAGGGAATTTCCAACAAAGATTCAGCCACAAATACTAGGGAGGTTTTCCAATTCCTCACAAAGATGGACACCTTTTGAGCATGGTGAAGTAATTAACTCACCATCAGGCCAATGGTGACTTTAAAACAGTTAGGAAATTGAGGATGGATCAACAACATTGTAGTTACTCCACAATACTAACCTAATTGACAGTGAAAAGATGGAAGCCTGTACAGATTAAAAAATAATGCTGCAAAAAATGTGGCAAAGCAATTCACTTTTTGTCCTGAATACAACGTGTTATGTTTGGGGCAAATCCAACATAACACATTACTGAGTACCACTCATCTAATTTTCAAGCATAGGGGTGGCTGCATCATGTTATGGGTATGCTTGTAATCGTTAAGGACTGGGGAGTTTTTCAGGATAAAAAGGAACGGAATGGCGCTAAGCACAGGCAAAATCCTATCATATGTTTGTTGTGTAGTAAATATTTCAGCTTTTATTTAAAAACATTTTTTTCCTGTAAAGCACATTGTGTTGCATTCCATGTCTGAAATGTGCTGTGTATAAATAAAGCTTGATATGATTTGATTAGAGGAAAACCTGGTTCAGTCTGCTTTCCCCCCAGACACTGGGAGATAAATTCACATTTCAGTAAGACAATAAACCTAAACACAGGCCAAATCTTCACTGGAGTTGCTTACCAAGAAGACAGTGAATGTTCCTGAATGGCTGAGTTACAGTGTTGACTTACATCTATGGCAAGATCTGAAAATGGTTGACTAGCAATGATCAACAACCAATTTGACAGAGCTTGAAGAATTTTTTAAAAGCATAATGGACATATGTTGCACAATCCAGGTGTGCAAAGCTCTTAGAGACTTACCCAGAAAGACTCATCTGTAATCGCTGCCGAAGGTTATTCTGTGTTGACTCAGGAGGTTGAAAACGTATCTAATCAAGATATATTTGTTTTATTTTTGTAAACAACATTTTATTTTTACAAATGTTAGATTTTTTTCTTACGCTTTGACCGAGTATTTTGTGTAGATTGTTAACAAAACATGACAAATCCATTCTAATCCCACTTTGTAACAACAAATTGTAGAGAAAGCCAAGGGGTGTGAATACTTTCTGAAGGCACTGTATGCCAAGGTGCATTGAAGCTGTTCTGGCTCGTGCTGGCCCAACGCCCTATTAAGACACTATGTTAATGTTTCCATTATTTTGGCAGTTACCTGTATATACATACTGTATATCTCAAGTGACTTTCTTTTTGTGTGTTGTTTCAAGTTACCTCTCAGCTAGTATATTATATCTTCTTAAATTGGCAAGAGCTAACCAATAAGTGTAGGGTGATTTGTATTGTGTATTTTACATAAAAGATGAGGAAAACTGGGAAACTTTTATATTTATAAAGGCATATATTAACATTTAGTTTGTCGTAATGATGAAAATATAGGAACTATTAAAGACACGTAGTTTGGTTTTCTGAATATTTCAGACTTGAGCTCAGGCTAGCTTAGTGTTGTTTTCTTAAAATTTGTGGCTTGTCTTTTAAATTAATAAACTTTTTCTTGTTGAAAATAATTGTCATGGCTGTTGTATCTCAATTAAGTTGTCATAGAGAGTGGACACACCGAGAAGATGAACGGATAAAAGCAGTGTTAGTGATCACCTGCTGTATGGCGAACGGTGGCGATTCAACATGTAGAATTGTCGGGAAATTAACGGCACATTTTCTGGTGAGAGGCAATAGGACAGCCACCCGTTGCTTAGAGGAAATATCTACTCAAACCATCTTTTGGTCTTTTTTTCCCATTATTCCAGTCAATACAGTCCCAAAATGTTTTGCATGTCAGCAGTCAAGTTTTCAAGATATATGATACTTAATGTGACAAGTGACACTTGTGGTGTTCAAAACAACTGGGAGCTCTGAGAAATAAGAGGTTAAATAATGACGTCAGTGAGCTTCAGGTCGGAAAGTGAGTTCTAGAAAGAGGTCAGTGTTCCCAAGTTGGATGACTTAACTATTTTTCCCAGTCGGAGCTTGAGTTCCCAGTTGTTTTGAACGCTCTGAAGTCGGAGAGTTCCCAGTTGTTTTTGTTAGCTTCTTGAAAATCCTATATGTTTTGCATGTCAGGTTATGTCTTACCAGTGGACTAATATAAAAATACCAAAAGATAATCTGAGTATGCGACCAACGTCCAAAAATCTTGCTCTGTGGGGAGTGATGCAGCTATGTGATAAAACCAAGCAAAGGAATAAAAACACCAAACAGAAATAATACACATTCAATATAATACATTTTATTTCCATTAATAGGTATTAAGGTAAAGAATGAGCACTGCTTCCTTAGCCTACATAACTTTCTTTAAAACATGATAGATGGTCATAATTAGGTAGCAAAATGAGTATAAAATATTGTTATTTATAATTGTAAACTGACAAGTAATCCAGACCCACATGATTGCTAATATTCTCGAATCCATAATTGGGGACCAAATGCAGAATCTGGTCTTAAAAACATGTATTTACAAGTTTCACATGACTGCTATGACCATTTACACCTTTCATATGGGTCCATTTGGTATCAATATGGCTTCAGACTTTCCTCCAATATCTCTAAGGAATGTCATCACAAGTCCAGGGCGGGACGATAACAGTATCGCAATACTCGTTAGCGTCATGGCAAGGAAACAAAACTCAAAGCAGATTTAACTTCTTTAGGAAAACAGCCCTATGGTTGAACACAAACATGTTGTCATCCAGAGTTCAATTTATTTTTTCTCTCCAAGCTATAGCAAAATATTTTCCATACAGCAGGTTTTTAAAAGGATCAAAGAGTTTGGTTTGCTTCATGTTTTCATTTTTGCCATAGAAAAAAATATTGCGATATTGGTATCATCATAGCCCTTAAGTCAATTCTTCCAAGTCATGTTTACAGAACTTATAGTGGTGGAGATAAAAATGGACCGAAACTGAAATGTACAACCGCCATCTGTCTAGACATTGAGGCATCTGAAATATTAATTTAAGTCAGTGATGTGAACACCATCTTCCAAAAGCTCTGGCCTGGATCACACTCATTGCTACAAAAGCTGAATATTCTGAGACACACATACCTACTTTCAAATATAAATGTGGAAACCTACCTCACACTGCATACCGAAATACATTTTCTAAACAATCAACATACTGAAAACAAGCACATGAAAAGCAAACCAATAAAGTGCTAATTTAAGCTAATGTCATTTAAAAAACATAGCAAACTCAAAAATACAGTATATAAACTGACATGAATAGGAAGGTATGAAAATAGATATTTATGAATAGAAAAAACAGAATGAAAAGCATCCATGAGTCATGACTGTGTATCCTGATTGAGGCGAGTAGAAAACGGATTCATGAGCTGGTATCTTCAGAGCTGGAACTCTGGCTGGCTGTGATGCCAGCGGGTAGAAAATATAAATCATATATATTCCTCTGCTCTCATCCCATTCAGCACAGCAGATAGCGGGATGATAGTTAAGATGGACTAGCCTACGGGGCATGGGCAGTCCATCAGTCAGTTCAAGGGATGGCTGGCTATGGACAGTTCGTGTGTTGCCGCTCTATAACTCAGTCCAGAGGCTGGGGGTCAGCGATAGGCATGGTGTGCAGCACCTCATCCAGTAGCTGCAGGGCTCGGTGGAGATGGATCTCAATCCAGCACGGTGTCTCCTTGATGCTCTGCCGGGGGTAGTCAGGCCCCCAGCCCTTCACAAAGCTCATTCTCAGTATACACAGCCTGCGCAGGTCGTCCACTCCTATACCCGCAGCCGCAGACATACCTGGAGGAAGGGGGTTAAAAACACTCAGTGGTTAAAGGTTGTAGTTTAGTGCTACATATCAGACAGAATGAATCACTCAGTTATTCACTACCTACTCGGGGGAATAAAGAGTTTCATATCTGAGACAGTACATACACTTCCCCATTTCTGTGAGGTCCTGAGATGCTCTGAGACAAGACAAATGGATATATTGCTGGGCAGACAGGTTAAAGGATGAATATTATGTAGAGACTCACTAATGGCGGGTGCGATGCCTCCCACAGAGCCCGGCCCGGGGATGTTTCCAGCCACTGCTGCTGCCTGTGCTGCGGCTGCCGCCTGGGCTGTGGCTGCCTGCTGCTGCATCTGCCTGTGGCACTGACGCAGGTCAAACACCTGCACATCACAAGGGGGAAAGGCAGGGTTAGGGCCTACACACAATAGGGTAGAAGGGATAGGGGCATCTGAAATCATTTCACTATTCGAATCATATGAAATATTTTCCAGATATCCAGATTGTCAAAATTAGGGCTGTGCCGAGTACTCAGACAAAACAAGTATGGTAACGGATATGGAGAATGTTACAAATACGATAATGACATGAGTATTTTTGGTAATTATGTGTTCAGAAAAAAGTAATTTTCAGCTGCCAGCACACATCTCTTTCACTCAGTGTGAAGCGCTGTGCACTCTAAACAATTATTGGCTAGTTCTACGCAACGGTCACAAGACACAGGCCTCCTAATTGTCCCTAGAATTTCTAAGCAAACAGCTGGAGGCAGGGCTTTCTCCTATAGAGCTCCATTACCCATGTGAGACGCAGACTCGGTCTCAACTTTTAAGTCTTTACTGAAGACTCATCTCTTCAGTAGGTCATATGATTGAGTGTAGTCTGGCCCAGGAGTGTGAAGGTGAACGGAAAGGCTCTGGAGCAACGAACCGCCCTTGCTGTCTCTGCCTGGCCGGTTCCCCTCGCTCCACTGGGATTCTCTGCCTCTAACCCTATTACAGGGGCTGAGTCACTGGCTTACTGGTGCTCTTCCATGCCGTCCCTAGGAGGGGTGCGTCACTTGAGTGGGTTGAGTCACTGACGTGATCTTCCTGTCTGGGTTGGCGCCCCCCCTTGGGTTGTGCCGTGGCGGAGATCTTTGTGGGCTATACTCGGCCTTGTCTCAGGATGGTAAGTTGGTGGTGAAGATATCCCTCTAGTGGTGTGGGGCTGTGCTTTGGCAAAGTGGGTGGGGTTATATTCCTGCCTGTTTGGCCCTGTCTGGGGGTATCATCGGATGGGGCCACAGTGTCTCCTGGCCCCTTCTGTCTCAGCCTCCAGTATTTATGCTGCAGTAGTTTTGTGTCGGGGGCTAGGGTCAGTCTGTTATATCTGGAGTTACTTCTCCTGTCTTATCCGGTGTCCTGTGTGAATTTAAGTATGCTCTCTCTAATTCTCTCTTTCTTTCTCTCGGAGGACCTGAGCCCTAGGACCATGCCTCAGGACTACCTGGCATGTTGACTCCTTGCTGTCCCCAGTCCACCTGGCCATGCTGCTGCTCCAGTTTCAACTGTTCTGCCTATGGAACCCTGACCTGTTCTACTTGTCCCGACCTGCTGTTTTCAAATCTCTAGAGACAGCAGGAGCGGTTGACATGCATATTATGAATATTAGCTCTCTGTGTACATCTAAGGGCCAGCCGTGCTGCCCTGTTCTGCACCGATTGCAATTTTCCTAAGTCCTTTTTTGTGGCACCTGACCACAGGAGTGAACAGTAGTCAAGGTGCGACAAAACTAGGGCCTGTAGAACCTGCCTTGTTGATAGTGTTGTTAAGAAGGCAGAGCATCGCTTTATTATAGACAGACTTCTCCACATCTTAGCTACTACTGCATCAATATGTTTTGACCATGACAGTTTACAATCTAGGGTTACTCCAAGCAGTTTAGTCATCTCAACTTGCTCAATTTCCACATTATTTATTACAAGGTTTAGTTGAGGTTCAGGGTTTAGTGAGTGTTTTGTTCCAAATACAATGCTTTTAGTTTTAGAAATATTTAGGGCTAACTTATTCCTTGCCACCCACTCTGAAACTAACTGCAGCTCGTTGTTGAGTGTTGCAGTCATTTCAGTCGCTGTAGTAGCTGATGTGTGTAGCGTTGAGTCATCCCTATACATAGAAACTCTGGCTTTACTCAAAGTCAGTGGCATGTCGTTAGTAACAATTGAAAAATCAAGGGGCCTAAACAGTTACCCTGGGGAATTCCTGATTCTAACTGGACTATATTTGAGAGGCTGGAAGTAACACCCTCTGTGTTCTGCTACTTGTCTAACTCTTTATCCACATTATAGCAGGGGGTGTAAAGCCATAACACATACGTTTTTCCAGCAGCAAACTATGATCAATAATGTCAAAAGCTGCACTAATGTCAAAAGCTGACAATTTCTTCACCTCTTCCACACTGACTTTACGGAATTCAAAAGTACAATTCTTGTCTTTCATCAGCATTTGTTGGTGACATGTCATCCCTAAGTTTGCTTATCTTGCCAATGAAAAAGTCATTTAAGTAGTTTGCAATATCAGTGGGCTTTGTAATGAATGAGCCGAGTTGGCTTTTCCCCCAAAAAATTTCATTTAAGGTGCCCCAAAGCTTTTTACTATCATTCTTTATATAATTTCTTTGTTTCATAGTGTAGTTTATTTGTCTTTTCATTTAATCACATGGTTTCTTAATTTGTAGTACATTTGCCAATCAGTTGGGCTGCCAGACTTAATTGCCATACCTTTTGCCTCATCCCTCTCAACCATAAAATTTTTCCATTCCTCATCTAAGCTTTACAGGAATATGGTTCTGAATATAGACCGCAACAGCGCCCCCGTTGGCATAACCATGTATTGCTACCACTGTATCAAAGGTATTATCTAAGTGAGTTTCAGAGAGTCAGAATATGAATGTCATCTGTTACAAGCAAGTTATTGACTTCATGGACCTTGTTTCTTAGGCTACATACGTTAATATGGGCTATTTTTAGCACTTTTCTGGGTTGTTTGTTTTTAATGCTTTACTGGGAAGCTAATCAGAGGTAGACTTACTCATGTTATTTACATTGGAGCTGATAGTACAGGGTGAGCTGCATAAAGTGGTCTTCCTACTATTGCACACCGCCTCAGTGCTAACAGTGTAACTCTGGTTTATAGGCCCATGATTACTGCTTACAATAGCTGTAGGATAAAAATATGTATTTGGTGCAATTAGGGGTACATAAATTAAATTACTTACATTGTGTTTGCCAATGCCCATAAGATCATGTGCATTATGACGACTCATTGTCACAATGGTAGGGATTAACTGAGCAGGTCTTGGATCATTTACCAGTCATTGTTTCAACGCAGCCTTGAGTCCAGGAGCAAAGATGATTTGGATGGACTCCATCATTCCTGTAGAGTATCTTCTGTTTCCAGAAGGTGTCAAAGTTATCAATAAAAGTGACTCCAGCAGAGCTACAGTAGTCTTTTAGCCAGATGTGTAATGCCAGCAGTCTGCTGAATCTTTCACATCCGCGGCCCAACGATGGTACCGGACCTGAAATTATTGGCCGTTTTTTTTTGAGTCTTTTAATGCTAAAATCAGTTCTTTAAAATCCATTTTCAAATGTTCCGAGCTAGCCCTCCTGATGTCGTTTGACCCCACATGGACTACAACAATGTCAGCTCCCGGCATCTGTGGTAGAACAGTCGGAAGCAGCCTTGTTATGTCCTGTACTCGTGCTCCTGGGTAGCACAGGGTTTTTGCCTTGGGGACCGAGGGACCGAGATGTTTCTCACCATAGAGCTGCCTATGATGACAGCTGGTGATGTTGAATGGGTCAGTCTCTCAGGCAGCCTCGAGGTCTAGTGAGGCTGGGAGCTCCGAGGATCTGAACCCGAAGGTAGAAGCCACCGGATCCGATCTTGATTGGGGAGCCACCAAGGACGAAGGCACTAGAACCTCTGGCTCAAGGGCGGCAAAGCGGTTTCTGGTCTGTGTCAGTTCCCGGGCTCAACATCTCCATGGAGACCCCCGTTGCCAGAGGATGCTTTCTTTGACTTCCACGGCGAGTGATATACCTCCATGGCTGGTTGGGTGGAGAACAGCTCTGTTCTCCAGGGAAGGGGGACACCCATTCTGGCATGGAACCCTGCCTAGCACCGGCCAGTCGGCTGTGGAGAGCCGGCACGGCAGTGAAACTTCCACCAGACCAGAGCAGCGTCCGGCTACTGGGGTGGAAGAAAAATAAAAAGTAGGTGGGCGTGGGTTCCCCAGTAGTTTATGTAGGTTTGCTTCTTGCTTGCTAAGAGTAGCTACTTCGCTCCTGTAGTCCTCCGCAAACAAGCAGTTGCTGTCGTTATGTCGTGATCCAAGCCCATGCTTGCTTGCTATTATTTATTCTCGCTTAGGCATGTTCACCGAGCGGCAGATTATTAGAAAATAAAAATAAATGTAGATAGTTTATTTTGATCGCACAAATGTGGCATAAGTGTTGGGAGAGAAAAGCTTTGCTCCTCTCCAAAGTGAAACAATATATGGGACAAGCGAATTAGCCTACCTTCATCTAAATCTGTCTGGAATAAATGCAGGGAGTAGTAGCCAGCCATGCTATTTATTAGCCTATTTTGTTGATAATTTAATAGGACCAATTAAGTAAATCATGTGCATTTTGATCTGTCGGTGTCGTTTGCTAGGCTTGGGCGGTATACCGTCTATCAGGGTATTTGGAAAAAGCCACGTGATGGGTTTTCAATACCTTCAAAACTATTTAAGTTTCTCTATGAATTTGAATATTTGTAGCTACTTTTTAAAGTTAATACCTGCATTCAACTTGTGCAATATGTAAGGAGATAAAGCAGATTGCGTTCTTCATTTCACCTGTCACATTATGAAGCTTAACATAGTTCTCCAGAACAGTTGAGCCAGTCACCTGTTTGTTTGTAATTAGCACGACAGGAGAAAGCGGAAGCTGGTGAGTCCATAGCGTTCTGTCTATCGGCGACACTAAAATCATGTTTGCCATCAGATATATTTCAACGGCTTTCTGCCAGAAGTCAAAGGGCTCTGGATGAGTAATTTTTTCCCTGTGCTTCCTACTAGCATTTTTTTTTTCCTCTGCTCCGCGTACAGATGCTGCTCTTTCTTCAGAAAAGCATGCATCACAACTTTGTTCACTTGCACAATTTCTCTCGTTCACTTTTGCTTGTAAATGTCCACACATTCGGTAGGTACTAGCTATGCTTGTATAACTTTGAGCTGGATGACTGTCTTTGCAATTAGTTTGTTCGTTTTCGCGTGTTAGCATTTAGCTATGTGATTTCGCTATTAGTTTGTGCTAATTTTGATAGCATTCTGGTAATAGAGGACTTGCGTTTTTAAAGCCCCCTTTTGTGCTATGCCGGTAATACCGTAAATCCTGGCATGAGATGATATGAAAATCTGGATACCGCCCAAGCCTAACGTTTACCTTCGAACAATGTGTGTGAATGAGTGAACGAACACAACGATGCGCTCTGAGTGATAGAGCAGTAATGCGCACTTGAGGTACAGTACCAGTCAAAAGTTTGGATACACCTACTCATTCAAGGGTTTTTCTTTATTTTTACTATTTTCTACATTGTGGAATAAAAGTGAAAACACCAAAACTATGAAATAACACATATGGAATCTTGTAGTAACCCAAAAAATTGTTATACAAATCAAAATATATTTTATATTTGAGATTCTTCAAAGTAGCCACCCTTTGCCTTGACAGCTTTTGCACACTCTTGGCATTCTCTCAAATAGCTTCACCTGAAATGCTTTTCCAACAGACTTGAAGGAGTGCCAGTCATCTGGTGCAGCACTCAATCACTCTCTTTATTGGTCAAATAGCCCTTACAGCCTGGGAGTGTGTTGGGTCATTGTCCTGTTGAAAAACAAATGATAGTCACCCTGCGCAAACCAGATGGGATGGCGTATCGCTGCAGAATGCTGTGGTAGCCATACTGGTTAAGTGTGCCTTGAATTCTAAATAAATCACTGACAGGGTCACCAGCAAAGCACCCCCACACCACCTCCTCCCTGCTTCACGGTGGGAACCACACATGCGGAGATCATCCGTTCATCTACTCTGCGTCTCAAAAGGACACAGCTGTTGGAACCAAAAATCGCACATTTGGACTCATCAGACCAAAGGACAGATTTCCACCGGTCTAATGTCCATTGCTTGTGTTTCTTGGCCCAAGCAAGTCTCTTCTTCTTATCGGTGTCCTTTAGTAGTGTTTCTTGCAGCAATTCTGATTTACGCAGTCTCCTCTGAACAGTTGATGTGTATAGATGTGTCGTGTTACAATTTCTGAGTCTGGTAACTTCATTAGTTATCCTCTGCAGCCGAGGTAACTCTGGGTCTTCCTTTCCAGCGGCGGTCCTCATGAGAGCCAGTTTCATCATAGCGCTTGATGGTTTTGCAAAGTGCACTTGAAGAAAATTTCAAAAATCTTAATTTTCCGTATTGACTGACCTTCATGTCTTAAAGTAACCTCTAATTCCTCCCAAACCCGGATCCGGGAGCACCCCCCACAGTAAAAAAGCTGACTAGCATAGCCTAGCATAGCCGTCACAAGTAAATACTAGCATCTAAATATCATTAAATCACAAGTCCAAAGACACCAGATGAAGATACACATCTTGTGAATCCAGCCATCATTTCTGATTTTTAATGTTTACAGGAAGACACATGTAAATCTCTATTAGCTAACCACGTTAGCAAAAGACACCACTTTTTTACTCCACCAGTTTTTTACTCCATCAGTAGCTATCACCAATTCGACCAAATAAAGTATATTAAGCCACTAACAAGAAACAACTTCATAAGATGACAGTCTGATAACATATTTATTGTATAGCATATGTTTTTTTAGAAAAGTGTGCATATTTCAGGTATAAATCACAGTTCTACATTGCAGCTGCAATCTGAAATGTGCCGAAGCGCCAGAATAATTACAGAGACCAACGTCAAATACCTAATTACTCATCTTAAAACATTTCTGAAAATACACAGCGTACAGACAATGAAAGCCCAACATCTTGTGAATCCAGCCAATATGTCAGATTTTTTAAGTGTTTTACAGCAAAACACAATATAGCATTATATAGCTTAGCACAATAGCCAGAAACACAAGCAAATTTACCAGCAGCACAGGTTAGCGATCGTAACAATACAGCAAAAGATATATAATTTTGGACTAACCTTGATATACTTCATCAGATGACAGTCCTGTAACATCATATTACACAATGCATATAGGTTTTGTTCGAAAATGTGCATATTTAGCAGCACAAATCGTGGTTATACAATGTGATCAGCTGGCAACAGGGCATGCATTCTGGCCGGCGCCATCTTGGAAAGGCACCTAATCTAATCAATAAATAATCGTAAACTTGACTAAAAAATACAGGTTGGACAGCAAATGAAAGATGCATTAGTTATTAATGCAACCGCTGAGTTAGATTTTTAAAATTAACGTTACTAGACATACAGGGTGCGTTACAGCCAGACTAGTGCCGCAATAATGGCGGACAAATCCGTTTACATTTTTCCACATAAATACGGAATAACATCATAAATAGCTCTTACTTTTGGACGAGCTTCCATCAGAATCTTGGCAAGGTGTCCTTTGTCCAAAAGAATCGTTGCTTGGTTGTAAAACGTCGTCTTCAACTTCGGAATTAGCAGCTAACAATAGCTATGTGGCCACAACATGCCCCAAATCCTCAAAACGCAATACTAAGGAAATTCCGAAAATAGCAATATACTCGCATAAACTGATATAACTCGGTTTAAAATAACTTCGTTATGATGTTTCTAACACCTATATCGAATTAAATTACAGACGGATATATCTAAGGCTGATAACTGAGCGTTTCAAAATGCCATCTGAGGTCTTGCTTTGCGTAATGACGAATGTCGAAAAGAGAGCTCCCTTCGTTCCTTGGCCTTTTATAAGGTTGAGATCTACGTAGAAACTCCATTCCACTTCTCATTGGTTACTGACATCCAGGGGAAGGCGGGTGCAGTTCATGTCGACCCATAGGATACATACAGAGCTTTAAACTGATCTGAGAACAGAGCCTCGTTTTCAGACCTTCGCAGTTCCTGTCATGAATTTCGCTGCAGAAAGAGTTCTGGTTCACCCACAGACATAATTCAAACGGTTTTAGAAACTAGAGATTGTTTTCTATCGCAATATAGATAATAATATGCATATTGTACGAGCAAGAATTGAGTACGAGGCAGTTTAATTTGGGAACGATAAATGTCCAAGTTGAAACAGCACCCCCTGTAGTGTCAAAAGGTTAAAGTAATGATGGCCTGTCATTTCAATTTGCTTATTTGAGCTGTTCTTGCCATAATATGGACTTGGTCTTTTACCAAATAGGGCTACCTTCTGTATACCACCCCTACCTTGTCACAACACAACTGATTGGTTCAAACGCATAAAGAAATTAACCACAATTAATCCACAAATTAACTTTTAACAAGGCACATCTGTTAATTGAAATGCTTTCTAGGTGACTACCTCATGAAGCTAGAGAGAATGCCAAGAGCGTGCAAAGGGTGGCTACTTTGAAGAAACTCACATGTGTTTTTATTTGTTTAACACTTTTTTGGTTACTACATGATTCCATATGTGTTATTTCATTGTTATGTCTTCACTATTATTCCACAATGTAGAACATAGTAAAAATAAAGAAAAACCCTTGAATGACTAGGTGTGTCCAAACTTTTGACTGGTATCGTATATGCTTTACCAGCATTTAAAACACACGTACGGGTTATCCAATCACAAGTAAATCCGATGAGTATCAAGTGTGATAAAAACGGATATGATTACGAGTATGACAAGATCAGCACCCCCTAGCCGAAATATATTTTCACTTGTTTTTTAACCTGAGCACTTATTGCTGCAGGAGGGCGAGATGGTGGCTCTCGGCTGCTGCTTCAGTGGGCGGGGGAGGGGCCGCTGTGTGTGAGACGGGGGAGCAGGGCAAGCAGAGAGTGAGAGAGACTTGTAGCTGCCATTGGTTATTTATCACCCCATCTGATAGTGCTGGTCTTGACTGCACAGTAGACAAGCTAGCCAGCTAGCTACTACATTTTGCTGTGCTTTCTTTCTCCCTGTCCTAGTCTACAAATAAACACCCACAGCCTACCTGTTGGCCTAATCCCTCTCATTTAGCTCACTTTTAATTGAGTCATTTTAATTCCATCTTGCATTGATTAAAGATCTCTCACTTCACTTGCTACACATTGAGCCTCTGACTGTAGTGCAGCTTTGATTGGCCGACCAAAACAACAAGCTACACACTTGAAACACGGGTGTATGTAAGTTACCGGGCATGCATGTCATAAAAATTACATTAAAAGGTTTGTTTTATTAAATTCAAGGCCCAGTGCAGTCAAAAACATGTTTTCCAGCGCTCTATAAATATTTCCACACTATGAGGTTGGAATAACACTGTGAAAATTATGATAATGCCCTTTTAGTGTAAGAGCACTTTGAAAAGACCGCCTGAAATCTCAGTCTGTTTTGGTGGGATGGAGTTCTGGACTACTCACTCAGACCACTCCCAGACAGTCTTAGCAAAAATCTTACTTGAGAAATTGCTCTTTGCTAAGAAGCTATTTGTTTATTTTTTGTTTATTTTGATCTGAAACAAATCACAGTAAGTTACTTAAATTGTTACCCAGAAATGATTTGATAGAGATAAAAACAGCTGCATTTGACCTTTAAGAATTTAAAAGGCTGTGGCAGCGAATAGGGAGTTTAACCCGCCCTGCCGGAAACCACTTTCTCAAAGCTACGGATCACGTTCTGTGCATTTGTTATTTTACGCAACAAAAAATCTACGTAGCTGTGCTCACTTCCCCTCCCTTCATGTTTCTCTCTTTACTCTCTACCTCTTCTGAACCATTATGATGTAGCCTACTGTATGTCTCTGCCTCATTTCTGAACGGCTGAAATAAAAACCCTGTAGCGATTTGAACAAGCATTCAAGGCCATTATGGAGGCTACAAGCTTCTCTGTCTGTTGTAACGGATATTGCAGTTGCACATGCAGGACACAGTCCCTATACATTGCATTAGAGAAAAAACAATCTGCATTTTGTGTGATGTAGGTTAATCTTTATAATTGCTGTCATATTGTAGCCATTAGCCAGAGTTGTTGAAAAACAACACTACTACTTTGACTGCCTGCCTCCTGCTCAGCCAATGTTGGCAATGGTAATGAAAAAATGAACATTCAATCGCTAATTACTGTGTGTGTGTTGCTTATGTGTGATATGCTACCTAGATAGTTGTATGTAACTCCCCACTTGAGTTTTGCATTGGGGTAAAAAACTATCTGCGAGTTTGTGCGAACATGTCTTGTGTACAACATGTAAATAAATAGCTGCATTTATTAAATAGCTGCAACTCCTGCTGAGAAAACAACATGAAATCGCGCTTATGCTCAACAGCCTAATGAGACATGGAATGCAGTAGTTGGAACATGTCGACCATGTCCTTTATTTACAACATGAAGTGTGTAGGCTACACCAGACAAAGGCTTTCATCGCCAATCAAAATGCAGCGGAGCACTGAGCTGCAGCTATAAAGCTGGCGTAAAAAAAATCCTGCACAAGCGCAGAAATCAATTTTTTTTTGCTACGACAAATCGAGTTTCCAGAAAATCTGAAACCTTAGTCACTTCAGAATTTAAAATGCCATGGTATATCCTTGTACGTAACAATGGCAAATTGATCATTTAGTTTAGACCAAGCCTTTTCATTGTTGAAATAGACCAATCTTTTTTTCTCTAAAAATGTATACTTACAGTGCATTCGGAAAGTATTCAGACCCCTTGACTTTTCCCCACATTGTTACATTACAGCCTTATTCTAAATGTTCCTCATCAATCTACACACAATACCCCATATTGACAAAGTGAAAACAGGTTTAGATTTTTTGCACACTTAAAAACACACAAAAAACTGAAATACCTCATTTTACAGAAGTATTCAGACCCTTTGCTATGAGACACGAAATTGAGCTCAGGTGCATCCTGTTTTCATTGATATGTTTCTACAACTTGGAGTCCACCTGTGGTAAATTCAATTGATTGGACATGATTTGGAAAGGCACACACCTGTCTATAAAAAGGTCCCACAGTTGACAGTGCATGTCAGAGCAAAAACCAAGCCATAAGGTCGAAGGAATTGTCTGTAGAGCGCCGAGACAGGATTGTGTCGAGGTACAGATCTGGGGAAGGGTACCAAAACATTTCTGCAGCATTGAAGGTGCCCAAGAACACAGTGACCTCTGTGGAGATTGGAGAACTTTCCAGAAGGACAACCATCTCTGCAGCCACTCCTCAGTAAAAGGCACATTACAGCCTGCTTGGAGTTTGCCAAAAGGAACCTGAAGGACTGTCAGACCTTGAGAAACAAAATTCTCTGGTCTGATGAAACCAAGATGGAACTCTTCGGCCTGAATGCCAAGTGTCACGCTTTGAAGAAACCTAGCACCATCCCTACGGTGAAGCATGGTGTGGCAGCATCATGCTGTGGGGGATGTTTTTCAGCTTCAAGGACTGGGAGACTAGTCAGGATCGAGGGAAAGATGAACAGAGCAAAGTAGAGAGATCCTTGATGAAAACCTGCTCCAGAGCGCCCAGGACCTCAGTCTGGGGCGAAGGTTCACATTCAACGCGACAACGACCCTAAGCACATGACCAAGACAATGCAGGAGTGGCTTTGGGACAAGTCTCTGAATGTCCTTGAGTGGTCCAGCCAGAGCCCAGACTTGAACCTGATCAAACATCTCCGGAGAGACCTGAAAATAGCTGTGCAGCGACACTCCCCATCCAACCTGACAGAGCTTGAGAGGATCTACAGAGAAGAATGGGAGAAACTCCCCAAATACAGGTGTACCATATCTAAGACTTTCTTCAACAAAGTACTGATTAAAGGGTATGAATAATTATGGAAATGTGATATGTTTATTTTTAATACATTTGCAAAAATTTCAAAACTTGTTTTTGCTTCATCATTATTGGATACTGTGTACCCATCCCTAGGTTCAGTCTAAAACTTAATGGATTTTAACCTGTTTTGAAACAATAAACCTTCCCAAGTAGTCAACTCTCAACTTTGTGACAACAATAAGAATATAAGTATAATAATATTATTATTAATAAATAATAATAAGTACAAAACCTCAATGGAATACATTAGAATAATACTGAAATAAAATCTGTCACCTTGATATAGGCGCTGGGGTAGATCTTGTGCACTGCGTCTCCAGGGGCCCGTCCTGCCTCCCTGTCCAAGTAATAACTCTGCACAAACACTGCATGATCGCTAAGGCAACGCACCCACACGTCACCTTCCCCTTTACACTCCAGCTGCACCCCTTTACCAATGTGAAGTCTAAAGCCAGGAAGGAAGGAAAGAATAAGACAGAGACAAACAGTAAAAAAAAAATGTAAAAGCCTTCCCATTTTGCTAGTGTATTTTTCCAAAACTATGGATGATGTTCTGCTTAGCCATTTCATTTAGCAAAGACATTAAATCATTCCTTGTTCTATACATCTTTCCTCTTTTCTATTTGATATGGTAGAGTACCTAGCTCTCTCGATGGCCTCTGTCCTGTGGACGTTGCTGAGCTGGCCCAGGCAGAAGCGGTCCCCTCCTGAGGGATCCACGTACCCGTCCACTGTCACCGTGGGGCAGCTGGCCGGAACCTTGAACGTCTCCCCCACCTGAACATCCATCTCAAAGTAGGCAATGGAGCACCAGTAGTCAGGGGCTGGAACAGAACAAGAACACAACATTCAATTCACATGGTGTCTGTACTATTTCACAACACATACCGGATCAAATGGGAACACATACCGTACATACAGAACTAACTCTCTGAGTAACGTTTCACATAGACTCACCCGGGTGATTTGAGATGGGGGGCTGGAATGCAATCTCATTGTTGACCATCCCTGGAAGAGAATGTCATGTAATTAAGACAACGGTGCCGTTTGGTGTAGTTTGTACTGCTCAGCTCAAAGGAGTACAAATGAATGTCGAATGACATAACATTGACTATTTGACATTATATGTGCACATTTACATCCTTTCTGGGAAACAGCTCTTTCCTTTTACAAGAACTCAATTTTTGCATTAGTTCAACGTTAGCTTGTTGCTTTGAGGGATATAGAATTTGTAAGGCTCAGATGTTGGCAGCACCCTTAGATATATGCCCAGAGAGGGGGGATAACACAGCCACTCACAGTAGTGTGGGGTGTGGGGCATTGGTTGGTGGTGCTGCAGGTGCCCATTCTGGTGGTGAGGCACTGAGGGGGTGAAGTTCCCATTTCTCGGCCAGCCTGAGGCGGCATCTGAAAGCAGAACATTCACCAGTTGCATCAGACCATAAGCACAGATAGAAAATACCATGGGCTAAAAATAACTCAATCACACAACACATACCTAATCAACTATAACAACGGACTATGGTCACAGGACTGAGAGGAATTCTATAACTGACGAAGGAGGAATTAACCCCCTAGAGAGGCAATGTGGTAATGCTGAAAAGCTTTTTGAGAAAACATCCAGATTCAGAGAAGTAAATGGGGTTACGGTGAAAAGCAACAGGGAAGGAAATTGTGGGCTGGCTGAAGTACAGAGTGTACAAAACATTAGGAACACCTACCTAACATTGAGTTGCACCCCCCCTTTTGCTCTCAGAACAGCCTCAATTCGTCAGAGCATGGACTCTACAAGGTGTCGAAAGCATTCCACAGGGTTGCTGGCGCATGTTGACTTCAATGCATAGTTGTGTGAAGTTGGCTGGATGGCCTTTGGGTGGTGGACCCTTTTTGATACACACGGGGAACTGTTGAGCATGAAAACCCCAGCAGTGTTGCAGTTCTTGACACACTCAAACCGGTGCACCTGGCACCTACTACCACACCCCGTGCAAAGGCACTTAAATATTTGATCTTGCCCATTCAGCCTCTGAATGGCACACATACACAATCCATGTCTCAAGGCTTAAATCCTTCTTTAACCGGTCGCCTCCCCTTCATCTACACTGATTGATTTAACAGGCGACATCAACAAGGGATCATAGCTTTCACCTGGTCAGTCTATTATTATTTTGTATTTTGTTATTTAACTAGGTAAGTCAGTTAAGAACCAATTCTTATTTACAATGACGGCCAAACCTGGACAACGCTGGGCCAATTGTGTGCCGCCCTATCACGGCCGGATGTGATACAGCCTGAATTCGAACCAGGGACTGTAATGACGTCTCTTGCACTGAGATGCAGTACCTTAGACCGCTGCGCCACTCGGGAGCAAATGTCATGGAAAGAGTTCGTAATGTTTGTTACACTCAGCGTACGTTTCCATTGTCATGGTCTATGGAGTGCAGATGAATGTGAGTGCTACCTGTAATGATTGTTTGAAAGTGCAGGTAATTTATGTGATTGTTAGTGACATAGGCAGTGTGAGTGCTAAGCTGTTATTTTTAGGCTGTTGGATGCAGGTGCCCACTCACTTTAACGGTGTTTGACAGGGCTGGGGTCAATTCCATTTAAATTCGGTAAATTCAAGAAGCAAATGGAATTAACCCCAAACTTGGTATTGTATGAAATGTGGAGGGCCAAGTGTGGGTGCTTACTGTGATGGTATGTGGCACTCTGTGCCAGGGGGAAGCCGCTCTGCCCCTGTGAAGGCCCTGGGCCTGGCCTTGAGGATAGCTGCCGCAGCCCTTCAGTGCTATGGCTCCCTGACAGAAGGCTAGTGGACTGGGCTACAGAGGCAGGAGCAGGATGGGCCAGAGTGAGTGGGTAGGAAAAACATACACACACCCAGACACTCCACAATACAGAGACACACAAACAAAAGTGATTAGGAATGACACCTCAGAAAAAGGAAAAAGCTTCTCAGCATGACCCTGACTGGGGTATGAGGGAGCCACTGTATCCTGTATTTATGTCAGGAGCGTATTCACCACAAAATGAAGTGTTACATTTAAGGGGAGTAATGAACTGCAAGACAGGGGAGGGTTAAACACAATGCAGTATCTCACTTGAGGCTCCAGCAGCGAGGCTGGAGAAGGCAGAGGTAGAGGCTGAGCTGCTGCCCTCAGGGGGAGGGAGCAGAGCCGAGCTGCTGAACAACTCCTGGGGACCCCCTGGTCTGGAGGGCTGGTGCTGGATGGTCTGGTGGTGGCCATCCGCACCAGAGTGAGATGGCTGGTTCTCAAATTCATACTCATCTTTGACCATGAGTGTGCCTGGCAGGGCAGGGAGGGTGAGAGGGTCAACGTTTTGGGGAACTTCACTTGAATCCTCTGTTGTGAACTGCAAATTACTAGTACAGGGCAAGACCCTTCCTTACCTGAGCTTGAAAGAGTCAATCCTGAAAGGTCTGTGAAGAGAAGTAGAGGGACACAAATAAGATCCAACTTAAAATTCAGAGGGGTTAAACAACAGTATTCAAGAGAAAGGAGAAAACAAATCCCACTCACCAATCCCTGGTGATACCACCCTCTCGTAGTGGTATGGGTTAACACACACATTGTCAGCTTTGAGGTCAAAGGCAAACTGGCAGTATTTCACATGCTTCAGTTCATTCTTGTGCAGGTCAGGCCACCGCCACAATCTGGCATAGATCACATGGGGGAAGCCTTTACGCCCTGCGACCTGAGAGCAGAGAAGACGTGTTATGAACTAAGCACAGCAGTCATCTGAGAAAATAGTTCAGCCCGTAATGTGAGTGTAATATCTTATATCCATCAGCAAGTTGGTATTCGTTAAGCACCAATGGGACTGAAACAGGGAGGGACTACCTGAACTTGTCCAATAAACACTTTTTTTGGTGCCCTAATATTAAATGACTCTGCTACCCCATTACCTGCAGCCGTCCATCCAAGGTGCGCTGTATGGTGACACACTTGCTGGGGTGAGCTCCGTTGGTGGTGATGGCTGTGATGAGAGAATCTAGCTCATCTTTCTTCTCCTTCAGTTTCTTGACGAGGCTCTCGATGGCTCGCTTGGCGAAGGTCTCGCTCTCTCCACCCTGTCTGTGGCACATCAGGCTGTGCACGATACTCAAGCAAGCGTCGTTGCTTGTGGGGGTGTTTGTGATCGACATCTTGCTCACCGTTCTACAGCCTCTATTACTTGAAGTTCAATCTTATGTTTAATTCTCACTCTAGGAATGAGTCAAACAATCTCAGAAGCCTTTTGCTAGGGCGAGAAAGAATGGCATGTGTCCTGTTCACTCTACATAAGGACAGTCTGCAGTAGGGGAGACAGAAAAGATTGTTAGTTGTACTAGCTTGCTACTATTTCTGTGATTTCACATCAATGCAGAAAAGCATTGCCTGACAGCAAATTAATGATGCCGACAAAACGTTAGCTAGCTACTTTTCTACAAAACCTTAAGTTTTATTACTTAGCTACAAAAACAAATTAACGTTGCATACAACGCGTCAAATCGTGTCTAAGAGACTACCAAATGCCTATCAGTAGTAAGCTAACTTAGTTGACATTTTGGGGCGACAGGTCGCTTAGTGGTTAGAGCGTTGGGCCAGTAACCGAAAGGTTGCTGGATCGAATCCCCGAGCTGACAAGGTAAAACGCTGTCGTTCTGCCCCTGAACAAGGCAGTTAACCCACTGTTTCCCGGTAAATAAAGAATTTGTTCTTAACTGGCTTGCCTAGTTAAATAAATAAAGGCTACTTTTTTTTTTATTACATCTTGACACATTTCCTAACCGCTAGCTAAATAGGCTAACGTTAGTCGTTTACAAATCCAAGGATGATGTGGTTAAACTGTAATAGTCAGTGGAAACTACATACAAGCAACAAATAGGTTATAGCTATCTATTTATCGGACTTAAAAATACACACATTTCTTACCTGGGTCTCCAGTGTTTAGTACAGCCGATTAGCACATAGCTAGTTACTTTAGCGATAGCTAAAGCTTGCTAATGGTAACGTTAGTCGTCAACAAAACCAGTGTTTTCTGAATCGAATTTCGAGCCAATACTCAATTATCTTCTGGTTATGGGATATTATGCGACTGTATTTTACGTTTTTCAATTGTGCCAGTGACTGAACAAAACCAACATGTTTGCAATATACTCGTAAACAATGCTATAGCGCCAGCTACAAAAACAAACTCTGCAACGCCCTCGCGACTCCAGTGAGTGCATCGCTCCAGCAATGCCTGTCATGTCATGTCAGCAGCAGGGGGCGCATGTTTTGTGAGCGCTTTGCTCGAGTTCAGAGGCCAGGCTGGTCGGCTAAAAGTTGGCCCTAGGGCTGATAAGATCAGTTGTGGTTTCTTATCGTTTGTATGTGTTCATTCGATTTTCCATTCATAACAGACAAATGTAATTTAAAATGTTAAACCTGTCTACAAACTCATTTAGAAGTGTTTAGTCCTGTGAGGTCTGTTAAAAACAAAGAAATTCCGGCATCAGTTCTGCTCCTAGTTGTGTATAGCCTAGAAATGTATATTTTTCCCTTTTTTACCAGGTAAATTGACTCAGAACACATTCTCATTTACAGCAACAACCTAGGGAATAGTTACAGGGGGGAGGAGGAGGAGGATGAATGAGCCAATTGGAAGCTAGGAGTTTTTAGGTGGCCATGATAGTTTAAGGGTGAGATTGGGAATTTTGCCAGGACACCAGGGTTAACACCCCTACAATAAGTGCCGTTGGATCTTTAGTGACCACAGAGAGTCAGGACACCCATTTAACATCCATCCAAAGCAGCCTACACAGGGCAATGTCCCCAATCACTGACCTGGGGCATTGGGATCTTTTTATTTATCAGAGAAAAGAGAGGCTCCTACTGGCTTTCCCATCCAGGACCAACCCTGCTTAGCTTCAGAGGCAAGCCAGCAGTGGGATACAGGGAGGTATGTCATTTGTTATAAGTCAAGGAAATGTACCATAGGTCTATGTGCATATCCAACACTCTGGAGATTTGATCTGGAATTTAATTCAACAACACCATATGCCAACCATGTCTTCATGCTGCAAAACAGTTTATTTTTCCTGAAGATAATTAATTGCCACAGGATTAAATGTCAAATGAAATTGACAAAATAAATAACCATCATAATTCATAAAGTGAGTACTCTGAAATAATATCTGAAACAGCCCCATAGGTAAGTACAGTATAGTTGTGATTCACAAATGCATGGCAGTGAAGTGCAAATCTGGACTCAGTCATTCAGCGTTATTCCATAGAGGTTGTCTCTCCTTCAGTTCACTGACAACAGAAACTGGGTAATGATGTGACATGTGTTTTTCCATCTGTCCTGTAGACAAAGCCATGATTAGGTCTGCCGAGTGGTCATGTCAGACAAGGGAGGTGGGAGGCAGTGGTGGGTAGAGAGAGAACGTCCAATACAGAGAGGCTGGCTGGGGGGTGGATTGTCCATAGAGATTGTTGGTGTTGGGGCCCAGGAATCTGACAGCACCCTCTCCCAACTGCTCACCACTTGGAATAGCGTCTCATCCTGAGTGATGGTCTACAAGTCTCCAGGCCCTGACACCTCTTTATCACCATCACATTGAGGTGGGGAGGGGGAGAAAGCGGCTCGCGTGGCATGTGGCTTTAGAAGGAAGTGTGATTGTGGGGTGGGAGGGAGTGTGAGTCAGACTGGGGCAAATAGATTACCCCACAAATAAGTGGATAGAATGGATTTGAAACAACCATTTGGTTCTATGGACATGGACAGTATTATGTATTCAGGAAAAATAACATTTAGCAAACAAACTTACTCTATGGCTCTGTGCATCATCTGTACCTTTCTGCTTCTGTTTTCTACAATTGGAGAGGTTTGATGTATTGCAGAGACAAACGTGATCTGCAATAAAGAAAAGTAATCACACTTTTGTATTGTTTTTCTTTGCTTTCACATTCTCTTCTCTGACTTAACACTCTTGAAAGGTCGTCCATATAGCAAGTTCATTGTTCAGTGCCCTTTTTGCACAATGCCACTCTATTCAAAGCAATATTAATTTCAGGTTCACTTCTGCTGTAGTGCACTTGTATTCTTGGCTTGTCTGCATGCCTTTAATGGAGAACCTCAAACAAAGTGTAATCTCTAACACATTTCACTAGGCTATGTCTAGTCAATCATGGAAGCACACAGGGTTGGGGAGTAACTGATTGCGTATAATCGATTACATTTAATCTGATTACAAAGAAATGGTAACCGTAATCAGTTACGTTACCAGCGAACATATTGTAATCTGATTACAGATACTTTTGAAAAACTAGATCACTTCTTGGATTACTTTTAAATTCAGAAAGGGTGTTTGCGGATTATTATATATTTTTTACAATACAGTATGCTGTCATTGAAAATAAGAATTTGTTGACTTGCCTAGTTAAATAAAAAAAGACACCTTTCTGTTTTCTCAATGATATTCAATTCAGAATTGGAAAAAGATGCAAGTTTAAGTTTGTTCCACCTGAGTGAGTCTGACCTCAAGTCAGAGACCTCTGATGACAACCAAATGTGTTTGATGGATAATCTTTGTCTTCTTCTAATGCCACTTAAGGGGAAAGTAATAAAAGAGTAATCAGATTACGTTACTGAGTTTGGGTAATCTAGACATTACATTACTGACTGCAATTTTGGACAGGTTGATAGTAACTTTAACGTATTACATTTAGAAAGAAACCTACCCAACCCTGAAAGCACTCACATTTGTAATAAACTTCAAACACAATTTATTCTGCTCTGCTTTAGAATACGCCTCTTTGTCTTTGCATGTAGGATATATACGAGTTATCTGTTATAGTTTTTCTTTCATTTATAATATACACTGAGTGTACAAAACATTATGAACACCTGCTCTCTCCATGACATAGACTGACCAGCTGAATCCAGGTGAAAGCTATGATCCCTTATTGATCACACTTATTAAATCCACTTCAATCAGTGTAGATGAAGGGGAGGAGACAGGTTAATGAAGGATTTTTAAGCCTTGAGACAATTGAGACGTGGATCGTGTATGTGTGCCATTCAGAGGCTGAATGGGCAACAAAATATTTAAGTGTCTTTGAACGGGGTATGGTAGTAGATGCCAGGCGCATTGGTTTGTGTGAAGAACTGCAACGCTGCTGGGTTTTTCACATTCAACAGTTTCCCGTGTGTATCAAGAATGGTCCACCACCCAAAGGACATCCAGCCAACTCGACACAACTGTGGGAAGTATTGGAGTCAACATGGGCGAGCATCCCTGTGGAACGCTTTCGACCCCTTGTAAAGTCCATGCCCTGACGAATTGAAGCTGGATAGGTAACATTTTGTGTGTGTGTGTGTGGAAGGGGTGTTCTTAACGTTTTGTACACTCATTGTATAATGATATATTATAACAATATATGCCATTTAGCAGACACGACTTAAGAGTCATGCGTGCATACATTTTACATATGGGTGGACACAGGAATCAAACCCACAATACTGACCTGGTAAGCGCCATACTCTACCAACTAAGCCATACAGGACCAACCATTTAAACCAAGAGCTACTTAAACCAATAAAGTTTTGTGCATATCTGACGGTACATACCAATATCGCCAAAATGAAAGTCAAATGTATGATCACAAACTACAAAGAACAGCATGATATTCACATTTCACTTTTTTTTTCTTTTTTAAAAAATTATTATATTGCTGGCATTCTAAAATAGCATTTATATAATATCAATATAATAAGAAATGTACTTTTACAAATGGCAAATGTACATAATTGAATGCCCATACAGGCAGGACCCTCTTGCTCTGTCATCTTCCTATTTACGCCTCCACTGTTTATCTTTGTCATACAATGTAGTTGATGCTGCAAAATATAGATATAGAAATTATTCATGGCCTTAATATGGTTTACTGTATGCATTCTGTTTACACTATACTGTATGTCTGCTAATAGCTCACAAAGCAAGTATCCTTAATGATTGCAGAAATGTATTATTTTCAAATAGGCACTTTTGATCTGATTTTCTTCTTGATAGTGAAATTGATGACAACTCAGTCTACGTTAATCCACAGTCTCTATACCTCTCTCCTGAACCTACAGTCAGTTCTATGACTATCTACAGCCGCATTCTGACACCACCATGCCCTCGTACTTGTGCATGTAGGTGACCACTCCTCCGTCCTCGACGTAAAGGAGTGAGATGGGCTCTAGCTTGGTGGGAACACAGCAGGCTGGTGACGCCTTCTGTGGAATCTTACTGCTCAGCCGACTCTGGACAATGGCGTGCTTGGTAGGCGAGACCTCAGAGGTCATAGGGTAGTTGCATACACCATTGCACTCATAGGCTTCATAGCCCAGGGGCTGTATGACCCAGGTATCCCAGCCAATGTCCTTAAACTCCACATAGAGTGGGGTCTTCTTACAGGGGTCACCCTTGGTGTTGCGGCGGATTCGGGGAGGCGTGTCGTAAATGAGGTTGGAGTGCAGTTGCATGAGAGTCTCCTCGTCCAGCTCCTCTCCATCAGTGTTCCTAGCATCGCTCACAGCCTGGTACCCCCAATTCGCCTGTGGACTCGGCTCCAGGTCAGCCGGCAGGTCATTCTCATGTTCTGTAAACTGGTTGAGCTCCCGCTTGTCCTCCTCACGATGGTCTCTGTTCTGATCATCTGAGAACACAATCACCACTGGCATGTGTTTACCATCTGAGCCCATGTCAACATCCACATCAACCAACTCTTTCCTTCCATCCTCTTCTCTGACCTGGGGGGTCTTCCCACCATCAGAACCCAGACTTGCAATGTGGACCTCCAGTCGGTGGGTGGAGCTCTCTGCCTTCCACCAAAGGTTGACCTGATGGGTCAGGTCGAAGGTAATCCAGGCATCGTCTTTACCGTAGAATTGCCGGGTTGCCAGCTCTTCCATTTCCTCCATTTTGTCTGTCTCCTGCTCATTCCTTCTTCCGTCCCTCCCCTCTTCTTTCCTCCTGTGCCCCCCCTCGTGGATCTTGTAGATGGTCACCTTGCGGTCAAGGCCGGCATAGCATCTGCGATCCCTCTGAACCAGGGTGTAGAGGCGGAGCTCGGCGGTGAGGATGTGCTCGTGGTGGGGGATGGAGATGTTGAACAGCAGGGGGTGTGTCCTCACGCCCCTGACCGTCACACTGTAGAAGGAGGAATCTGGAATTAAAATATCAATGAAGGTCTGAATTGGGTTTAGACTCAAATTGGATTTAATCAATTTTATATTAAATAATGCATCAATAATAAGGCTTTTAATTTAGCTCTTTTTTATATGGTTAGAATGAATTGCAATCATATCATGTAATTTGACTTCAAGAAGAGGAAATAAGTAACTGTTAAACCAATTACAATTTAATAAAAGTTTCTTTAAGGGCAAATATCATATTTAATTTTTGTCAAAATTTAAGGCAAACTCCATAACACTTTGAATTATTTAAAGTTAATCTCAGTTATCCAAACAAAGAGTGATTTACAGTTAGTCAAATCTTAAGTTCTCTAAAAGAACAGCTGAGTATCAGTGTACATTTTTAATATACTTTTTAAGTTGTATTGGTCAATAGATTGTATAGTGCTATTGTTCTCAAGTTAATTTGAGTTGCTTTATAATGTTAGCTAAATAAACAATTAATCATACCCAAAGATAAGTTTTTTCAAAATGATGAAAAGAAACATTTAAAAAACAATGTCTTCAGACAAATATAAGTACATGTTGTACCTTCATTCTTGAAACTACGCACTATGTTGGCAGAGGGCATGGCCGTGCGATCGTTGGAAAAGCGGTTGTACAGTTCCAGCATGTATTCTGGTGGCTCTTTACGGGCTGCACGGGGCCTTGGCCGGGGGCCCAGCTCTGTGAGGTTCAACGTGGACAGAAACTGACCCTGAAAGTCCTGCATGTCCAGGTCTTCATTCTGCTCCAACATGGAGGTATCCACCAGACTTCTAGCCCCAGGGCCCCTTCGAAACTCCTCAGGTGACATGATGGGACTGCCCTGGCTTGAACCAGGCAGCAGCAGAGGCAGGAGGCTCAGAGAGTAGATATAGCCCAGTATGGAGAACACTGGAGTAACCATGACTGCCTGAGTCAAAGTCAAGTTCAGGTCCAAAGGATGAGTATCAAGTATGGAAATAGAATAGGATCCTCAGCAGAGGATACCTGCGGAACAGTTCCACCCTATCCAACGGCAGTTTGTCTCGGGGCTGACAGGGTGGTGTGGGGGTCGAGGGAAAACAGCTTTGTCCTTGTTGATCTTGTGATTGGGTGCAGAGGGCAGGGCGGGATGTGTTGTCCACCTCACTGTGCTGACATGTTGGAGATGTCACTTGGGCTCTGCTCGCACCCTGCCTCTCTCTGGGCCAGCCGGCCTGCTGACGACCACTAACTCCAACTCCACTCATCTTCTATCTACCGCACCCTGCCTCTCTCTGGGCCAGCCGGCCTGCTGACGACCACTAACTCCAACTCCACTCATCTTCTATCTACTCATTTGCGTGTGTGCTTTCTCTGGTTGTTCATGGACCACTGCTGATGGGAGACTTGTATACACAACTTTCAGCTTAAATTCTCTTTAACCTACAATGTGATATCTGTTTCTTTATGCTTGTAGGATAAACTTTGTATTTATTTATGACATCTGAGTGAGGGCACTGGATATCAGCATTCATGTATTTTCTTGGAAAGAGTAACCTCTGGGATAACCTCTCAATCTCGTTGGGTGATGCAGGCTGAAAAGGGAATTAGAAAGGATCATAACTCGTAACACTGTCATTAACAATCTAATGCAGTGCTGCAGGTGTCCCACAAGAGGTCAGAGTATATCCAGAGACCATAGATCCATGACAGCGCTTTCCTTTCTTCAGGTTACTGTACAGTACACTGAGTCTACAAAACATTTATGCTCTCTCAATGACAGACTGACCAGGTAAATCCAGGTGAAAGCTATGATCCCTTATCAATGTCACTTGTTAAATCCACTTTAATCAGTGTAGATGAACGGGAGGAGACAAGTTAAAGTTTTTAAGCCATGAGACAATTGAGACATGGTTTGTGTATGTTTGCCATTTAGAGGGTGAATGGGCAAGACAAAATATTTAAGTGCCTTTGATATGCTAGTAGGTGCCAGGTGCACCGGTTTGAATGGTCCACCATCCAAAGGACATCCAGCCATCTTGACACAACTATGGGAAGCATTGGAGTCAACATTGGCTAGCATCCCTGTGGAATGCTTTCGACACCTTGCAGAGTTCATGCCCCAACAAATTCTGCTTATCAGTAGTTGTCATATTCAACAATAAACATTAGTGTGTCAATACACTTCTTGATTAGATGTGTCGTGACATTTCTTGATTAGATTAAAAACGAATTAATAAGCACCATCTACAATCTGCAAGAGCAATTTCAAAACTTCAAATTATCTTGATAAACAGATATTATCTATTGATTGACATCTCACAGCTGATTTTAATGAAGCCCTCTGTGGTGTAGCCTACCTGCTGTGCTGCATAACGACAACCTCTGGGGCAGTGGCATTTCATTGGGCAGACACCTTCATAGTGCTCAGTGCAGTCCCTCCGTACTTACAGTACCAGTCAAAAGTTTGGACACACCTAATCATTGCAGGGTTTTTCTTTATTTTTACTATTTTCTACATTGTAGAATAATAGTGAAGATATCAAAACTATGAAATAACACATATGAATCATGTAGTAACCAAAAAAGTGTTAAACAAATCAAAATATATTTTATATTTGAGATTCTTCAAAGTAGCCACCCTTTACCTTGATGACAGCTTTGCACACTCTTGGTATTCTCTCAACCAGCTTCATGAGGTAGTCACCTGGAATTTCAATTAACAGGTGTGCCTTGTTATATGTTCATTTGCAGAATTTATTTTCTTCTTAATGCATTTGAGCCAATCAGTTGTGACAAGGTAGGGGTGGTATACAGAAGATAGTCCATATTATGGCAAGAACAGTTAAAATAAGCAAAGAGAAACGACAGTCCATCAATAATTTAAGACATGATGTCACGATCGTGTGGAGAAGAGACGGACCAAAACGCAGCATGAGGAAAATAAGCCATCTTCTTTTAATTAAACGAACGAAGATGAACATGAAACGAAAACACTATTACAAACAAACAAAACAACAAATGATCGTGAAGCTAAATAACGCAAGTGCCCAGACAAGCAACAAACGTTAAACAAGACAACTACCCACAAAAGCCTACTGCCTATGGCTACCTTAAATATGGCTCCCAATCAGAGACAAATGAATGACAGCTGTCTCTGATTGAGACCCAATCTAGGCAGCCATAGACATAACTAGACAACCTCACAATTATCTATCCCATACACAATACAACACCCWTAGACTAAACAAAACACACACAACATACAATGCCCACCCCAACTCACGCCCTGACCAACTAAACATAATCAAAATAACATAAAAATAGGTCAGGAACGTGACACATGAAGGTCAGTCAACCGTCAAGCGTTATGATGAAACTGGCTCTCATGAGGACCGCCACAGGAAAGGAAGACCCAGAGTTACCTCTGCTGCAGAGGGTAAGTTCATTAGTGTTAACTGCACCTCAGATTGCAGCCCAAATAAATGCTTCACAGAGTTCAAGTAACAGACACATCTCACCATCAACTGTTCAGTGGAGACTGCATGAATCAAGGCCTTCATGGTTGAATTGCTGCAAAGAAACCACTACTAAAGGACACCAATAAGAAGAGGAGACTTGCTTGGGCCGAGAAACACAAGCAATGGACATTAGACGTGTGGAAATCTGTCCTTTGGTCTGATGAGTCGAAATGTGAACTTTTTGGTTCTACCCGCTGTGTCTTTGTGACGCAGAGTAGGTAAATGGATGATCTCTGCATGTGTGGTTCCCACCGTGAAGCATGGAGGAGGAGGTGTGATGGTGTGGGGGTGCTTTGCTGGTGACACTGTCAGTGATTTATTTAGAATTCAAGGCACACTTAACCAGCATGGCTACCACAGCATTCTGCAGCGAAACGCCATCCCATCTGGTTTGCGCTTAGTGCAGCTATAATTTGTTTTTCAACAGGACAATGACCCAATACACACCTCCAGGCTGTGTAAGGACTATTTGACCAAGGAGAGTGATGAAGTGCTGCATCAGATGACCTGGCCTTCACAATCACCCGACCTTAACCCAATTTAGATGGTTTGGGATGAGTTGGACCGCAGCCAACAAGTACTCAGCATATGTGGGAACTTCTTCAAGACTGTTGGAAAAGCATTCCTCATGAAGCTGGTTGAGAGAATGCCAAGAGTGTGCAAAGCTGTCATCAAGGTAAAGGTTGGCTACTTTGAAGAATATAAAATATATTTTGATTTGTTTAACACTTTTTTGGTTACTACATGAATCCATATGTGTAATTTCATAGTTTTGATGTCTTCACTATAATTCTACAATATTGAAAATAGTAAAAATAAAGAAAAACCCTTGAATGAGTAGGTGTGTCCAAACTTTTGACTGGTACTGTATATCAACGCAACATGCAGAAATGTCCATGCAGGAACATATGGACCAGGCCATGAGGTAGTGCTGTACACTCTTAGCGTTAATGGTATTGTACACTCTTAAAAGAAAGGGCTCTCTTCCTAAATGGTCTTCAAAAAGGTTCTGTATAGGACTGTAATGGCCATTATTTTAGCAGTGTACTATACAGGATGATGAGATGAGATTTCTTAGTGGAGTAGTGCTTAAAGTCCTGCAATGTGGTCTCAGGGCAATTTGTATTATTCTGTAATTATAGGACGTGTAGTATCATGCGTCTTACCCAGTCATACAATAGCATAAGAATTGGATGACTTAACTAACTTATCATATAGCATTCTAATTTGATTTGTCACATGCTTTGTAAACAACAGGTGTAGATTAACAGTGAGATGCTTACTTATGGTCCTTCCCAACAATGCAGAGAAAAAAAGAGAAATAATTAAAAAATAACATAATGAGTAAATCTACAATGAGTAACAATAACTTGGTTATATACACGTGGTACTAGTACCGAGTCGATGTGCAGAGGTACGAGGTAATTGAGGTAGATATGTACATATAGGTTTTTCTTTGAGACCAGGGGCCTGTTGCACAAAAGTAAAAATTAGACATCGGGAATAATGACTCAGCTGAGCTCAATGAAGCCAAACATGTGCGTCCAGGCTTAATTGGTTGCACAAAGACCAAGCCAGGATGAGCAGACACGGATTCATTAAGCCAGGTGAAACCAATCCTGGATAGGTGCGCGCTCACGGCTCACTCAAATAGACCCGCCACAGATCACAGATTAACTGATTTACCATGGCAACTAGAGCCGCGTACTTTTCCCCGTCGGAAGCACAAATCCTCATGGAGGCATACGAGGAGGTAAAGATATAATTAAGAAGAAAGGCAACACCGCCACAGTGATAAAGCAAAGAGAAAAAGCGTGGCAAAGTATTGCAGACCGCCTGAATGCGTAAGTAGTGCACAATTACACACTCACCGCTCCGCTGAAACATCACAATTACAATTCAAATATTTAATTCACATCTCCAAAAATGCAGTTGTACTGTAATTATGAAACGGTTAAATTTTTAATTGAAATGCACTGCAGATATGAGTGAATTGTGTAAAGTAACTCCATCACACTGTATAAAGCTATGATACATTTTTTGATATTTTTACTGAAAACAAGACAAAAATACCAAGTAATTTTTTGCAGTGTGACTCCATTAAATGTGTGTGTGTGTGTGTGTGTGTGTGTGTGTGTGTGTAGATTAAACATGAACGGGCCAAAACGGACATGGCAGCAGGTCAAATCAAATACAAGAACATTCTGCAGAATGGTATGGTCCCTGACTAATATTTAACAAAGCACAAGCAATATTGTACCCAGAAGGTGCCTGCTCACACATTGTCTGTACTGTTTTAGCAGTGAAAAGAATACCCACAGACAAGGCACGGGTGGTGGGTCACCAAAGGCTGACCTTACCCCAGCAGAGGACATGGCCTTGGAGCTAAATAAAGGCAGGCCCGTCTTAGAGGGATCCCTGGGGGAAAGAGACGAGCATAGGTTCCTCCCAAGATGCCACCCGCTTCATTCAAGGTATGTCCTTCCATCTCTACATGGGATCAACCACATTCATATTGAATCAATTTGGACTGTCTGACTTTGGTTTACCTATTGCCTTGCATGTCTGGCAGCACTGTGTTCCTGTTAGAGCCACCAGCACAAGCACCAGACGATGCTGATCCAGTGAGTACTCCATCAAAGGCATACTGTAGGCCTGGCATGTCTTTTCTACTAGCTTCAATATGAATCCGATTAAATGTGATAGGGTGAAGGCCCAGTGCAGCAGCAACAGCACATGATGGAGACGATGATGAGGAGGAGACCATCTCTCTGGATTCCAGAAGGCATGAGGTATCATGTTAAGACTGTGAAAGTACTATTTACTCTACAATGGTGAGGAGTCCTCATCAAAATCAAAAAATCTAATTTCTTTTACAGGACCCAGATGCTATACAGTGGAAAACCAGCCTGGCAACATAGTGCGTATAATAAAAGGACACCACATCCTGCCAAATTCCAGCTGCGCTAATTGTATTGTGTTCACAGAGCTCACAAGCTATCAGAAAGTTGATGGCAACCACCTCCGGCGCCAAATAGAACTGGCAGACATAGACATTCAGTACAAGAAGAAAAAGATGGAATCTTGCACTGGAGTCCGAAATAAAAAAGAGGACAATTAGGAAACTGGACCTTGAAATAAAAAAACTTGAGAGGGAGGTGAGATATGCCTTCAATGTACACTGTATGCTAACTGTAACACAAATGTATTAATCATTATTTTTCTTTCCTCCCCCAGCTCCAAGAAGATGACACAGCTCAAAATAAAAATTAGGTATATTCTCGTAAAGTCAAGTGAGCCATGACATATGAGCTCTTATTGTGAGACAACAGGACGGTGGCATCTTTCTAAGGTTTTTTTTATTTTCCCAGCAATCAGTACACCAAGTCATCGTTAAGGCATCGCCCTCTTTTGCCCACCCCCCAGCACCAGGTGTGGCCACTAGCCTATATGAAGGCCCAAAATTGTGTGTTCCTTTCTGCTCTGACAATGGCATGCCCATTCGTGCGAGATGTGGTGGATGAAGAAGCACTTGTGCTGAGGAGAGCCTTCGGGCGAGAAAGGTCTTCAGGGACCGGTTGGACCCACTGGCCTTCCCTGATGACCATCTATATGAAAGATACAGGTTTTCTGCAGATGGCATCAGGTATCTATGCAGACTACTGGGTCCCAGGATTAAGCACCGCACCGCACTCCACACTGAGTGTGGAGCAAATGGTTTGTGTGGCCTTGCGCTTTTTTGCTAGTGGAGCCTTCCTGTACTCAGTGGGGATGCAGAACAGCTGAACAGCCACAATTTGCCGCACAATAAGGAGTGTGTGTCTGGCTATCAAAGCATTAGCAGATGTCTTCATCTCCTTCCCTGGCCACAGAAGACTCTGTGACATCAAAGAGGAGTTCTATAGGATTGCAGGTAAGAGGATCTACAAATTACAGGACAACTGTTAACATAGTAGGATACTCATTACTTTGTGTGACAGGTTTCCCCAATGTCATTGGTGCAGTGGACTGCACACACATAAGGATAAAAGCCCCCTCAGGTGCCCATGAGGCCGATTTTGTGAATAGGAAATCCTTTCACAGCATTAATGTTCAGGTGAACATAACTTTTTGATATTGTCCATTGACGAACACTCTGCATTGCCAGTGATGTGCATTGATTGGTGTAATATTCCTCATCTTATGATTTCAGATGGTCTGCAATGCTGACTGTGTGATCAGCAATGTGCAAATGCGCTGGCTCAGTCATGACTCCAGAATCTTTCGGGCCTCTGAAATCTATCAGTGCCTATCACAAGAAGCCACACAACCCTCATATTTACTACATCATGGCTGTGTCAAATATCACTGTGTTTATGAGGTAGTAATGATGAGATTTGTGTTGACAGGTGAATTCTCTGGTGTGTTGCTGGGAGACAGGGGGTATGGCTGCCAGCCTTTTCTCCTGACACCTTTCACAGACCCCCAGGAAGCACAGCAGGCCTACAACCATGCCCATGCCAGGGCAGAGTTGAAATGACCTTTGGCCTCCTGAAGGCACGCTTTCACTGCCTTCACAAATTAAGGGTCAGCCCTGTTAGGGCATGTGATATTACTGTGGCTTGTGCTGTCCTCCACAATGTGGCCTGCCTGAGGAAGGAGAGGGCCCCAGAGTGCCACCAGCCATGGACTGGACAATCCGGCAATCTTCCCTGATGACGACAGTGGTCGGCTGCTGAGGGACCAATATGTGTTGAATTATTTTAGTTAGTATGTGTCTTTCAATTTTGGTTAAATATGTCCTGCGGTGGCAGAGGAATTTGGGTTTTTTTGGGTTCGTTTTTTGACGAATTTGGCCTCTTATGATGTTTGTGCGGTATACTGTGTGTAATACAAGGCTGCAGGGAGGCTACTGCATCCATTCATTTGTCTGTTCAGTTGATGTGTATGGATTTGTCCTGCATTTATTTTAGTGTGCAGACATGCAGGGTGTGTTATATACAGACTTTGAATGTGTATGTATCATTTTGTATAATATGCTTGGATTCTGTGCTTTCCATCTTGTAGAGTCACTGTGACTTCAGTTTCGAAAGGAGCTGATGGTTTACCTGCTTTGTTTGTCCTTATTCATAAAGGAACATAATGTTACACATTGTGTTTTTATATTCATATGGAATGTGTATTTGTTTATATGACAGAGTACTAGGCCACACTGAAGAAAAAGGATAAAGTCATAAATTTATGAGGCTGGTTCTTTCTGCAGAAAAGCTACATATTGTTTTTACAGTTTTGATACTTATGACAATGTGATACTTAATATTCTGGCATCAGCATGTCTTTGTTTATGAAACCATACTGAAGTACAATTTCACGAAATGCCCCACATCTGTCATTTTAACAACTGTCCTCCTTTAAAACAACTGGTTACAATATTATGACTTGTGTTTTTTTCCCCTCTGTGCCCTAATATTCTATCATTTTATATATAGCCTTATAGTCTATGGGAAACTGTAAATTATCTAATGATAGCAACATCATCTAAAAATCAATTTTTATCCAAAATCATTGAAATTAATGATCACAAACGTTTTAAATAATAACAGTGGGTCTAGTTATATGTGATAACAATGTATAGTGAGCAGTGAAATAACTATTGGTTTCCATTTGTGGTGACTGCTGACTGACATTAGGGATGAGATTAAATAGATCCTGGAATTTAGCCTGGTCTGGAGCAGGCTAGCTCCACAGAATAAATCTCCATGGTAATTTATACCATAACATATCCTCCTGCCCCCTATCCATCTTTAGTGCAACCGGATTACGGATCAATTGAGCCAGGATCACCAAGATATCCTGGCTTAATCCCTTATCCTAGTTTTGTGCAACAGGCCCCAGGTTGCTTGTTGTGCTCTAACGACAAAGGAGAGTTACGGGGAGAATTGACAATGGCGGTTAAGGGCACTAACAACAAAGGTTAGGTGAATTGGGTTAAGTTTAGAATAAGGGGAAGGGTTAGCTAAAATGCTGCAGTTGTCCTCGATGCGACTCGAACGCGCAACCTTTGAATTGTTAGATGGTCGCAGATTACGCCTACTCATCCTCCCTGACCAATCTCACTACTTTAGTTTCTGTCTAATGTAACTCAAACGTTAGTAAGTATGTATCATACTGTAAGTCTTGGAGGGAATATGGTGTAATTGCAGACCGCAATTCGGGGGATTTCTTGATGTAGGTGTTCCCTAATATCAGGAAACGCCCATTGATAGCTGCAATTGGTCCGTTCCGGTGTTACTCGACACAGATGATTCGTTTGCATAGCACGTTAGGATAACTAGCGTGGCACGTTAGGATAACTAGCGTGGCAGGTTTGGATAACTAACGTGGCAGGTTAGAATCATTAACGTGGCAGGTTAGGTGAATTAGCGTGACAGGTTAGGAGACTGAGGTTATGGTTAGGAAAAGGGTTAGCGCGAAAGAAACAGCCACGGACCAATGGCGAGTGTTAATGGGTATAACTTGATATCAAGAAACACCTATATCAGAAAACACGCTTAATTGATGTCTGCAATTATACCCTTCTACTTGGAGGTGCTCAGAAATACTTAAAGTATGTTTGTATGGCTCTGAGGTCAGGCTGAGCATTGATACGGAGGAATGCTTTCACAGTACTCCTCGCATTACTGTTAAGCCTCGCAATACTGACTGGCATGGTGGTTACGCTTTAGCAAAGGTTAGCAGTTATCTCCAACACTGAACAATTTTTCAATCAGTTTGTCTCCTCTGAGGTTTGGAAAAATGTCATGACAACAAGATGGGACAGAAATAGTTCATGATAAGCAAGTCGTCTTCAATCTAACAAAACGGGACGATAATACAAGTGGCTGTACAAGTGCCTAAATAACAGCGGACAGAGACTTGTAGTCATTAAGAAATCAACAGTTTGTTTTGATTTGTGCAATCTTGGGCTATTGTTATTGTCTGAGTGGCCTCCCGATGGGTGGTTCAACTGTGTCACCCTGGCTGTAGGGATGTCATCAGGTGTGTTTGTCACATCCGAACTGTGTGATGAATTCACTACAACTGCTATCATTGCATTCTTTGTAGTATTTCAAACATTTTGTATGATCTTTTATTTACTTTATTGTCTATAAACATTGACAGACTTTGTGTGCAAAGTTTTTAACGATAAAAAAACGTAATGTACAGTATACATCATTGCACTTATTATTATTTTAATGAGTCTGAGCTGTCAGGCAGTTAAAAAACGGATCAAAGTCTGATTGTACTCTTCTCTTTTTTCTATTACACTGATTATACCCAAGGATTTCTGCAACAAGTAGATTAATGAATATGTCTGTCATAAACCTATTTACAGGTATGTCATCAAATGACATGCGAGTGAAAAAATGTATTAATCAAATTTTATATGAAAAGTGTGTTTTGAGGGGACAATTCTGCTTTTCCAATTATTTTGCAGTCTATACTGAGTATTGTCTCTGCATGGTAAGTCAGGACAGCCTCAGGGTCTTTGGTCTTTCCCTGTAGATGTAGCCCTTTTGCAGATCTTGAAATCTATTGACAGGCGCAAGTTTCAATAGAGGTTCTTGATTCTCAAGACCACTGAGCTGAATAACTTTGTTACAGCAGAACGTCACCTATTTCAATACGTTTTGCAGTTGAACCAGAGACCGCAGATGTCCTTGCTTCTCTGAATAAAAGAAAAAGCGGGTAAAAAAACGAGTTATTTGGTGAAGTTACATGACATGCAACTCTCTTTTCTATGTGTACAGACACAGGGATGCTGGCCCATGTTGACTCAGTGATTCTCACAGTTGTGTCAAGTTGGCTGGATGTCCTTTGGGTGGTGGACCATTCTTGATACACATAGGAAACTTTTGAGCGTGAAAAACCCAGCAGCGTTGCAGTTCTTGACACAAACCGGTGCGCCTGGCACCTACTACCATACCCCGTTCAAAGGCACTTACACCCTCTGAATGGTACACATACACAATCCATGTCTCAAGACGCTTAAAAATCCTTATTTTTAACCCGTCTCCTCCCCTTCATCTACCCTGATTGAAGTGAATTTAATAAGGCATCAATAAGGGATCATAGCTTTCACCTGGATTCACCTGGTCAGTCTATGTCATGGAAAGAGCAGGTGTTCTTAATGTTTTGTATTCTTAGTGTATGTACATTTCTCCTTGAATGACAGATTGCATACTTTAGTTTACACACTGTGCTATAGTGGTATTAGATTGGTAGAATCCATTATAATATAGCATCCCCCATAAATAAGCACTGTAGTCATTCTAAGTGATATAAACGAATCCAACATGTTTTCCATGGTTCTTCCATAATGCATGTGGTAAAGGATTGAACCATCTTCACACTCTCAGGTGTAAAGGATTCTGTTTGTAGATGAAAGCCTCATAATTTTTTTATGAGCACATATTGTGACATAACAATAATATACTATTAATAGTAGTTGTGTAAGTCCTGTTTTGATTCCTTTGATCCAATGCTGTTAATGGCTGGTTGAAGTGTCGCTATAGGTAATGACAAAAGTGTAGTTTTATTATTATGTAAGTGATTCATTTTCATAGTGGCTGGCTATTTTCCATTAGAGTACTATCTTTGGCAGGATTGCAGTGTCCATTATCTAAAGTCACTTTGCTCTCTGCCTCTGTTTCTGTTATCCAATGCTGAATGCATATCCAAGGTGGTATGGTGGAAGTTCAGTTGTATGTATTGTGTTTAAAACCCTTTCAGAAACACATGGTCAACAAAAGTACATTTCAGTGAAATCATACATTTTGCTTTGTAACAAAACTAATTAATTTTATGACCATAATCTCTAGGGTCAAGAAATATGCTCTACTTCTACATACAGGACATCTCAGTTGGAACATTTCAATTCTTATGATCTAGCAGACAGCCATTAGCTAAAGCCTGACTAAAAGGACTCACTTTGTTCAAAACTCCAAGGCCTGTATTACAAAGCTTTCTCTACCTTATTCCCCTCACATTACAACTTAAACTACATCACATTACAACGTAAACTACCTCGCATTATAATGTAAACTACCTCGCATTACAACGTAAACTACCGGCACAAATAGCATGTACTGGATCTAGGCCGCATGGCTATAGAGTCAACCAGTCAAATTAAATCCACTCTGGACTGCCTCCTAAATATGGAACATGTACCCCATTTAACGGTATCCTCAAGATCCCTTGTTATGTATTATGGTGGTCAGGGGAGGCCTGATGACATGGCAAGCACAGAGATACACAGTGTATCTCACCTCTAGCTTTTTATCATCTGCTGACTAGCAGCCAGTCACTATTAAAGTCCTACTCAGTCTCCTTTTCAGCTTATTTATTACCTGATTTCTTTAACAAAAGGCACATCTCAATAGGTGGCCCAGGTATCCTCGTGACATAGTACTTTTGTTCTCTATTGTACCTCTGAGGACTAAACACCTCCCTCTGCAACTGGATCCTGGACTTCCTGATGGGCCGCCTCCAGGTGGTAAGGGTACTGTAGGTAACAACAAATCTGCCACGCTGATCCTCAACACGGGGGCCCCTCAAGGGTGCGTGCTCAGTCCCCTCCTGTACTCCCTGTTCACTCATAACTTCATGGCCAGGCATGGCTCAAACACCATTAAGTTTGCCGATGACACAACAGTGGTAGGACTGATCCCTAAAAATGGCCGTGTGGTGCAAGGACAACAACCTCTCCCTCAACGTGATCAAGACAAAGGAGATAATTGTGGACTACAGGAAAAGGAGGACCGAGCACGCCCCCATTCTCATATACGGGGCTGTAGTGGAGCAGGTTCAGAGCTTCAAGTTCCTTGGTGTCCACATCACCAACAAACTAACATGGTCCAAGCACACCAAGACAGTTGTGAAGAGGGCACGACAAAACCTATTCCCCCTCAGGAGACTGAAAAGATTTGGCACGGGTCCCCAGATCCTCAAAAAGTTCTACAGCTACACCATCGGGAGCATCCTGACTGGTTGCATCACTGCCTGGTACGGCAACTGCTCAGCCTCCGACAGCAAGGCACTACAGAGGGTAGTGCAAACAGCCCAGTACATCACTGGGGCCAAGCTTCCTGCCATCCAGGACCTCTATACCAGGCTGTGTCAGAGGAAGGCCCCCAAAATTGTCAAAGACTCCTGCCACCCTAGTCATAGACTGTTCTCTCTGATACCGCACGGCAAGCGGTACCGGAGCGCCAAGTCAAGGTCCAAGAGGCTTCTAAACAGCTTCTACCCCCAAGCCATAAGACTCCTGAACAGCTAATCAAATGGCTACCTAGACTATTTGATTTGCCCCCCCCTTCTATGCTGCTGCTACTCTGTTTATTATCTATGCATAGTCACTTTTATAACTCTACCTACATGTACATATTACCTCAAATACCTCGACTAACCTGTGCCCCCGCACATTGACTCTGTACTGTACCCGTACTCCCTGTATATAGCCTCGCTATAAAAAGCCTCTCTTTTTACTTAGCAGGTATTTTGCTTAAAACTGCATTGTTGGTTAAGGGCTTGTAAGTAAGTATTTCACTGTAAGGTCTACACCTGTTGTATTCGGCGCATGTGACAAATACAATTTTATTTTATTTATTGTTCCTCAAGCAGGGGGAGGCAGATGACATCACAAATCCATATCAGACCAACTCCTTGAATGCCCTTCTCCTTGAAATGTGCAGTTGTGTCTATTTTGCCCCAACCAATTTTTTTCCCCCTTTAGCGTGTGTACCACTAATTTACTGTATTTATACTTGGGATATCGCTTTTCAACAGTAAAAGTTCGAAAATCGCTGGAGGATGTCTTTAAATGACACGAAATGTCACTCATTAATCTATGTTTAAACAGAAATGCACACGTTCTGCATCATGTTTTATACATGTCGAGAAATTACATTAGATAGACATGATCGAAATGGTAAATCCCGTTAACAACTAATGTTTTTATTACTGATGACTACTGAAGTACAGATGGCTATCTTAATTTGATCACTATTGTCGCAGAGAATTTTCCCTGCACTACAGGAAATGCAAACTTGTATTGTATTCAAGGTTTAAAAAGGCTTCTAAAATGTGTAATTTCCACTTAAAAATGTCAGACAAAAATGTCCATTAATTATAATCCACATAATAATCCACATGTCCTGTTGCTGTAGGATTATTTTCCTGCTGTGAGAAACTGGTAAAAAATTAAGCTATTACACCTGTAGTATTTTTTTAATCCCAGTAACAAGACACAACATGGGGGTGTGCATGTTTCAGTGGAATTTATTCAAAGATGACAAGCAATTATGATACATTATTGATCAGGGGAGTTATTACCTGTTTCTGATTTAGGGATTTGATGTGAAAAGGAACTAATTGGAGCTATCTCCATACCACATGCACTAACGAGCAATCAACAGGAAAATAACATTTGATGGCATGAATACGATGAGAGGATGGGGACTATTCTGAATCAAAAACATCCACATGCAGTACAGCCTATCTCATGCAGTGGTACAGTATAGAAGAAAAGGGAGTCGTTTTTGTCATTTGGATAGCTTCACTCAAATCTCCATCAAAGCTTCAGCTGATAACACTTTATACAAGAAGACCATTTAACAACAATTTCCACTTAACAACCAAAGCAGGACCTAAGGACAATATCTAACATGACACAATTATTACAAACAGCTCGAAACTCTGTGTGAGGTGGATATCAGTCCTATTTAAACTGAAAGCTACGAAACATACTTATCTAGAACAGTCCATCGACAAACTGCAATCTGGTAATGCAAACGTATCTCAAGATCACTTCTATGCTATATACAACCACATCATTGTCTTGCACTATTTTAGGTTACACATTATTTGGATAGTACATCGGTAGATGCTTTACAGACTATCAGTACATTTCAACTAAGTATCTACTCACTCTAACCTTAACCCTTATTCTAAAACTAACCCTAACACTAACCGTAACCTTAGCTAGTAGCTGCTTATCAATAGATAGTTTGTTGATAATATGACCATCTGTAGATGCTATCCGGACTATCCAAATAAGTGTGACCCTATTTTACTACTCCAATAGTTAAAGCAACATTCTGCAGAAGCTGCAAAAATAAATACACAAAAATATACTGACAATCACAAACACAGATAAATAACTTTTTCACATTGTAAACACAACACTTTGATCTGTATTCATACACAGTCCACACCAACATCAACCTGTTTATAATTCAAGTTTGCAAGCCACCTGTTAGTGCAAGGGTTCTCAAACCTTTTGGTTCCGGGGACCCATTTTGTGATAGAAAATTCATCAGGGACCCCTCATAACCAGAATACAACTCAAGTAAATAATGACTCTGACTTTGGCAGTGCATGGAAGAAAAAAACCAAGTCTCCGGCCCTGTAAAGGAACATTTTAAAGGCCCACCTCTTGACATTGTAGAGAACATTTAGCAGTTTTCAACAAATTTCCTGCAATTCTGCACATTTAGCCATGGGCAGAGAGATTTTTTGTTGCTGCAGCTTTAAAGCTAATATCCTGAAATTCTACACGTTGCCATGAGGCAGAGAGAAAACGTTGCAGTTTTAAAGCCTAAATTACAGTGCATTTATGTCCACCCAAAAATTGGAGGACTACAAGAAGTATTGAGTTGAAAATGCTATAATTGGTGGAGTACAGTGGATACCAACATCCCTGTAAGCCTCCCTAGGCCTATGTTGCCCAGGGTTAAGAACCTAAATTGTAGATTCATAATATTATTAAGAACATCAATTTTAGATTCATAATACAACATTGTATAGTATTACACCCTCTAAACGTATTCCACTAATCCCTAAAATGTGTTTAATCTGTTGCTGTAGGTAATATTCATATAAAAATCTATAAAATGCAAAACATTTGATCTGGTCGTGGACCCCCTGCAGTACCTCTGTGCACAGGAGGTTGGCGGCATCTTAATTGGGGAGGACGGGCTCATGGTAATGGCTGGAGCGGAATTGGTGGAATTGTATCAAATACATCAAACACATGGTTTTCATGTGTTTGATGCCATTCCATTTGCTCCATTCCAGACATTATTATGAGCCGTCCTCCCCTCAGCAGCCTCCACTGCCTGTGGACCCCACTTTGAGAACCCCTGTATTAGAGCATGTAAGGTTACATACTTCAAGAAAACACACAATTGGATTACCCTTGCCAGTTAATTTCAGTTACTTTCTCGGCACCATATCTGCTCTGCATTCTACCATCTGGGATAGGCTCATATATGGTTCACAACACATCAATATTCATGCAGTAAGTAACAGCAAACATTTTGAACAGAATTTGTATAGTTTAACTCTAAGAAATGTTGCTATCGTGGAATGTCATTCCTTGACCAGAAGAAATCAAACAACGTGCTATTTGCATGTGAAAATGTGATCTCCGTTGTCTATTTTTGTGGCTCTCTGGGGGAGTGTATTGGATATCAGCCATAAGGTCAACTCAAATGGGTAATGAATGTCAGTAATACCCAGTTAGTAGTAACATATGAATGTCCTCCTACATTACCTAAAGATTTCCCTAGACCATTATTTATCTAAGCAACCTGTAGCGAACAACTCTGTAGCTGGAGGACAGTAAGCTGAGCTGGAGGACAGAAATGGAGGTGGTTCACTTTATTCTTCCCTCACATGTATTATATTATAATGGGTCTCTGTAATGACAGTTGAATTGAGGGCTCCTATATAGGACACATCTAGCATTACAGTCAGGTGGAAAGAGCTCTTTCACAGTAAAATGGCATGACAATACCCTCTTCTCTCCAACCTGTTCATTCTCCAACCTCACCATGTATACACCCCACTGTTGTTGTCCACCCCACTGTTGTCCACCCCACTGTTGTCCACCCCACTGTTGTTGTCCACCCCACTGTTGTCCACCCCACTGTTGTTGTCCACCCCACTGTTGTCCACCCCACTGACTCCACATGTTGTGTGTCCCCCACCTGTATGTCCATCTCAATGTTGAGTTGTCCGACATGCCCCAACCTAGTTGTTGTCCACCCAACGTGTTGTCTCACAGGCGGTCCACTGGTTAGGTTGTCCACCCACTGTTTGTTGTCCACCCCACTGTGTTGTCCACCCCACTGGTTGGTTGTCCCTCACTGTGTGTCCACCCCACTGTTGTTGTCCACCCAAACTGTGTCCACCCCACTGTTGTTTCCACCCACTGTTGTTGTGTCCACCCCACGTTGTTGTCCAACCCGCACTGGTTGTTGTCCACCCCACTTTGTGTCCACCCGAGCCCACTGTGTTGTCCACCGCACTGTGGTCCACCCACACTGATTGCCCGCCATCGGTTTGTTGTCCACACCACTGTTGTTGTCCACCGCCACTGTTGTTGTCACACACTCCCACTGTTGTTGTCCACCACTGTTGTTTGTCCACCTCAGCACTGTATTGTTGGGTCACTCTTCAAACTGTTTGTTGTCCACCCACTGTTTGTTGTCCACCTCCACTGTTGTTTTGTCCACCCCCAACTGTTGTTGTCCAACCTCACTGTGTTGTCCACTGCCACTGTTGTTGTCCACTCTCAACTGTTGTTGTCCACCCCACTGTTGTTGTCCACCCACTGTTGTTGTCTCACCCCACTGTTGTTGTCCACCCCCGGTTGTTGGTCCACCCCACTGTTGTTGTCCACCTCACTGTGTTGTGTGTCCACCCCACTGTTGTTGTGCCACCCCACTGTTGTTGTCCCACCCACTGTTTGTGTCCACCCCACTGTGTGTCCACACTCGTTTGTTGTCCACCCACTGTTGTTGTCCACCCACTGTTGTGTCCACCCACTGTTGTTGGTCCACCCCACTGTTGTTGTCCACACCACTGTTGTTGTCCACCCCACTGTTGTTGTCCACCCACTGTTGTTGATCCACCCCACTGTTGTTGTTCCACACCCACTGTTGTTGTCTCACCCCACTGGGTTGTTTGTCCACCTCACTTTGTGGTCCACCCACTGTTGTTGTCCACCCCCACTGTTGTGTGTCCCCCACTGTTGTTGTCACCACGTTGCCACCCACTGTTGTTGTCCACCACTACTTCAATGCTCCCACGCCTGACACACAGCAGCCCCATTGGGAGAGAGTCCATCGACATCCTCCGCATGAACACCCCTTTTTATTGACACTCCACCGTTACTGTTACGTCCTCTGCCTCTGAGCCCCGCCAGCCTCCTGCCTCGGCCGGACTCTGCCTTCCTCTGCTCCGTCTCTAGACATCCCAGAAGCTACTAGCGCTGTCGGTGTGTGGATGCGGTTTCTCACCCCCGGATGGTGAAGGGTTGGCGCTGAGGGCTGGTGTCCCGGGTGGTTCTGGCCCTTGCACCCCTGCTGATCCCTTGCTCACCGCTGCTCCTGGGGACAACGCTGCAACAAGGGATCCCTAGAGACAGACATAGTCAGGGCAAGACGGCGAAGGAAGGAAGCCTTCTTTAAAGTTTTCATTGACAGTAGCCATGAGATGATCGAGGGTTGATGCGGAGTTGGAGATAGGCCAGCCCAGTTGGGAGAAAGGGGAAGATGTAGGCCTGGTCAGAAGGTCAGTGGATCCCTGTCAAAGGTCTGGCGTAGTCTGTGAGGCGATGCATCAGGGGTCCAGAGTGCAGCCAGGACAGCATGGAAGAGGGAGCCACACGATTGCATGTTAACCCCGTGACCTTCGCTCTGGGAGATAGGGATTAATATCTGGGTGCCCGCTCTCGACAGAACAGCTGTACAGAAAGCTTGGCTCGATGCAGCATACATGTCATGATAAGAGCTAAGGGCATCAGGTGATGTTGTGAACCGGACATGGTGTAAACTTTCCTCATCTCAGGGTCAAGGCCAGGTCTCATAGCAGTAGTAGAGAGGGTAGATTTGTTGTCACTGGATACCATGAGTGACCCTTCTCTTGATCCACCGTCAGCAATCACACGCCGACGGAAGCATGATCCACAGTGCAAGAGCCACACCAGCTCACGTATAGTTCGCCTAGGCCTTAGCAACAAGAAGGGTTAGCTTGGGCTAAAGGGGTAAACAATACAGCGGGAATCTAATGGAGAGAGAGAAGAGGAGAGATAGATGAGAAGTGATGAAGCGATTCATTCACTAAGGATTCTTATACGTCACATACAGATGTAGGATCTTATTTGATCACTTTATTTTGTTGCTGAGCAGGAAATGCAAACTGTAGTGTATTCAATGGTTAAATGGCTTCTAAAGTTTGTAAAACTACTTAAAAAATTCCAACTTGTTTCTCCAATGAAAAATGTATCAACATTTTTTTTTGATTATTATATAATTCACATTTCCTGTTGCTGCAGGATTATTTTTCTTCTGTAGCAAACCGGCTCAAATTAAGATCCTAAATCTGTAGATTAAACAATTTACTGTAAAACACGAAGTGTTTAACATGCATACATGAAAGACCTTTCTATCCCCTTCCAATTCACCGCTGTGCCAGATACTAACAAGTACCCCTGCATGCCTAAAGGAGACAATGGGGAGGAAAGAGGTGGGGGACGTACCTGTCCACAGCGATGGCACCAAAGGTGAAGACAATGCAGCCACTGGATATCCCTGTACCAGGCCACTTAACTTACACAGGCATTGCTAAAGGGCCAGCTGTCAAAAAAACAATAGCAACAATAACACTTTATTGGTGAGCTGCCCAGACATTTCAATTGAGAGTCAAATAGCCCATACTGTGAACGGGTGTTTTGGCATTTTTGGTACACAGAGTAGGTTGGTACACGTGAGTTAGTTTGGTAACCACATGAAATTTGGTCCATAAATAATAAAACAACTTAGAGAGTAAGCTGGTACATGTTAAAACCTGCATGAAAAATGCCACAAAACCTTTTGCACAAGAGTGGGATCCACAAGTATGTTATCCACCCCAGCGTGAATATGTAGCCCACAAAGGTGTGTTTGAAAGGTAATTACTGTAAGTAAGACTCTCCCGCCTGAGTGATTTTATGGCCAATGATTATTTCACACCATTTTGATGACATTTGGGGTTTATCTAAAAGCACTTTTACTGCTGGACTCAACTAATGTCTGTATTGAAGAGATGAAGAGATTGTGAAGCAACTGTCAAAAATGTAAAGCTCTATAGTCATCCAGGCTGTCAAATGAAAACAGCCCAAACTGCAGTCATCATGTTAGACCTACATTTTTCTCTCAGTTTCTGAACTATTCAAACCATGGAATCTGCAATATCCAATTGTACGATCATTTTTGTCATTTAGCCGGCAGAGTGCTCTCTGATCCACAGAGTGACTTAGAGAGCGAGGTAACAGCACATAGTAACTTTTAGGTGGTGTAAAAGATGAAGATCCAACCTATGCAACAGTCATAGCGCCAAGTACAAGACTATTCAATGCCTGTCAAGAGTAACTAACGGGTGGGAATCAACCACGATAGCGAAATCAGTCATGGTTAGAATGCCTACACACCAAAGACATCAACTTCATCGCACTTAAAAGGGATAACTCAGGTGGGTGGGACAGGAACCATTAGACGACAGTGTCAACAGTTATGGGTAACCAAGTGACAGTATGATCTAGAGAATGGCTATAAGATACCTAGGCTGGGTATCTAAGAGCTGCTACTGATTAGCACAGGCTCTACATGTGATAAACTAGATTCATCTTATAGATAGAAATAGGTGGAGGACAACACCAGCATAGCAAACCAGTACATAGGTAAAGGACATCATCATCTTTAATTAGTAAAAAAAC